>NC_086158.1:94856788-95167979 GCF_035149785.1 Candoia aspera | reverse complement strand
AACATCCCAGGGTAACTATGCTGGAAAACCGGCACTATCACACACTCAAAACATTTTCATCAGTTCAGGTTACATTTCTTTGCGAAACAAAGTTTTCGTACAAAGCCTTTTGAACACAACAGGATTTTCTTCCAAGTATACACGAATTGTGCAATTATTCTGAATTCCCATTGTGAGCAGATCTGTATTTCTCAGCCTGAGTGTCATCTTCTGCTTGTATGTCATGCTCCTTCTCGGTTGCTCTTTCTTGTTCCAACTGGTCTTCCCCTCTGTCATCTAAGACTTTGGGACTTAAATTTTCATCTGCAGCAATTTCCAACAAGGCTTCCTGGAGGGTTAAACTAGGACTTACTTTGCCCGATAGCTCATCCAGCTCATTCATTACAACATTTAGGTCAACTTGATCTAGTGTGTTTTCTAATGCCTCTTGCGTTGACTTAGTTTCATATTCTTCAGGCATGCGTCGCACCTTTTCTTTGGTTGTCATCTATGAGTGAAGATTAGTTTCATCCACATGAGTACACTATTAAAATTCCTCTTTTAAACCAATCTTTAGTAGTCTAGGCTTTCAAGATTATAATATAACATTATAATGTAACAACATTACCCTACTAGCAAAAAAGATCATTCCAGAAATCCAAGTGGTTCTTATTTCCTGAGTCTGACAGCCTTGAAGGGCTTCACAACAATCTTGAAAGCCTCCAGAGCAATTCTCCAGATCAACTTACACTTAGTGTAATTAAAGCAGAATTACTCTGAGTCTCTGTCTCGTGCTTCCTTCCTACTTTGGAACAAGGACATTTTTCTGCAACGGTCCTCTTCCCTCCTTTATGTTCTCAGAGTCTGCTAGATATTCAATCACACTAGTCTTAAACAAGACTGATTCCAGTACTTCAAAATCAGGACAAGAACGAAGCTTGCACAAAAGCCAAGTTGCAGCTTCAGTACAGATTTTTAGGCCTGAGTGAAGTAATGATGCAAATTTCCCCATCAAAACAAGGACACAATGATAATTCTCCCGAACGAAATGCCCCATCTTGCCCTCTCCGGTGCTTCCATTAGCCAAATGGAAGAATCAGAAGAGGATTATGTACAAGGCGCAGTGGAAACCTCTTCCAGCTGCCAGAACTTGTGGTGGATCTTGAAGCAAGGCAAGCAGAAGCAAAGGGTCTGCTTTGCTTCCATGAGGGAGGGAGGGGCGAAGAACATTGCCCCTCAAAGTAGTTTTGAAAAACTGCTTTGCACAAACCTTCCCCAGAACAAAGCATCCCTGCCTCTATAAATATAGAGGAGAAGCAGGTCCATATCTCATGAGGACCAAATCTCAGATTTTCTGCAGTAGCTCCTCCAAGATCAGAATGCTGACATCTGGAAAATTAATGCAGTCTTGTGATGTTTCAGCCATATCCTCCTCTTCCTAAAAATTCTCATGTTTTGCAGAATTCCATCTACACGTGTTCCAAATTCCACGCAAGTGATCTCCAAGCTGGGCAGGTCTAGACCCTGGCCTGAATGTTCTTATGGCCTTCAGACAACTCTTACCAAAGTATATACCCCTGGATTATATGCATCCATCATGCACAGACCACATCTCACAGCATGGTTATTTTAATCAAGAGTGCTTTTTTATCCCTCCTTTGAAACACATTTCTAGCTTGGGGGGACACTGAAGTTAACCATTGTTGCTTTACATGCCTGTCAACCCCAAACACACACTTTTGGGAAGTGTTTTTTCTCTCTCTCTCTTCAGTATATTGTAACTTCTACTCCATTGTAAAGCAATATAAAGTTAGGGAGACTCCCAGCAGGTAGAAATCACTGCTTCATTTTAATGCCAAATGAACTTCAAAGGCCTGGTTTAGGGGTTTTAATAACATGGCAAATTAAAATAGATACTCACTTCATCTGCTTTCTCTTCAACCGCTTCTTTCCCCAAAGGTTGGTGTGATCCTCCATCTATCTCAGTTAATTTTGCAGTAGTATCTTCTGTTTGCTCCTCAGAAAGATCCTTTATAGAATAAAACTGTATTCAGTTCACTTTAAGCTACCACCCTGTATCCATCTGGCTTAAAATCCAACAGCAATGCTATGAACTGACCTATTTTTCTATATACATTTTTCTTTTACAACTGCTTCAACAATTTGTCCAATTGAACCAGTGAGCCAAATATGGCCTTTAAAGAAAGAACTTTAGTGTAAGATTAAGAGAGCCAGACCTTCTGCCGCTCTTCAAATTTCTGGGCCATCAGAAGTTCTTCAGCTTTCAGCTCTTCTGTCCTCTCCAAGTCTGCAAGAAATTCTTCATGTTGAAATTCTAGGTGGTCCTTTTCTGTCTTTTCCTAGAAGAGCACAAGGGATAGGGAAATTGGGAGGAAAGAGAATTTGATTCAGTCATGCTGAGACAAGCTTTCTTCAACTTTGGTTTTTTTCATTAATGCATCACCTTTTCTTCTTTCTTTCTATTTTCATTATAGCTGCAAATCCAGGATGCCAGGAAACGGATGGGATCCACTGGCCGGTGATCCGCCACTTCTGCAAGTCCTTCAGCCAAGCACGTTCCAAGGTTTTCCTTGAGGTATCTGATGTCTGTTCCCACCTTCTGCCTTTCACTCTGCATTGATTCGATGCACTGGATTAACTTATACCACGTTATCTGTTTATACGAAACAAAATAAATTGTTGCAGGCCAGTCCTTAGAATGAATCTACGTTCTAATTAAGTTCTTGCAGAGAAGACATTATGTTGCATACCTCTATTTTCAAAGGGTAGTTTTTCTTTTTGTACCTCTTATTAACTAAACTAATATATATCTGATACCAATTGTTAGACCCACACTGAGTTGAGAAATCAAACAAACAAAATTCACTAGGAGAATGGCAGAAGAATGACGGACAAGGGAATCTGTGGATCTATGTATTTAGTCAGCAGAATAGAGAATGTGAAGTGAGAGAGACAAAGAGAAAAGGAAAATAGATTAGTTTTTAAAAGAAATATATATATCATTTGCAAAAAAGGTAGAAACGAAAAGGTAGAAACATGAGGATTTTACTGAAATATTTGTGTTGTACTTGTATTGATGGTTGCTTTGTTGTTGTTATTTTTATCTCAGCTGTTGGTTGATTATTTAATTAGTATTTTTTGCTGGGTTTTGTTATGGTTGTTAGCCACCCAGAGTCACTTGTTTAAGATTGGCAGCCATATAAATTGAATGAATGAATAAATAAATTGTATATGACTGTTTTTACATATGCAAATTCATGTTTAGATGAATTCACATTAACATTTCTCTAAATATTTAGGTAAATGTTTTTTTTTTAATCCGTTCATTTGTGTCTGATTCTCGAAGACTGCCTGGACAAGTCCCTGCAGTTTTCTTTGAAAGGTTCTTCAGAAGTGGTTTGCCATTGCCTCCTTCCCAGGGCTGAGAGGGTATGACTGGCCCAAGGTCACCTAGATGGTTTTATGCCTAAGGTGGGACTAGAACTCAGGGTCTCCTGGTTTCTAGCCTGGTGCCTTAACCACTGCACCAAACTGGCTCTCTCGTAAATCGTTATCATGTTGTAAACTCATATCTGTGCTTCTGGGAGCATAGCCTTCAGTTCCAAAATTTGACAGGACATAACCATTGATACGACTGAGGTACACTTCAACCGATGCGTCGCTCCATCTATCATTGAAGGCATTTTATACCGATAACTTTCCAGATGCCCGTGCCTGTGTCAACGCCACCTGGATGAAGTGATGCCAGGTGACTGGAGTCCTGTGTGATTGTCGGATGCCCCTATGCCTCAAGTCAAAGGTCTACAGAACGGTTGTGCGCCCAGTTGCCCTCTACAGATCGGAGTGCTGGCTAGCGACAGCAAAACACAAGCAGGCCCTGCACGTGATGGAAATGCGAATGCTCCGATGGTGCCTTCAACAAACGTGATTTGACCACGCCATGAACGACGACGTCCGATGATGACTGGGAGTTGTGCCAATCGTGGCAAAACTGCGGGAAGGCAGGCTTAGATGGTGTGGACACGTCGTACACGGCAAAGAAGACTCGGTGGCAGGGACAGCCATGTACCTCGACCCTGGTGGCTGGCAGCCCCGCGGTAGACCCAAGAAACGGTGGATGGACCACATTAAGGAGGACATGGAATGCGTAAACATCACCCCTGAAGATCCCTTGGATTGAGCCAAATGGAGACGGATATGCCAACAAGCGGACCCTGCCATAGCGTGGGAATAATGCTAGGAAGAAGATACTCATATCTATGCTTACATCCTATTGCACAATCAATTTACTTATGCAGAATTCACATACCTTTGTACCAAGAGATTTATGGAGACCAAATTTCCAAATAGATCCTAGTCAGTCCTCATCGCAGTGAAATGCCTCTTCAGAGACAGAAGGCAAAGTAGATCACTGTAAAATAGGTGTCCTGCCAACCTTGTGAAAGGAAGTAAAATGACAAAGTTGAACTCAGCTCCCTGTGGATTACATGGACCCATCCATCCATCTTGGTCTACCAATGTTTTCCATTGGGATTTTTGTTTCACCTTCCCACTCCAATCTAGACCTCTGGGCTTTCCTTGTGGCATTCCATCCAAGTTCTGACCAGGCCCACTCTTGCTTAGCTTGTCTGAGAAGAGCAGCTGTTGCTTGCTGTCGGCTCCATCTTTGTAGAGCAGCAACAAGCTGTACCCCTTTCGACCCAACGAAATTTAATGACTCCCAGTGAGGCAACACTTTTATCTTCATTCTGATGACAGAATAGAAGCCACACCTCAGCAGCTCCCATGGAGTATTTCTGTTATTGGAAAGGAACCATCAGAGGGCAGCACATATGAGAATGCATAACATGGAGCTGTGCCTTTCTCCAGACCACTCTATAATGTAGGAATATACAGTACATATTTGCCACCCAGGCAAAACTTCTCAGCAAGAAAAAAGACCTCCAAAAATGTCTCAAGGAACACCTTTTCAGGGTCTCATAAAACAGTTATGCAAAAAACCAGGAGGGCCAAAAAAACAAAAAAAACAAATCCTCCTTTTCAGAACCTCTTAGACTTAGAATTCATGCGGAGGGAATAGCGCGGCTGGGCAGGGAAGCTACTCAAGATTTAAAACATGCACACTTTGCGCTCTGATTCCTCCAGCTAGAAAGAAACTCACCTGCCGCTCGGCTGACCTCTTTCCTCGCTTTCTGCATCGCCTGAGAAAGATCAGGCTGGAAAAGGAAGCTGGCTCCCTTGCAATCGCTCGCTAATACCATTAACCTTACTGCAATCGTCGCACCGGGATTTTGCTACGGGCGCGCGGTCTCGGCGTTCCTTCGTCGCCTGGCAACCAAACACCTGGCCCGGATCCCTCCCACCCCGGGCTCGTGACGTCACGGAGTCTTCTGCATGACGAATCCGGGGTGGAGGGAGAATCTGATTGGCTGATGAGTCCCACTGAGAAAGAAAAGAAAAAGATTTGCTTGGGAAACAAAAGTTGTGCCTTAAAACTCCCGCATAAAAGCGCAGCAAGTTTATACAGTGTGTCGATGAATTACCGGGAGAATAGCTTTCTGCATTCCAGATAAGGGCTAAATGTGATGCATTGCCTTCCGTCGTGGTGTAATTTTCGTTTCCTGCCTGAGAATAAAAATAGTAACAATAAGTTGCCTTTTTATTCCACTTTTTTTCTCAGGGAAGCCTATTATGCATGGAGGAGAAGACCGTGGCAAAGTCCCCCAGTGGGCTTCTAAGGGAGGGGTTGGACTAGAAGACCTCCAAGGTCCCTATGTTCTATGAGTTCTCCTTCTGAAAAGCACTCCTACAGATGCCTGGTGAATTGGGAGGCCTTCAGTTGCCAACTAAAAAGCCCATCTGGGCTGTTCCACCTGGACTTCATTTGGGGGGGAACTCTAAACCTGGAGGGCTACCAGACATATCCTTCTGTGAACCACACGCCTGTGGGAAGAGCACCCCCCCATCGCTGCCACACACCCCGCCCCCCAGGTCTCAGGGAAAGAGTAGGTGGTGTGGGAAGACAACCTCATAATCTGATAGAAAATGTAAGGCAGGACTTTGGCTACTGATGGCAGTCCTACTGTGCTTGTAACAAGGAGAGCAAAGGTGCCTTCTTTAGGACCAGTCAAGTGGGATGTGTGCTTGTGTATCTGCCTTCTGGATAATAACACTAGCAGTCAGTCCCAAGATATTTGGAAAATGGAGCTCAGCTCCTTCATGGACCCATCCATGCAGTTTTATTGCCTTCCGCTGGGATGGAGTTTTAAATTTCTTGCTCTAGTTTATAACCCTGAAATTCTGATCTTCCATGGAAGGATTTATCACCAGTTGGAAGCAAATGAATGAATAAACAACAACAAAAAGGTTGACTAGATCCTGCCACCAACTGGCGAATATATGTCACAGACATAGACTGTCTACATCAGTGTTTCTCACTGTTAGGAACTTTAAGATGCGTGGACTTCAACTCCCAGAATTCCCCAGCCAGCATGCATAAATTCTAGGAGTTGAAGTCTACATATGCTGGCTGGGGAATTCTGGGAGTTGAAGTCCACGCATCTTAAAGTTGCCAAGGTTGAGAAACACTGGGAAGGATGGATGGATGGATGGATTCTCATTCTCTCTCTTTCCCTCTTTCTCTCTCATCAATATATATCACAGAAGAATTATTAGAGATGATAAATAAGAAAAAAACAGCAGCAGCATATTTCACTATACTAATTCATATTCTAAATAGAATATAAACTATTGAGGGGGAAATGGCTGAATCCACCCTCCCTCCCTTAATTTAGATCTTTATTATGTTTCATTTGTTTTGTTTTATTAAATGAATAGAGAACGCCTGCTCATCAATAGCTATTAATAGTGGATATTGAAATCTTTACACTGGATTAATTTCTTGCCAGATGTCTATCATGTGGGTAAAAAAACACAAGCCAAGAATATTACTAACGTGATCACATTTTATCCATAAAATAAGCCAACAACTTTTCTTTTCATCACAAGTAGCTTTTAAAAAGGATATTGAACTAATTTACAGAGACAATAATATATAGAGAGAGCCAGTTTGGTCTAGTGGCTAAGGTGCTAGGCTAGAAACCAGGAGTCGGTGAGTTCTAGTCCCGCCTGAGGCATGAAAGCTGGCTGGGTGACCTGGGGCCAGTCCCTCTCCCTCAGCCCAGCTCACCTCACAGGGTTGCTGTTGTGGGGAAAAAAGGAGGAGGAAGGAGTCTTAGGTATGTTTGCTGCCTTGAGTGATTTTAAAAATAATAAAGGCAGGATAGAAATAATAATAAAAAAGGTAGTGTAGTGAACCCAACAGTGCAGCATCCATAGCATTCCCCCCAATCTATACGAAGATCTGATGAGAGATTAATATAACATAAATATAACATAAGCACACACACATACATATCCCTCCCCTCTTTCTTTTCTCCCTGAAAAATCAGGTATAGCGGAGTCTAGAGAGATGCAGTATTGCTGCGTTGCTAAGATACAAAGGAAGCATCCTGTCCCTTGGTTATCCACAAAGCTTCTTCCAATAGCTGGTGAGTAGCAAGAAGAACAAATTACGGGCATTTGTGTTTCAAATTAATAAAACTCTTTTTCAAAGTAACGTGGGTCTGGTTTTGGAGGTGTACCTTATCCATGTTCTTAAGCAGAGGTCAGACTAAATTAGCAGTTAGCTTGTTTTCTATTTGAATAGGATTCCGGGTTCTGTGCTGAATGAGTACAACTGTAGGCCAGTTCTCAAATACTGATTTCTGAAAGGGTAAAACCATCTTGCTATCATTCCAACATCTTTATTTCTTCCTCTTCCTCTTCCTCTTCCTCTTTTTTTGATGGTTTTTAGATCGGAGGCTCAAGAAAACTTATAATAATTAGTAATGGAAACATAATGGGAATTTATTATTCAACTTGTTTTTTCTTTATTATTATTTTAATAGATCTCTAATCTAGAGCTACCCAGGAACCAAAAATGGAGAGTGCCTACCTCAGAAAATCCCTGGGCCCTTGCTTAGCGGAAGGCCTTGCTGAAATTGCGGAACATCGACCATCAGATCCCATACTGTACCTGGCCCACTGGATTTACAAATATAAAAAGAATATGATTGAAGAACTGCAGGTGGGGTTTCCACTTCTAACCTTCTTGGTGTTCTGAACAATTTGAAAGCAGCTCAGGATTTCTGCAGTTTCACGGCATGGACAGTTTTTGGGAGCTGAGTCTTTGTTTCTAGCTCTGCCAAGGTCTGAAAATATATTTTTTTTCTTTAACATGGGCAGTCACATTCCCCATTGGCAGGAGCTCCTACTTCACCAGGCCTCCCAGCTCCTGGGTTTGAGATCTTTCAAGGGAAAAGGTGTGATGGCTTTTCAGCTCTCCCTCATGGCAACAGCTTTGTCCCTTCCCTTCCCTTCCCTCTTTCATCTCTCCTCCCTCCCTTCCTTTCATCAGAGAAATGCACACCATAAATAAATTGTAGATGGGATGAGAGGGTGTGAGTAATATATTTTATTTTAGTCTCGCATGGAGAGAAAGAAAGGGAATTTTGTTTCTCCAGCTCCAGGCACAGCCAAGATAAAATAAAGTTCTTTGCTCCTTATTCTCAGAGTTTTGAGGCTGGCAAAAATAAAGAGAAAAATCAAGGGGATTGGGGACTGCCTTCAAACTGCTTCTGAAGGATTGATGGGGTGAAAACTCCCTCCTTTTGACATCTATTTGGTCCAGTCCTTTTAAAAAATGGGTGGCACTCTGAAACTAAAATGGAAGGGGGATGGTTTGTCTGCTCCCCTTCTTCCATTGTACTCCACTCTATTTGTATGCAGAACGGGCACCGAGTTCTCTCTGCTTCCACCCACAGAACCTGATTTTCTAAAAGGCACTGCAGTTGTGGGAACTGTCAAATGTTTGTTTTATTGCACCCTTAGAGGAAATTGGACAGGGAAGAACTGGAGCGAGAGCGGGAGGAGGCTCAAAAAGAAGTGGAAATGTTAGAAAAAATGAAAGAAGAAGAACTTTTGATTCAACAAAAGCTGGAAGGAGAGAGACAGGTAGGACGATTTTTTAAAAAAACGTAGATATGAGCGTAATCGCTGTTGTTTAAGTCTTCTGATTATATACTTTAGGCTGTGGGGACATGCATGTTCCCTGATTTAAAATATTTTATTTTGCAATGTTGACTTTGCCACATTACTTGAGCCATCTTCTCAAAATGAACCAATTCCGTATGTCATCTCTCAGGCCAGATTAGCCTGTCAAGTCTGGTTCATAGATATGAAATGTAAATGTTGTTATTATGTCCAGATATACCTGTATCAATGCAACAATTACAGTTATGTTTTTCTTCTGACTGCTCTAGAATTATGCTGCCTATTTGAGCCTGCATCTTGTGGCATAAAGACACAGATACATTTAAAAGATCTAAACCTTTTAATCTATTATGATTTACTATTCATTTACCATTCATTCATTCATTCATTCACTGTTTACTCCCACATACTGGGGTTGAATTAAGTTTGTTAAATGTAAAGCTACGGTTTAAGGTTAGGAGATTATTATGCTCATAAATGTAGAAAAGCAAAGACGCAACATTAAATCATTCTTGCTTTCAGCAGACGTAGGCTGGGTTTATGTAATTCCTGAAGCCAAAACCAACCACCCTCCTTCAAAAAAAGCCAAAAAACAATGCTTGTATTATAGCTCAGAGGGCTGAATGCATCCGGCCACTGTGGTTTAAAATGCATGTGCAGTCTATGACTCAGTGATGCTGTTGAAAACTAAGGTTTCTTCTTCCTGGCCACATTAAAGTGCTTTCCTCCTCCAATTCTTGAGGGAGCAGAAAAGCATATCAATTTTTTTGTTTGTTTATTACTAAGGCACCCTATTGTGGGACAGATTAAGGAAAATTTAGGAAAGTGATTGGTGGGTTTCCTGGCTTCATTTACCTTCCAATAGTCCAGTTCCTACTGTTGCACTAGTGAGCTGCAACAATATCCACCAGTGACTTCCTTAATATGGGACTGGACTATTGGAGGGTGAGTTTTAACCGATGGCTAGAGTAAGGGGCTTAGCCATCTGTAAAAACTTGCTTTGATCTTGCACAAATGTTCTGCATGGGTGTGTTCAGCTGACGGTCAGGCTTGTTTTGGTATAGCGTTACTTAGGCAGAGTGCTCTTTGAGAACATCGCTCTTCTGGAACAGGGCTAAACTGTGTTTACCCTCCACAAAAGGGCAATCTCTCCTCCCAAAGGAAGCAGCTCAGATAACCCCAGCTCTGGCTTAGAACAAACTTCTGGGGAACCCAGAGTTGGCACCAATTCACACTCTCTTGTTTGCCTGGCATGCGTTCAAGGGACCAAGGTCAGAGAGTGGAAGTGGCAGATGCGCATCAGGTAGATAAGGGAAGCCACTGAATTGAGATCAGATCGATGGATCTTAGCCAGAGACACTCCTGGCCACCTTTTTGGCAATTTTCAAAGCCTGATCAGTTCGTCCCCTTCTATCTAGTCAGGTGTTTTTTTTTGGGGGGGGGGGGACTTCAACTCTCAGAATCCTGGGAGTTGAAGTCCACCCATCCTAAAGCTGCCAAGGTTGAGAAACACTGTCCTAGATGAATTACTGGGATGAGGATGGGAGAGAGAGAGGCAACCAGATCACTCCTTTCTCCTTGTCCTCTCCCCATATATGCACACCCTCACACCCAAAGACTAGCATTCTCTCAAGCCAGTGCTGGTCCCATTTTTCTAGTCAGAAAGATCCAGTCAGGCATTGTTACCACCAGATGCCTCTCTGGAAGCCAGGGATCTGGTCTCTACTAAAGTACAAGTCAGAATACCCTTGATGGACAATGCTGAGCAGCTGGAGAAAAGGGAGTGTATCTGTACCAGCCTAATGTGGCCAAGAGGAGCTGAGCAGATCTTAGCCCTTGACTGTGTCCTTGACCTCATCATTAGTGGCGTGAGGCAGAACATTCATATGGCAATGTTATGGTCAAGAAAATGGGGAAAACACAATTTTAAAATCGGAATGGCTAAAGATGACCAAAAGCTGCCTCTGCATTGGATTAGAGATTAGACAAAGGCAATGTCACGAGGACATGTCCTTCATCAACACTTAGCAAGGCATCTGCCATGCCATGATCAGAAGGATGTGAGGATGAGCCATAAGTATCAAGTGTCTCTTCCATTACATTCAGAATTTAATAACAGAGCTTCCAGCATTCTCTTCATTTTTATGTCCCCCCCACCCTGTTTTTTTCCCCCATGGTATGCACACAGGCAGACATTTCATATGCGAACTCTTTCATCTGAACCAAGGTAGCCCCAAGGGCATGACTCTTTGCTAACTTAAACACTTCCATGAAATGGTTGCAGGCCCAGATGGAACGAGAACAGGAAGAACGGGACAAGATTGAACGAGAGAAGGCAGAGGAGCTCTTACTGGAGCTGAAACGACAGGCAGATTTGGAGGTAAGAGAACATCCCTCCCCATATTTTTTATCCCAAAAAAGATAGTCCCAATGAGGAGGAACCAGGCTAGTCCACCAAAGGTGGCCTTGGTTAGAAGAGAAAAATGCTGACTCCTTGACATTGTCTTATTTCCAGTATGAGGTGCATACTCCATCACCCTCTCTCAACTTTCTTCACTTAAAGAGAGGGATGGAAAAAGAGTCCTGCCCCTCAGGTGATGCATTTTCCAAATAGCCCAATGATGGCACTGCAGTTGAGGCCACCCAGTCAACTGGTTACATGTCTCCATTGTTCCATGGACTTGTGCACACCCAGTGCCACAATAAAGAGAGCTAATATATGAAAAAGCAAACAAGCCTGGCTCTGTTACATCTAGGTCAGCACATTTTGAATTTAGTCCTGGCCTTCTGAACATAGTGACTTCTACTTCAGGAGCCATTTCCAAAGGAATAGCTTCTTTTTCCAGAGTCATACTAACTGATTAACCAAATCAAGCTCTTAAGAGTCTCACTTCTCACCAGGTGGAAGGAGGGGAAAAAATTCTCCCTTTTGATTCCTTTTATTTCTCATTTTTTGCAGAGTGGGCAAGTTCTGATTGTCAAACCTGAGGGTACTTTTGTTTTAAAGTTTGCTGTTTATTTGTCCAGTAAGCTACCTATTTGGAAGGTGACACCTTACTCATAAAATTTGCATGTGCTTTGATGCACATTTTTTGCAGTTCTACATAATATACTATAAATAGTTTTTTTCCCCAATTTTCCTTAATGTTATTCTTTTGGACATTCATTTTTTTTTATTAGTACATGCATTTTTGGGTACTCCCCTAATTTTTTAAAAAAATTATTATTATTGATAAACTACTACGCAAAATTCAGTAACTACACATTTTGAACACTAACTTCTATTCATTCAAAAAAGGTGACATTAGATACGTTAGCTTTCAATGCAAGCTAAATGCAAAATACGTTTGGTGTAATATCAATAAAAATAGTTCTGAGCTAATAGCTATTGAGCAATGGGGAAATAACTCAAGTTACATATTGACACTTTCTTTAAAATATTTCAGTTCATAGAATCATAGAGTTGGAAGGACCCTTGAGGTCTGCTAATCCAATGCCCTGTTCTGTGCAGGATCCACTATCCAGTGCCATCTCTGACAAATGACCTCTAGTAAGGAGAACTCACCACTTCATGTGGCATCTGTTCCACTGACTTAATAGCTTGTACTGTTAGGAAGTTTCTGCTGATGTCGTTCCTTCCGGTTTTATTTTTTTCCGAATTTCAGATAAGAAACAGAATAATCACACTGAATAGAATTCAGGAGAGAAATCAGTGGATCTGTGCAGGAAAAATGGATGGGAATACCGAAGAGTTTTGATATGTTAATATACAAGTCTGTCACACCTTTAAACAATTTGCACGGGAAGACTATTGGATGCAGCTGATACTGTCTATTCAGCTCAGTGTTCTTTTTTAGAAAAACACAATAGGCAATAGGTTACACTTTGATTTGATAGATGTACACTATATCTTGTCAGCTTTGTTTAACTGAATACAAGGTACAGGTCAACATTCCCCAACAGAATTCTGTCCATATTAGTTGGACTGTAACTCCCATCATCACCAGCCTGTATAGAGTGGCAAATGAGTTTTTGTTCTAGGCGAAGATTGCAGCTGAAAAGGAGGCGACTTCAAAGACTTTGGCTGAGCTAACTGACAAATACGGGGCTCCTCATCTGACTAGGGTTGATGAGATAGATGAAATGGAACAGTCTGAAGTAAGTATTGTACAATACTCTGTCCATCCATCCATATCTGTCCTCTATCTCTATCTCTACATCTATCATCTCTCTCTCTCTCTCTTTACATCTTTCTCTCTCTATATACATACAGTATATACCTATCTGTACATGTATCTGTACATATATCTCCATCATCTATCTATCTATCTATCTATCTATCTATCTATCTATCTATCATCTCTATCTCTACATCTCTCTCTATATATATACATACATACAGTATATACCTATCTGTACATGTATCTGTACATATATCTCCATCATCTATCTATCTATCTATCTATCTATCTATCTATCTATCTATCTATCTATCTATCTATCTATCTATCATCTCTATCATATATCTTTGAATTTTGTATACTACTGTAATTCCATAACAGATTCCCAACAGTTAACATCAAGCATAAAACCATAACCTAACAATGTGTATAACTCACAATTCAACAATCACTTTACCCATCAAGCCAAGAGTATCTGTTTTGTTCCTGCCCTGAAATCTTTCCAGAATGATTCTATCTTTACCAGCTTTCAGAAAACTATCAGTATGGATGCCAGCATGGCCTCAGTAGGGAGACTACTCCATAGTAGTGCATCCCCCCACCCAACATTGTTCTTGGGACCCAGTACCTTTTACCCTCCCCCAAATGAAGGACTATTAAAGACTTCTCCAATGAAGACTGTTATCAGGTGGGTCAGTTCACCTTGGAAGCCATATAGAGCATGTTAGGTAAAAACCAGCATTTTGAATTGCACCCAGAACCTTACTGGAAGCCAGTGCAGGGCCTGGAGGGCCAGTGTTATGTGCCTGGAGTGAGTCTCCCCAGCAAACAAATGAGCTGCTGTATTTTGTATGAACGATAGTTTCTGAGCTTCTTGGGCTTCCTTCTTTAGGAGCCCAAGATACTGCCCACCAACCCATTTTCCCTTTGGCCATTTGCCTAGACAAGTGGGTACCCTTCCAAATAAGGCAATGGGCTACAGTTTCCACTGACTTTATATTTTATCAGTGCTGATGTGGAATCCTTAGGTAGTCTTGAAAAGATAATGTTAGATAACATTCATGCTGAAAAACAAGAGGCACTTTTCCAAAGAATCTTTCATTAGAACTTTAAGAATCAGAACATGAGGAAAGGTATCAGCAGCCAAAGTTAGTATCTGCAATTATCTCTTATATTTATCTAATGCTGTACAATTTTTTTACTGTTGTACTCCCTTGGAGATGGTTTTTATTTATTTATTTTTACCACGGATACTCTAAATTTGTACATTTTTCTGCAAGCCGCCGAAAGTCTTTCTGATTGCGGTGGCATCAAAACACTTTAGATAAATAAATAAATAATCTGGTTGCTTTGCTGTGCTTTACGAATTCCAATAATCCTACGAAATCAGCTTCAGGCTTTCTCCCTTTTCTTTTCTTTCCTTCCCCTTTTTCTAATTTTTAGCATGCCATGACTGCTTTGGCTGACTCTGAGGAAGATCAATAATCCTTTTGCTGTAGATTCCAGAAATGTCATGACTTTCTGCGAACACAGATGATCCACGTCAAGGAGACTTAGAATAAGATAATGCAGTTAAGTGGATTGAGAATTAAAAACAAATCAAAACTAAAAAAGTAGCCTAACATGCTCCATGGTTATTTTCTTATTGGAAGATATAATATTTTCATGATGCAATGGTAAGATAATTATAAAGTCTTCTTAGAGTCAGTTTCTAATCTAAGCTGAGTTTCTTAGAGTCATTCTCAACTCAAGAGAGATGAATCGATATGTTTGTGTAATTTTCTGGGCAACAGTACCAAAGAGACTGGCTGTAGCCTTCTTAGAGATGATGCCCTGGTGATTTCCCACCCAAGTATTAAACTAGCCTCCATCCTGTTTGCTTTCCAAGCTTAGACGTGATCATGCAGATGTTGCCTTCTGCTGAGATGACCAAGCCATCTGGCTCCAACAATACTATCTGGGCTAGACTAGGATGTTCCTTTCAGCTGCTTTAGCAACTTCTTTACTGAATTTAGATTTGTCACAACGTAGATTGTTAGATAACCAACTCTCACTGCCATGTAACAATGCAGGCAGAAGCACTTGCATGCTCAGCAGTTTGGGCTTCTTCTAAAAGGGTGTGTTTCATCTGAAAACACACACTTTGTAATGAACTTGTGCTGAGAACTGCCTTGCACAATTTAGGGATACACCGCATAACTTAATCTCAGTGTTGCAGAGCCAATTTGCCTTGGACCTCTGACAAAATTCTGAAATATATCCTGTATCTAAGGTTGTGGATGGTATCTCTCTATCTCAAATTTATTAAGTGAGATTAGGTTGTATAATTTTTTTATTTTGTATCCTAAGTCTTGTTGCATAGAAAGGGCCATGACAAGCCTCTGCTGAGTGCAGAAATGCAAACTTGAGCTCCCAGACAGATGAGACAGTCTATAAAGAGCCTCCCACCAGCTGTCTGAGGAACTGGTTCCATGGTCAAATTGTTCTAACTCTTAGGAAGGTTCTCCCTCACCCTCCCATTCATTCTGGGTCTGCCTTCCTGTAACATCAAAGTTCCAGTTTTAGGACTCCTTGTGCCTAAGCAGTGAAACAAAGTCTTCCAAGCAGAATGACAACAAAGTCAGAGCTGGAGCACAGCTACTGGAGGAAAGTAGCATGGATACATTTGCAACCACTGCTTTGGCACCCATGCCTTACCTACCTGAATGGTGTGTTTTGGAGAAGGCTGCCCTGAGATCATCAGGTACAATTAGGAAGAAGGTTTTGGCATTGGTATCCAAAGATATATAGATCTGTTCTCCCTCCTTCTCTCCAACTGATTCCTGCAGGTTTATTTAGCTAAACCTGAGACGCCTTATGTGGCCACTCTAAAGAATGCATTGATAGTAATATGTCACTCACAGCTGTTGTCATCCGATCAGAGTTGATCAGGATGAAAACTGATAGGGGCCCCAGAATAAAGCTGAACTCAATGAAGATGTGTAACCAGCCTCACTGATATCAAGAATAGAAATCCATGCGGTGCTATAAATATAGTGAAGGCAGGAGAGGCAACTACCTGAGGGTCTACAAAGACAGGGAGTCCCATAGGTCTTTCCCTTGCCACCCATCTTTGCCTCAAGCCTTCAACAAACCTGATCACATGGGGTAGAGCTACCACAGTTGGGCTGCAAAGCTGTGGATAACCATTAGATGGCAGAAAGTGATACAGAAATCTCTAATGCTTTGATGCCATCTACTGTAGTGGTCATCTGAAATTTTGCAGCCCAGAATAGTATGGAGGAGGG
The DNA here is from genome assembly GCF_035149785.1 of Candoia aspera. Lineage (NCBI taxonomy): Eukaryota > Metazoa > Chordata > Lepidosauria > Squamata > Candoiidae > Candoia > Candoia aspera. The sequence goes on along the minus strand of NC_086158.1, from coordinate 95,151,418 downwards.
GAGAGAAGATTTCCCTGAGTCTAAAGGGGGTGACAGAGAAGGTAAGGAGAGACTCTTGTGGAGATCAGACCACTGCTGTAGTGAGGAAGAAACCACTACAGTATATGACTTTCTTCTTAGGTTTCTCCAGCCTGCTCTCAATTGCCATAGCCTAGGGCAATGCTTGAGCAATTTCACCTGGTGTGTGGGGGATGAGAATTTTGTCTTGGGGTTCAAAGATCTCTGCTTATGCCCCTAAGTCCACGTCTAGGAGTAAAAGACTTATTCTTCAGAAAGATGGAGCCACCTTCTACGCAACAGGTTGTCCAGGTCATCAACTGCTTTTTTTTTTTTGTCTAAGAAAGTATGTTCAAATAAGTTCAACCTTACTTATGCCAGTGGGAATTACATACATTTCAAGAACAAGCTCTTGGATCTCAAGTTGTTTACAGAGACAATAAAAATAAGAGCTGTCTTATGAAGTTACATAAATCAGTGGTACGGTAATCATGATGACTCACTCATTTGATCTGATGGTTGAGACTGTGTCACCTATTTCTGTTTCTCTGGCTGAGTCTTGATGGCTGCACTTCGTTTACTGATTGTTATGAAAGTTGTCAAGATGGGGGGGTGGGGGTCTCTGTATGAGATACCCTGAAGGGATGTGCTCGACCAATGGCAAAGATGGTCAGCTGGTGTGAGTGTGCTTGCTGATTTTCACTGCTGACTACAGGTTCATTCGGGTCAAAAGAGCAACAGTAATGTCTGTGTCCTTCCAGGGAACTCAAGCACAGTTCTGACACTGGACAAGGGGCTGTCATCCCTGTGTGATGGGCAATGAGATTCTTCTTCCACTTCCTTCTATATGATCAGAAAATGCCTAGAAATTTGGGGGATTAGTAAAAACATTCAGAGATACTTCAGGGTGTCATTGAATGCATGGAAAACAAGTCTAACAGCCAAGGGCGAAACAAATGACAAAGTCAAAATTAGTACATGAATATTCATGGTCACATTTAGTACTTGTTTTAGAAATAATGCCACTTACAAATATTTAAACAAAACAAAACAAAATGTGGCTATCAAGTCTCAAAGCAAGGACCCCAAATAGCCCGTTTGCTACGCATGGATAACCTAAAGTTAATTGCAAAATCAAAAGCAGAGCTTGAATCTCTACTGAGCACTGAAGATGGATTCAGTGAGATTATAGGAATGCGATTTGGGCTAGAGAAATATGGAACTTGGGCAATTAAAGGAAGCCAAATTGTTGAAGAAGGTGGATTGCAGATAATAAATGGAATTGCTGTAAGAGGCAACTAGCATCAGAAGAAGGATACAATTGAAGCTTCTGGCTTATTAGAGCAAGTTAATACTAGCTCTAATTACTTGAAATGAATCTGGAAACAAATGAAAACAAAATTAACTGCAGGGAACATAATTAAAACCATAAACATTTGGCTGTTCCAATTATTTGATATATAGTTGATATATCAAACCAGGTATAGTTGATTGGACACAAGCTGAATTAGAGATACTTGACAGGGAAAGAATTAATAACCATGAATCATGCTTTCCTCCCAAGAAATTATGTTGGTTGGCTCTACTTTGCCAGAAGTAAAGATGAGAGGAGATTATTCTGAATCAAGCAAACAGCTGAAGAAGAGAAACCCAGCTTGGATGATGGTAATCAAGCTTAATAAGGAATCACTACTGGTGGTGGTTTGTACAGTAAAGAAAAACAACTAAAGACTACAGAATCAAAAGAAGTTTAAGAAAAGGAAGCAAATAAAAAACACATTAATGCCTGCAAATCCAAACTTCTTTGTGGTCCATATACGGTATACATGATCTGGAAGGAAAATTAATCAAAATTTGTCTTGGCAGTACCTAAAAACCACAATTCTCAAAAAAGAAATTGAAGGGACAATTAGGGCAGCACAAGGACAGGTTATGCACAGACACGTCCTCAAGTCAAAACTGAAATGTTAGCAAGCGCTGATGATGTAAATTCAAAGATGAAACTGTAGATCACCACACTGACCGCTCTAGCAAAATTGCCCAAATGGAGCATGAGGAACACCATCATAGGGTTGCAAAAACTGCATTTGAAGTTATGTACTGAGGTTTCAGTGGATATAAAAAGTCTACACACCCCTGTTAAAATGCCAGGTTTTTGAGATGTAAAAAAAATCAGACCAAGATAAATCACTTCAGAATTTCTTCCACCTTTAATATAACATACAAGCTGTACAATTCAACTGAAAAACAAACTGAAATCTTTTAGGGGGGAAAAAAAAAAAACTAGAATAACGTGGTTGCATAAATGTGCACACCCTTAAACTAATACTTTGTTGAAGCACCTTTTGATTTTATGACAGCATTCAGTCTTTTGGGGTAGGAGTCTATCAGCATGGCCCATCTTGCCTTGGGAATCTTTGCCCATGCTTCCTTGCAGAAGCGCTCCAAATCTGTCAGATTGCGAGGGCATCTCCTGGGCACAGCCCTCTTCATTATGGCCAAAAAGTTCAAAGAAAAACATCCAAGCCTGGCTACATTTTGCAAAAACCTACATCAAGTCTGACAAAAGCATGTGGGAAGATGTGTTATGGTCTGATGAGACCAAGGTGAACTTTTTGGCCATCATTCCAAAAAGTACGTTTGGCGCAAAAACAACACTGTGCATCACCAAAAGTGCACCATACCCACAGTGAATCATGATGGTGGCAACATTAACAAGAGCTCCTGAAACTACATACCTGAAAAAGTCTTAGAAAACATGGAGGCCAGGATCTTGTGCGATTTTACAATATAGACCGACAGACACCTGAAACACATGCTTATTGTTGAGAAGAAGAAAAAAAAAGGTGGGTCACAGGTGTAGCAATATGAGAAGACAGTTGAATAGGTGAAAAACAAAGGGAGAAAGTAACAGAATACCATGATTCGCAAACTGAAGTTGAAAGACTTTGGAAGAAAACACCAAAAGGCATTGAAGCTCTTCAGCAAATATTTGGAAGTTTTGAAGTTACCAGATTTGACAGTGGTGTCTTTGCAAAAACCCATCTTGCTTGGACCTCCGTACATACCTCAAAGACACCTCCATGCTTCCTAAGCTCTTTTTAGAACCCAAATCATCAAATATTACCCAGTCTAAGGCGTGTGATATTTGATGAATGAATAGATCATCATCATCATCATCTATTGGCATCTGTGCAAAAAAGCATAGCATTCAAGTTTCCCAAATATGATATAATCACAAAACTGAAAAAGTTGCTGAAAGTTATGATAAAATGTTATGCGGTTTTCACGTACAAACTGATCACCATCTAGAATACACTAGATACAACAATAATTGAATACCTATCATCTATCTATCTTTTGTAGATACCTAGGGACTGTAGGACTGAAGAAAAATAATTGGAAAAGAAATACAAAATACAGAGCTCTAAGGACTGAAATGGGTAGAGAATGGATCAAGTCATCCCTATGGTTACTGGCACTTTAGGTAGAATAACAAATGGATCAAAGACATTTTTACAAGTGTTAAATATTCCAGCTCTATCAACTGCAAATTTACAAACCTCCTTGCTGGGCACTTTTATGTTATTTATTTATTTATTTATTAAACAGATGTATAAGGCCGCCCAACTCACACACGGTGACTCCGGCTGGCTTGCAGAATTAAAAACCGTAAAAACACAGTAGACACCCCCTCAGCAGCAGCAAACACATTCATATCAGCCACTTGATTGGCTCCAAAGCTTGGGGTCCCCAGGCCTGTTTACAGAACCACATCTTCAGGGCCTTCCGGAACAGGAGCAAGGAGGGGGCCAGTCTTATATCTGGGAGAATGATGTTCCAAAGGGAGGGAGCCACCACAGAGAAGGCCCTTTTCCTTGGTCCCACTAGATGTACCTCCCTAACTGAAGGGACCCACAACACGCCCTGCCTCCCTGCTCTGGTGGGCCAGGTGGATGTGACTGGGGAAAGGCGGTCCTGCAGATAACCTGGCTCCAAGCCATGTAGGGCTTTAAAGGTGGTAACCAGCCCCTTGAACTGGACCCTGAAGCAAATTGGCAGCCAGTGCAGCTCCTGCAAAAGAGGTTACACGTGGGCAAGTCTAGGCTTGTGCAAAACTACGTGGGCTGCTGCATTTTGAACCAACTGAAGCTTCCAGATACATGTTATATCTTAAGACAGTACTTGGACAATTCCTAGGTTCCTGGCTGGAACTCAAATTTCCAAAGAACACCAGTCAATGATGTGATCCTTTTGTTTGTTCTTTGTACTGGCTTATTCTTTGATGAATAAATACATGATGATGACGACGATGTGAATTGGGCTTATGCAGCTAGTATTCCTACCAATTCTTTCATCTGGCTTCTTGGTGGAGAAATTGCTTGAATGGGATCTATTTCACAGGCATTAAAGAGCTCAGTTTCAATTCAGATTTTATAGCAGAGCAAAACATGTGGACAGAACTCATGTCCTTCACACATATATAACCAGCAACCATGATGCAGCATTGTGGCCCACCATCGCTCTTTCTGTGGCTCCCAGAGGGAACCTGTTTTGAAAGAGTTTTGGAGACTTGTAAAGACATATGGTACCCATTTTACCTCTTTAAATTGTCACCTTCCCAAATGGGGACTGCTTTAGATCCAGTCCTCAAAGTGTGGAGCCAAGCCCAGCATGCGCTCAAGCCAGCAGAGATTACACTTCCTTGTTTTTGCACACTGGTCTTATCGCTAAACTGGTTCCACACAGCCAGTTCTCACTATGGACCCTACAACACAGAGTAATCTTCCCCTACTGCAGAAGATCCTTCCTAAATAAAATGCAACTGTTGTCTGGCATCTCAGACCATAAATGTCTGTTTGGAATGCAAAAGCCTTGATTGATAGAGGAATCCACTGAGGAAGAAACAGCCGGGTGAAAAGTGAAACGGGTTCTGTAGCAAAGCACAGAAATAAATCTGATGTCAAACAATTCCTGGACTTGAAGCCTTGCCTCCCAAGAATGTTTGGCAAGGAGCTGTCCAACCATTTCTTTCCATTTCCCCCCACCTCCCAAATAGGTTTTCTTCCCCAAGTAATTGGCTGGATTGGAATACACCTCTTTGGTTCATTATTATCTCACTCAATGTTGTTTTTGCCATTTATATGGGAATCAAACAGAGCCAAAAAAAAAAGAGTGGGTGGATTTATTTATTTAGTTGATAACTGTAAACTTACAAGATTGGTGACTGCTCTGCCAAGTGACTGTTTGCTAAATACATGACAGCATTAGAACATCTGCAGCCCACTTGATTTGGAATATTTGATTCCCACTAAGAACATTCCTGGTTACTTAGATCAGCAGGAGAGCCCTTCTGAAAATGTCCCTGCTGGCCAGAAGTTGGCCAACCCAGGGCACAAGATAACCCCTTCTTTGTGTGCTTCCCAGTCTATTCAATGGTCTCCCCAGAAGGTGCTTTTGGCTTCAAGGATTTAAGAAAATCGCCTTCCAATCGTCTTTATTTTAATGGTGTTGATTACAGTGCTGTGTTTTATATATTGGGCTTTACTGTTGTTAAGTTGACTTGACTGCATATATAGGAATAAAGCTGAGACATGAATTTAATAATAAACAAATATCATTTGGCATTTCCTTGGGCCAAATAGGAGAAGACCCCATAAATGTTGAGGTTTGAAAATATTTTTCAAATGAATCTTTTAGAGTAGGAACAAAAAGAAGAAAAGCCTTAAACAAATGCAAAATATTTTTTTTAAAAAGAAAAAGCCACAAACAAAAGTAAAGCAAAAGAGAAAAGAGAAAAGGGTCCAATTCAAGGTGTCCCAGGTCCAATTCAAGGTGTTGGTTATCACCTTTAAAGCCCTACGGGGCATGGGACCAGGTTACCTGAGGGACCGCCTCTTCCCCATCACATCAGCCCGTTCCACCTGATCGTGCAGAGAGGGTGTCATGGTCCCTGTTCCAATGTTCCTGTGAACATCCTAACTAGTTCCCATGCCATGCTGGTGCTGATACGTGTTACTGTTTGGGAGGGCGCTGCTCTTGGTCTTTTGTACCAGGCACCGTTGTAGAGACTTTGGAATGTCTATTTGGGTTATTTTATTTATTTATTTTATTTATTTATAAACTTATTCACTGCCTATCTCCCCCTCATGGGGGACTCTGGGCGGTTTACAATAAAATGCAGTTAAAACTTAAAACCATTTCAGTCTAACAATACAATAAAATAAGAGTATAGTAAAATCTAAGTGGCAAGAGATTTTAATCAGTCCATGAGTGTAGGACGCCCCTCAAAATCACTTAGGGCACTAGCCAGCCCCAGGTATAACTATTCCCCCTCCCATTCCAAGCCTGCCTACAAAACCAGGTCTTTAGTCGTTTTCAGAAGTCCAGGAGCGAGGGGGCCTGTCTCACCTCTGGGGGAAGGATGTTCCAAAGGGCGGGAGCTACAGCAGAGAAGGCACACTTCCGAGACCCTGCTAGATAGATTTAATAGATGGGGTCCGTAACATGCCCTCCCTGCATGACTGTTATCTTGCCCGTTCAAGGACACTTTCCCGAAGACCGGCAGGAACCGTTAGGAACACCTGCAGGCTGTGGGAGTGGACTCTTTCTGACTCTGGAGGGAGGGATTGGAACTGTCTAAGCTTTAATTGTTTGAAAGACCCACGCTTTTGCCATTCTCAGCTTTGCTCTTGAACGTGCATACTATCCAGTAATAAATCAGATATCCATAAGCTTCTTGTGTGAGTCTGGTTGGAAACTTGGGTAGGCGTTCATCACAGAGGGCATGTTATAGACCCTGTCCTGACTCCCATGAAACACTCTGAGACAAGGAACTGTTCTCTAATGTTTATTGCTAGTACATAACAGTAATCCTAACAAACTGAACAAGCGTGGGAAAAACCCAGCCATATAAACCCCGCAGGTTAAGGCGGTCCCAATCTGTGCCTCTTGGAATGGCTCACCAATTCCTCAGTGCTGCGCATGCGCTTAACAGTCTGGAAGGGAGCCCCCTGCTCGCCATCCTTACTCATGACAGACCCCGTCTGTAAGAGAACTTCATTTGGCGGGGTCCAGGAGGCGGGCCTTCTCTGCAGTAGCTCCTGCCCTGTGGAACATGCTGCCCCTGGAGGTGAGATTGGTCCCATGGCTCCTGGCCTTCAGGAGGAGTCTGAAGACCTGGCTCTGCCACCTCGCTTGGGGCGGAGAGGGGAATAGACCTACATGGGGATGGCTGGTATCTTAGACCACTCCTCCCACGTATGGACTGTTTTAGATTCTTCTGCCACTTGGATTTGATGCATATTCTTATTTTTACTCTTATTTTTATATTTATTTATTAAGAGTAATGCTTTATTCATGTATCATATTTTTACTGTATGTTTGTCGTTTTAATCAATTATTATACTGTAAACTGCCCAGAGTCCCCCGATGGGAGGAGATGGGCGGGGACAAACAAAATAAATAAATAAATAAATAAAATAGGGAAAAAATAGAATAAATGAATATAACAAAAACTTCAGTTCTTACGCAACCAATTAAACCCTAACTGCAAGTCAACAACAGAACGTGATACAAGTCTTCCATCCAGTGTGGGTCAGGTATACTGAAATCTTTTTATCAGAGTAAAGCAATACAGTATTTTTAACTGTAGCCCATGTAGGATTAATCCAATTTAACATCACATTCCCCAGTTAACCCTTACTTCTTTTTCCAACACTCTGTTAATAGCTGTATGAATATTAAACTAAAATTATGCCATTGCAGAACATACCACCAACAGGTGAGTCTTTAAAATATGCTTCCAACATAATTGAAACCCAATCTTTAACCTTGGGTGTCCAATAAGCACACAGAAAAGAACATTTTTAATTATTATTACTGTACTGGTATCTCAAAACACAATTAATAGGATACTAACAGAATACTGTTGAAACTCTAGTGCACTGATTTCTTAAAACAGGATATCCCAACTCTTTGTTCCAAATTACTTGCAGGTTTCCTATATTTACCTTAGTATTACTTTTCAGTTGTGCAAGAAGTTAATTGTAGAATTGGGAACCTCCAAAACTATTTTCAAAAATTTGGGGGGATGCTGCTAATGCAATTGGCCCAACTTGTAGAGACAAAAAATGTTTAATTTTAAAAAAGATTAATTTGGATATATTGATATTCAGGTGTCTTCAACAGTCCAAATTCTTTTTGGAGAACATAAAATGTATTAAAAGGTCTGATGAGCAAGGAGCTGATCCCAAGTGTTTATTTATGTATTTTATTTTTATCCTGCCTTTATTATTTTTATAAATAACTCAAGGCGGCGAACATACCTATTATTCCTTCCTCCTCTTCTTTTCCCCACAACAACAACCCTGTGAGGTGAGCTGGGCTGAGAGTGACTGGCCCAAGGTCACCCAGCCGGCTTTCGTGCCTAAGGCGGGACTAGAACTCTCCTACCACCCGATTGGCTCTTGGGCTGAGAGGGAGGGACTGGCCCAAGGTCACCCAGCCGGCTTTCGTGCCTAAGGCGGGACTAGAACTCTCCTACCACCCCTGATTGGCTCTTGGGCTGAGAGGGAGGGACTGGCCCAAGGTCACCCAGCCGGCTTTCGTGCCTAAGGCGGGATTAGAACTCACAGTCTCCTGGTTTCTAGCCCAGCACCTTAACCACTAGACAATACTGGGTTGTACATGGTGGGTGGATGTAGTCCATGAGCTCCAATAACTTTCAAGCTGCAGTTATCCTAGAATGCCAAAATATTAGGCATTGGTGATGATTAAATAACAACTTTTCAAAATTTTTAGTCTTGTTATGTAATTGCATGCCACAAGTAACTGTAATTAGTGTCAGAGGAATGAAGGAATAATGGCAATGCTCAATAAGTGATAACTAATAAGAACTAATGGTTCAGGTTGATTTCAGATTACTACAAAATTCATTCTCATTCATGCAAGAGGAGGTTGATTTGAAACCTAATCCAGCTATTTGCACACACTATATTTGAGAGTCCGCCCAAAGTTCTGCCTATGCGTTGGAGTGCATGCACAAATCATCCAGGATAGTCCTGCAAGCACCTATGTGGTCCTTGCCCACCCCTCAAAGAGAGGCACTTCATCCATGCTGATGTACCTTGTACAGAAGGTCTCTGAAATGCATTGCAGAATTTTAATTTGTGTAGCTCCAACCACAGAAGGCTGGCAGCTAAGGATATCTTTAGGTTTGTTTACCCCAGCAGCTGAGAACGTTTTACAGCCCATGTCTGGAAAAGTCTTGAAGGATCTTGAAAACTGTTGCTCTTTGAAGTAGGAACAGAGTTGAAAAACCACAAAAACTTGGTGGTGATCCAAAGCACTCTTCCCTAGGATGCTTCTTTGTCCTGTTTGATTCCTCTGCTCCTACAATACTGGAATCATGTGAAAGAATATGTAAATGAAAATAATCCCCAGTCCAGTCCAGGTAGTCCTTGACTTACAAATATTTGTTTAGTGACCATTTGAATTTATGACAGTGCTGGAAAAAGTGACTTACGACTGGTCCTCGCACTTACGACCATCATGGTGTTCCCTGTGGTCACATGATCAAAATTCAGGCACTTGGCAAATGGCATGTATTTATGGCGAATGCAGCATTCCAAGGTCATGTGATCGCCATTTGTGACCTTCCCAGCTGGCTTCCAACAAGCAAAGTCAGTGGGGGAAGCTGGATTCGCTTAACAGCCACATGGTACACTTAATGATCATGGTGATTCACTTAATAACTGCAGCAAAAAAGTTGTAAAATTGAGCATGACTCACTTAATGACTGCCTTGCTTAGCGATGGAAGTTCCAGTCCTAATGGTGGCTGTAAGTTGAGGACTACCTGTACTAAAAGATATATCAGAATGCTTTCAACATGAATTAAATACATGCTTAACGGACACCAAACTTTTTCAGGTTTTTCCAGCTTTGCTTCTCTTTAGAAATGTCTGACCCCAAGCAAGAGAGCTAGATGTGAATTAATTCTAGCATTACCCCCCTTTTCTGAAAGATAAGTATCTGGGAAATGTTACTAGGTCCTTGATGGGCCAGAGAAAATTTCACAAGATGGGACTGAATTCCTGTGGAATGCTGTCAGACTGAATCTTTACAACAGGGGCTTGCCATTTTTTTCTGGACCTTGGGTCACTCTGGAGTAGAAGCAATGATCAGGGCATAAATTAAATCGGTTATCACTGAATTTATCTTTACGAAATGCAAATAGGTGCCTTAGTCCTTAGAAATTTTAGAGTTCCCATTCTTCCTTAGGGTCCCTTAGGCGAGCTTTTAGCGAGGACAAAAAGTCAGGATAAAAATGACATAAATCGCTAATAAAACCATTCAGCTGTCCTGAATTCTCTTTTGCCCTTAATTTCCCGCCCCCCCCCACGATTTTTGAATGCTTTTGTTTGCACCTGGGGCTTTCCCCCATTCGTGTTTGCGAAAAACAAGTTTTCCACGCGTTGAAGCGGCTGCTTCAAGGAAAACTAACCCAGAGGAGATTCAAACTGCTCCCCTCTATCTGATCGGCCCCTGGCCGGCAGACCGCAACGCTCACACTCAAAGCGCCCCGGGGCTGCTGCTGTTCAGAAGCCCACGCGCCGGAGAGACGACAAGGCTCCCCAACTTTAGGGCCGTCGTCTCGGACGACAATCACGACCCACCAATGAGCCAGCGGGACCCCTGAACTCTTCACGCCCCATAACCTTGCAGCCGAGCCCAGCTTCCCCAGTTCCATCAGCCGGGCTCGCTCTATTCGCCCCCTGCGCGCAGCGAACGAAGCCAGCTCGCTCCGCCACCCGGGCTCCTCACGCAACCACAGCGCAAACTTGCCGGCGGCGGTGGGGGGGGCGGGTAGAGAGAGGGCGAGCGAGCAGGACTTCTTCCTCAATTTTCGCCCTCCTCAACTCAAGCGAGGGGAGACCAGCCCTTTTCGGAGCCGGCAGCAGCCTGCGCGAACTCTCGCCCCTTTGCAAAAGATCGCCCCGGGGCCCGGCGCGGGAGGGCACGGGTGGGCAGCCTTTGCAGCGAGGAAAGTGCTTCGCTGCTTCTTTTTCCTCCCCCACTTGCACCCAGCTTCCCCTTCGCCCTGCCAGGGAATGGGCTCTTCCAAGCAGCTCACATGATGAGAGAGGCACTTTCGCTTTTCCATATATAGAGGCCAGGCGGCCTGACAGCTCCCGCGAGGGCGAGGGAACGTGGATCCGACGCGCGCAGAGAGACGCGCCTTTACGCAGCGGGCTGAAACCTGGAAGACCCCGACGGTCGCCGTTCATCCTGCGCAGAGACCGCGCCGCTCGGCTTCCGTGCCTCCAGCGGGGGAGATCGCCAGCCCTCTTGAGCCCTTCGTTCCTCGAGGAGCCAGCTGCCCCCCTTGCAAAAAAATTAAGCCGAATCAAACATGAACGGGACTTTGGATTGCCTGCGGGACCACACGCTAAACGAAGAGCAAGGGGCGTTCATGTTTACTTCGGAATCCGTCGGAGAAGGGCATCCAGGTAAGGCTTGGACTCGGCCCATTGGAGCGCGGTCCGCAGCAGCCGCAGGTGGATCATGTGATGGAGACGTCGAGTTCGCGTGGCTTCCCATTTCCGCAGGTGGATCTCCCCTCTGGGCTGACCCTCTGACGGGCCACTTTTACGATCCTCTCCCATCAGTCACAGGAATGGTTTCCTTGCGTGTTCGGGGCAGGTGTCCTTGAAACCTTGGTAGAAATACAGAGCACCTTCGGAGCACCGGATTTGGTGAGGGTGGACGTGAACCAAGAGCGGTTGCAGCTACCGCCGGTGCACCTTTACCTGGGAGTGCAAGCCCCGTAGAAAACAGGGAGACTAAGCAATGCGTAGAGAACTGTGCTCAGTCCCCGGTCCCGTGCTTTAGTGCCGATGATCTCAGTGGCAGGTATTCTCAGGTCCGTGTGTAGGAAATTGCGTCCAAGTCTTCTGCTGAAGTCACCAGGTTTATAAGGGCTGGCTCCGTTGTGGTAAACCCTGCAAAGCCCAACTGAGGGGAAAAAAAGATGAAGGCAATCTGTTTTCCCAGATCTTTTGGAGGTAGGGTAGGAGAACAAACACGTGCTTTGCTGAAAATTTCCATGTCGCTAAAAAAAGAAAGGAAGGAAAGGAGGGACAGGGCATTCATCTTGTCCTGAACTTGGCCTCCTGGATTTCTTCCACGTGGGACTCTGTCATGAAACGGCCATTGCCCAAAGCAGCTGCACTACCTATTACTCCTCCTTCCATCGGTCCTTTTAATCACTAAGGGAACTAAGGGCCCGGGGGCTCATTTCATTTTTCTAAAAAATTGTAAAAGCAAACCAAATTGTTTGCTGCCTCCTCCTCCTCCTACAACATTCCTTGAGCAGGCTGCAGAAGGCAAGTGGCCAAATTCCGTGTCCTGATACTGCAGCCCAGGTTTATTTTCTCTGCTAAGCATGAAGATACAAGGTACATGCTTACAGTGGATGGAAATAGCAGAATGTTCCTTTGCAGAAGGCCAGGGTGTATCAGAGCTGTTTGAAATACTTAGATACATATTTAGGATTGTGAGCTTTTGAGTGTATTAATAGCTGCTGTTATTAGTATTAATTTATTATCATCTAACTTTGTGGGGGGGCGGGGGGGTTACAGCCCTATAGTCCTTTATAGGGTGTCCTGGAGGCAGTAGAATTTGGTTGATATTCTGTTGCGTCAGGAACTGATTTGGATATTCAAGCTCCGGTATTCTTTCATTCCTGATGCCTTCTTGGAACAAGGAATGGCTAGGCCAGATCGGAGCAAATTTAGTTGCCTTTGCACCCAGTAACAGCAATATAGGCTTTAAGGGAGGAAACTCATGTTAATCTTCCGGTGTAACCTTCTGGCACAAAATATCTTCCTGTCCTGTAAGAAGCAGCTGAGATAATGACATGAATTATCGTTGATGAGATGCTTCTATTCCCTTTTGGACGTAGACTTTTAGATGATAAAATATTGACTGGCCCTATTTTTTATTTATTTTTTTTACTCTTTTCGTGGGCTCAGAATTACACTTGAATCTTTGCTACAGTCTAAAGAAGGGAGAGACAATCTTTTTAGATCAACGGGCACCTTTGAAAAGTTGAGAGGAAGTTGTGAGCACTCTCACAAAATGTCTGCCACAGGAAGGCCTGACCAGTGATAAAACATCCATTTATCAGAGAGTAAACTGATGATGTTACTGACTGAAATCACCGGGGACGTCTTCTGCCACCCTAGTTGATCTTTGCTTTTTCCTACACAAATGGAACACTTTAAAACAGCACAGGGCAGTAGACAACCACAATTTTTATCTTCTGAGATGCGTGTGGGTTACAGGGATGTTCCTGCCAACCTGGCTGATGCTAAATGCTGGCTCGCTTTGCAGCTTGGCTGCTTCCCATTTCTACCCATTTCATTAAAAAAAATTAATGAATATATATGGAAATGTCCGTGGATATTGATATTTCTTGCCCTTGGTTTAAAGCTTTAAATTTTAACGTCTAATTAATTCAGTAAAATGGGCCTTTTCCTCTTCATCTTCCATCGCTCTTGCTTGATACATTGGGACTTAAGGCCAGTTTTCTTCAGTATCCATGCTATACATTGCATGGTATGCTAGATCAACAATGGCCTCTCATTTGTACAGCTCATCCCAGGATTAATGTAAAGTTATTTATTTCCAGATTTCAAAATGGCCTTTCAGGCCTTTTGAAGGCAAAGTCCACAAACTAAAGCAAGGGGTAAAAACTCTTGGCCATTAAACTGTGTCAACGTCTTTAAACAAAAAGCACAAAACAGGGATAGAAATTGCAATGAATCATATGCTGATTTAAAGAAGGTAATTTTAAAGATAATGATGATGAAAGGTGGTGATTCATCAAGCCAGATTCTTGATTCTAGGACCTGTACATCGTTTTTCATCCATTCTGCTTACCAAGAGATAGAATTTGGTCTCAGGGACCTCAGTCACTCATATCTAGTGGAAGTGGAGTAGAGTAAGTTCTACAGTGTGAGTGGCGTTTCCCATCCATCATTCTGGAAAGACTGGAGCTGGCAGGGCAAGCACCAGCACTGTTTTGCAACTACTGTAGGAAAGTGTTCAGCCAGGGTTTATTTTCCACCTCCTTAACTGAGGTAAACAATTTTGTGGATTAGACAGACCAAAACTGGCCACCTCATTAGATATGATCCAAACTGGTGGTGCAGTTCACAAAACTTCATTTTAAAGCTCAGAACAGACTCCCTGATTTTCTTACATGGTAGGCAATGTTGGGTCTTGTGTTTTGGGAGACCCAAGGGAAAAGCCAAGCAGATGTAGCCCAGTCTAGAATATAATGAGAGAATATAGAATATAGAATATAATGAGAGAGGCAGTTTGGTGTGGTGGTTAAGGCGTCAGGCTAGAAACTGGGAGACTGAGAATTCTAGTCCCACCTTGGGCACGAAGCCAGCTGGGTGACCTTCAGCCAGTCCCTTTCTCTGAGCCCTGAGAAGGAGGCAATGGCAAACCACTTCTGAAAAACTGACTTGAAGGATATATATATATATACACACACACACACACACACACATACACACACACACACATACACACACATACATACATACATACGCACGCATGCATGCATGGTTCTTACTTGGAACTGTCTTTATTTTCCCCTACACAAAAGCTATTTGAAGTTCTATTGAGAAAGAGTGAAAAAGGCTTAATTGCAATACGGGGTGTGTGTGTGTGTCAGAAAATCTATTTTAAGGGAAATGTGAAAAACTGACTCTTGCTATATTTCAAAAGCCTCCTCTTCGGAAGCAGCTTCTCCCAGTCCATCATCCTTTAAGGCCTGAAACTGGCAAAGCAGGTATCAGCACAGCTCAAACCAGCCAGACAGGTAGTGTGGAGAAGGATGTGTTGCAATTATGACAATTTTCATGCAACATTTTTTCCCCCCGTTTGGCCATCTCATTGGTTAGCTTCAGTCACTTTAAAAAGACTCAAAAGAGACTGGGCGTGTAGGAGCCAAGGCCTTTTTGGTAGTGGCTTCACATTTCCAGAATAAGTCTGGGGAGGAAGGAGCCACAGCTGTTTTCATTGGCCTTCAAGCAAACTCTGAGACTCTCTTCTCATTAACTTTCTTTTACTTACAGGCTTCTGGCTAGACCCATCATTGATGAGATGGAACAGTTTTCTTTGGGTTGAGCTGCTAAAAGCAGCTTGAAAATGACTTTATGGAGTATTTCAACACTGACCTAATGATCTATGTATAAATAACATATGGTATAATAATAAACCTTTGGTCTACAGATAGTAGGCTGAACACTTAGAAGCTATCTCATTGGGCAAGAGTACAGTGTGAGCTCCATTTCAATGTTACCCAAGATAAGGGGCAAGATGGTGCACCCACCTCCCTTCCATGTGTAAAAGCCAACAAGGTAGTTGAATTTTTGGAGTAGCATTTTCTGCTGTAATCTTAAGTCAGCTGCTTCACTTATGGGATCCAGAACATATTGTATCACCAACCTCATCTCTTGAAGTTCTTTGATCTCTGTTGACCTTGCTAGGTCTTCTAGGACTTAAGTCTCAACCATACTTTGTTTAATGGGTCCACTCCTAGTTGCTGTTACAGGGAAATAAATCCATATACATTGGGCTTACGTCTGAATAGACACTCATAGGATTGCATAGGAAGGCCTCCTGATTTAGTTCTACACTACAGTGAAGTGTAAATATATTTTATGTATTCTTGGAGACAGGATCCACGTTTCAGTCATTAGAAAAATGGGGTAATAGGTGATGTGATGACCAGAGTCTCTTCATTTGTGTAAAAGATAAAGTCTCCTTTGAGTCAAGCTCAGCTCCTGGTAACTTCATGGATATATCTATGTGGTTTTCTTAGCCACGATAGAAATGTGGTTGTCATTGACTTCTTCCATGTTGTTTGTTCAGCTTCCCAATAGCCCATAGCCCTGAGTACTGACCAGATCTGACCCGGCGTACCTTGTGTAACCTAGATTGGCCAGTTGGGCTCTCTTTGCTGTTATTTATTGCGAGGGAATTCTAAGAAGCAGTGTCAACCTTCAAAGCCGTGGTTGTGTATCTTTTTTTTTTCTTTTGGTAATTAGTTGACCCACATATCTGAGTGTTTAACGTCAGAGAAGAGCACACAGTGAGCTTGACAAACATATCAACTAGGGCAAATTGTTTCTCCTAAGTGCGTCTTTAAAATCATTCGGCTTGGGTTTGGCAGTATCAAATAGGGACACTCTAAAATCACCCGCTGGCATAAAGTCAGTTTAAACAGTACCTCTTCCACCAAGGTTTCACATGTGAATTTCAACAGAAATGTCAACAGTTCCACCTTGCATAATTATATATATATATATGAATGTAAAATCTAATAGAAACTAATATGGGGTGAGAAAGAGAAATCAACGAGAGAGCTAAGAGCGCAAGAATGAAAGAAAAAAGTAAATAGAAAATAGTAGAAAAGAAATGAAAAAGGTACAAAGAAGTAGCTTCTGATCTAAAGAAGTAGCTTCTGATCTTCTTTACAGCAGTAAATACAATCCACCTTGCATAATTCGGATGGCTGGAATTTCATTTGGTTTCCTGTAAGGACAATGTGCTGTGTTGACACCAATCTATTGGCATAGATAAACATTCTCCTGTGTGGAATGGAAGGTGGATAAGCTATTCTTGTTGATCTTCTTTCTCCTAAGAAGTCTCTGCAGTAAGCAGGAAGCCACAGAGAGAATAGAATTTGAAAAAAAAGAGATTCAGGGAAGAATAATTCCAGGCAGAAAGTCATTGAGGGTCCTGGATAAACTCATGAAAGGCTAAGGCATTTTAGTAAAGACAAAAGTTAGAATGGCCAGCTCAGTGATCTTCCCTGTTATGATGTACAGATGTGAGGGATGGACTCTGCCCAAGAGTGAGAGGAAGAAGGTTACTGGTGCTGGAGAAGGATGGTTCACATACCTTTGACAGCAAAGAAAACCAACTATTCAATACTGGAAGAAATCAAGCCAGAATGCCCACTAGAAACAAGGATCGTGAAACCAAAACCACTGTACTTTGGACCCAACATGAGGGCTGATGCATGTATGGAAAAGACAATAATGTTAGATGGAGGGAGAAGATGACACTGACATTGCTGGATATATGGAGTACTGAAATCCACAGAAATGTGCCTGCAAGAATTGTGTAATGTGGTCAGAGACAGGACAGTTGTAGAGGATTTGCCCATGTTGGCTATGGCTTGACGGAGCATAATAACAACAGTAACAAACTGTTCTTCCCCACTCCAGGACAAAGCAGACCACTGAAAATCAGGATTTCCCTGGGCAACCAGCATTACCCTGGCTTCCTCTTAGTGGCTCACACTTCTGTGCGGGCCAGGACAGAATCTTTCTCACGAGTTTAGGGAGATATCAATGAGGAAATACTGATGCAAACCCTTTTTCAACCTTGGTTGCACTCTTGATGTATGAACCAACTCCCAGAATTCTTACCAATGTCTGTGCTGGCTGGAAGGTTTGGGAGTTGACAGTCATGTTTCTGGAGGGCTCCTAGGTGGGGCAAGCTAAAGTGATGCCTATAACCTGTAGTAATCCTGATAACCTAATTTATTGACAAATTAATCCCATTTAAGGCTGTTTTCCTGGTACTGCTGGCTGCCAGAATAGCAGTGAATAGGAGGCACTGCCTTCTGATCTGTGGCTGATCACCCCAAAAGCCAACCGGGATTGGGCTTAGATGGAGGACCACCAGAAAATCCAGGGCAGCAGGTTGGACTAAGAAGTTGAAGGAGCAACCCTGAAGAAGGCAATGGCAAGATACCTCTGAACTGTTACCAAGAATAATGACATGGAAATGTTTCATGAAGTCACCAGTAGCTGAGCTGAGCTCAAGGGAAACTTCCTTCTTTGCAATGGGACAGCTGATCAGTGGATGAGCTCCAAGAACAGTCAAAAACATCACCCCATGTCCAGGACACTACATGGGCAATTACCAGAGTCCAGTAACTTTTATCTCAGTGATGAAAGCTTCAGCTGTTTCATTCTTGCACAACAACATCCTGTTCAAGGTACAAAATGAGACCAGCTATTTTTCCTGTCACTTATCACTTGGCAAGCCTGCCTCTCAAGATACCTTGAGATGAAGATGCACTATTTTAACTAGTTTATACATGGATGTAGCTTCTGTATAGTACCCTAGACCAGATCCTCAAAGTAGATATTCATTATGATTGTGCATTAATTAAAGAGAGGCTGAATATAGTCAAACATTTTTCAAAGTTGGAAAGAGGATGTTAGAGCTACGACTGTTATCACCCCCGGGTGGCTCTAGTCAAAAAGATCATGGAGATGATGATGATGATGATGATGATTTCCCAGCAGGAATTGTAGTTTTATGGTTTCCTTCAACTACACGTTGGGCCAAGAGCCTTTGAGTGGTGTGCTGAAAATAATGGGTTTCCTAGATAAAACTAGAACGTTTTGTTTTGATTTGATTTGATTCGATTTCAGCACTGCCTAATTCCAAAACGGCTCCACAATGATTTGTTTTCTCTTTAACTGTTTCTGAACCCTTTTCTAGGCTTGGAAATGAAGGAAGATCAGGAATGGTTAGCAGTTGAATGGGAAACCACCAGGAAATGTCAGGTTTGTGGGTTAGAAAGGAAAGTTAAAAAAAAAATGCGGCAGAAGGCAGTGGCAAACTACCACCATAATACTGCCAGGAAAACTACATGGGTGTGTCTGTGTGATTGCCAGGAGGTGATCAGTTTGAGGGCATCTTTGCCCTTTGAAAAATCATCTAAATTTAACTCAAAATAAATGTTATGGCTGTGAAGCACTTTGAGACTGAAGGGGAAAAAGTGTTCCTGCTCACCCATGTAGCATCTCTGAAATACACATTCCAGCATTCCTACATGTCTGTTTCAGCCCAAATAATTACATTACTTTTACTTCTGATTCCTTTTGTTCAATCAGATGCTGCTGCTTTAGTCCTCTTCTCCCACTTCCAAAGTGTTCATTTCCTTCAAAATTGCTCCAGAAGATCAGACCATCTTGCTTCCCAGCTAGTAAAATACATCTTTCCCTTTCCTCTTCTTTTCACAGACACACAACATATCTCCCCTTCCCCTTCCCCTTCCCCTTCCTTCCTTCCTTCCTTCCTTCCTTCCTTCCTTCCTTCCTTCCTTCCTTCCTTCCTTCCTTCCTTCCTTCCTTCCTTCCTTCCTTCTCTTTATTGCTTATTTCTATTACATTCAGTGTCAATAGAAGTTGAAATGATATGCCTTTCCACCTGTCTCTGTTGTCCTTTCTGAAAGCAAGACACTCCAGATGGAGAACCAGTTCAAATCCTGGGATTTATATAGCATGCTACAATAACTGAGGTCACAAAAAATGAATGCTCTGTTTCTGCATCAGCAGAAGGAAGAATCACTCATCTGAACCATCCTGTGGAGACCTGCAGGTCCAAACATGGTATATTTGAAAACTGTGCCAGGGCTTGTTTTGATACAGAGATGTTGATCTTTGATCCTAAATCCAAGTGTGAATGTAATATATTGAAGTTAGATTCCACCTTCACTTTCTGACTGGCAGAATTAAGGTCCGAAACTGATTTCCCTTGACTCTGAGCTATTGACTTTTTAAAAATAAGCAGCTAAGCAATACAGAATTGATGATCTATTGGTGCCCCTCATGGATTTCTCTTTTGTAATTCAGTGGGGCAAAAATAGTCCCTATTTTCTGTGGGTTTTTCTTTTCAAATATCCAGCTCTGCTCTCTTTCAGACAAAATATGTGACCAGATCAGTGATGCTGTCCTTGATGCCCACCTGAAGCAAGATCCAAATGCCAAAGTTGCTTGTGGTAAGAGGTGGCTTCTCTTTTCTCATGACGATGATTCCACATTTAATGGCCATCAGCACATCTGAATGTAGTACCATAAGTTGGGGGTACCCTTAGCAGAAGTGGCAAATACTGAGTTACCATTTCCAAATTATATTCCAGATTTCATCCTGTTGGAGAATGTTTCAGGTTGACCAACACACCTCTCACTGTAGCACAACTTATTTTTGGTACCAGAGGCAGAGACACGAGACAAGTGGGTAGGGTAGCAATCTCTCTCTATAGACTTATGCAAAGTAGATTATACATTTTATCAGCGTAGGAAACAGTTGGATAGGGTTGTGGCAAAATGTGTGTTACTGAGATCAGGATGGTGAGGTAGTGGGGTGAATACAATGGCTTATTTGAGTTGAACAAAGGGGTCTTAGAATGTGTCTGGTGGAGATGGTACTTTCCCTAGGAGTTATCAAGTGTCCTTGTTTCCCAGCCCCTCTGTTTTTCAGAATCCGCATTCCTTGTGTCCAAGTGTTTTATGGCTGAGCTAGCAGTTTCTTCTTCTTTGAGAAGATGCCTGTAGGGAGGGGTGAAGGCCTTTGAGGAAGGGGCAATTTAGTTGCCACCAAGATGCTATTTTCTCCTTCAGTCCACTACCTTTTCTTCATCCTAACTGGAATCGCCAAAACTTCCATCTTGCACTCCATGCAAGTTGGAACCAATCCTCCCCTCACTTTAGTCATACATCTAAAAGTGGGGATCTGTGCTCTTTCACACAACCACCTCCAAAGTAGTCTTTTCTCCATCCTTTTCTCCAGTTTTCCATTGATGAGTCTGTCTTAATTTAATTTCATCATACTCTTCCTCATCTTTATAGAATTTAGGCTACTTTCAGGGGCATTGAATTGCTTCTTTGGAGTTAGATGGCAGGAAGCAGTAGAGCTGGGCATCATTAGCAAATCGATGGCATCCCATTCTAGGGTTCTAAGTGCCTCCCATAGGGAACTCATGTAAATGACGAGCAGCATGAGGGACAAGACGGAGTCCAGTCTGACTTCAAAGATCAGCAGGCTAGATCTCCAAGGATCACTCTTGAGAAACAGTTGACAGGATGGGTGGTACCCATTGCACAATAATGTTCCCAAGGCCAGATCCTTCCAGATGTTCCAGAAGCATGTCATGGTCTATGATAGTACAGGTACTGATAGGTCGAGGAGAACTAGGAGGATCTGGTTTCTGGTGCTAGTAATCTACCACTTGATCTCAGGGCCATATTTCTCCTGAAAGCACCATTGAAGTGGGTCCAATCCTCAGCCTCAGTATTTGGAATTATAAAGCCATTACTTTCTTGATCAGCTTCTTCAGAAATGGAACATTTGAGACTTCTCTGCTATTTTATAGATCTCTTGGATCAAGGGAGAGTTTCCTCAGTAGGGTTCTTGTAGCCTCCTTTAGATTGGAGAAACACTACATGTCCCAGTTACAAGGAATAATTGATTACCTCCCATAACTATGGGGCCAGTCCTATCCTGGTTGTATTAAGTAGCCACGAGGGATTAGAGATGCTTCTATATAATTACCATGGGGTTGTAGTGGTCAGATTATTAGTGCATTAGGACAGTAGGAAGTCTTTATATTTGTTATAGTGTATTGTGGATGTTTTAATGTTTATTGTTTACAATGGACCCTTTAACGTTTATTCTTTAAATGGGATGTTTTAATATATGTATTTATTGTGGATGTTTTATTGTTTTGTATTATAGCATGTACTTTGGATGTTTTAATCACTGAAAGCTGCTGTGAGCCCAGTGAAATTGGCAGTATGCAAATTTGATAGATAAATAGGTGGTAGACCTCACCTCTCCATCCAACACATCCAGTCTTGTACCTTACTACTGAATATTTAAGACACACTCATGGTGTCTCCAACTTGCTTTCTTTCACCTTTAGAGACAGTCTGTAAAACAGGAATGGTGCTACTCTGCGGCGAGATCACATCCAGAGCTGTTGTGGACTACCAGCAGATCGTCCGAGACACAATTATGAACATAGGCTATGATGATTCAGCTAAAGGTTGGTGGAACACTGGAAGATGTCTGCTATAGTGGCCATCCTGATGAAGAAAAAAAAATCTGACTCCATCTTGGTTCACTTAGCTAGGATACTGAAAAGGCTGATGCAATTTTGGTTGAGCAATGCTTGGGCTTTACTAGCAAGCAGATATCCAGCTTTTTTCATAAGGAGGTGAAAGCTGTTTATGGGCTGATCAAAGGTTATCTCAGGGTTGGATCATCCCTGCACACAAGCACTTTGTAGCATCTGTGCTGTTTGTTCTTGGCTTGACATTTTCTAGCCTGTGGGTCTTGACCAACTGGCCTCAGGATTTCTAGCAATTAATGTCATCAGAGCTGTTTATACCAGGCAGTCCTTGACTTAAAACCACAATTGGGACTGGAACTTCTGTTGCTAAGTGATGCGATAGTTAAGTGGGTTGTGTCCGATTTTATGACCTTTTTTGCTATGGCCGTTAAGTGAATCATGCAATTGTTAAGTGAATCCAGCTTTCCCCATTGACTTTGTTTGTCAGAAGCCTCCTGGGAAGATCACAAATGGTGATCATGTGACCCTGGGATGCTGCAACTACCGTAAATACATGCTGGTTGACAAATGCCCAAATTTTGATCACATGACCCTGGGACGCTGCAATGGTCATAGCATAAGTCACTTTTTTCAGTGCTGTCGTAACTTCAAATGGTTGTTAAACAAATGGTCATAAGTTGAGGACTACCTGTTTAGATTTCATGTGTAGCGTTGGTATCCTCCTTAAAGTTGCACATTTTCATACCCTGCTGGAGTTGTTTGTGTATGATTAATGGAATTCTGCTCTATAGGCTTTGACTACAAAACCTGCAATGTTCTTGTGGCATTGGAGCAACAGTCACCTGATATTGCCCAGGGGGTTCATCTACACAGGAACGAAGAAGATGTTGGCGCTGGGGACCAGGTGAGAAATGCACCATCACTCAAAGACATTAAGTATATCCTTTCTTGGCTGTGGCTCTGGAGTGCACATAAGCACTTTGGGTTTGGAATTCGTAGTACAGTTTCAGGGACAGACCTCAGGAATGTAAAAAGCAATTATTGCAGGGGTCAGACTATCTCCTCCTCCTCCTCCTCCTCCCCCTCCTCCCCACACCCGGCAAATCAGAGGTAAGGGTCAGGCATGCAGGAACTGATGCTGACACCTTAACACTTGCCACTAATCTACTCTGGGTAGTGGTTGCTTAGCCTAGAATTTGCCACTCTTCCTCAAGCCCTCCCTGAAATATTTCTCATCTGTCAGCTAAGGACCTGTAGAAGAAACAAGGCTGTCTCTATGTAAAGGTAAAGCATCCTTTGACTTAAGTTTGACTCCTGGGGACGTCATAGAGAGGCCTGCGTGGCTTTCTGAGTGCGGGAGTGGTCTGCTATTGCCTTTCCTTTGGGGTTGTTTTCTTTTTGCTTCCCAGTCCAGCCTACAGCCCTGGGATCTCCAGGCACTATCTCCAAGCAGATCTGACCCTGCTTAGCTTTTTCAAGACCAGCCGAGGCCCACCAAGTGCTGCCATCTGGCTGACCATCTTGCTATTATTCCATGAATATACCAGGCCCTTTACAGAGAAAGACACCAAAGTTTACTTTCTAAATGTCAGCAAGGCAATTGAGTTGGCTATAAGCAAATGAGTAACACCTCCTTAGCTGCATTTCAATAGGAATGAGGACCAAGGGGTTAAATTGTTTTGTTTTGGGGGAGGGGGGAATCAATTTTGAAGACAGGCATGGGAAAGAGGTAGAACTATATGTTTTTTATGTCCTTCAGAAAGGTTGAAAAAGCACTGTCTTCATATTGGAATACTCTGGGTGTTTTGGAACATTTTTATGGGCAACGTGGCAACTTTTGCATTTCAAAAGTAAACCGGGCAAGGCATTATTTCCAGCCTGCATTTGTAAAGCAAGCAGTTGCCTGAAAGCTCTGAAGGTCTCAAACAGTCTTGAGAGAAAGTGACTGTATGAAAAAAATTCTCCTGTTTAAATGCAAACTACCATTTTGGAAAGACAAAACAGTAGCAAGGAACTTCATGGTGTTAATGAATGGGGAAAAGGATTATGATACTAGAGTGCCAAAAAAGTGTCGCTATGGACCATTGGTTGAGGTTCCTGTGCAATTTCCTCTCTCTCTCTCTCTCTTTTTAAGTATCTAGCAAAGTGCTAAAGAATAGTCCCATCTTTCTTCCATGCAGGGCCTGATGTTTGGCTACGCAACTGATGAAACAGAAGAATGCATGCCTCTAACCGTTATGCTTGCCCATAAACTGAATGCCAAAATGGCCGAGCTGAGACGCAGTGGGGTCCTCCCCTGGCTTAGACCAGACTCTAAAACCCAGGTAGGTTTGGATCTAGCCCAATGTCTCATTCTCTAGAGGTCCAGAGCCAATCTGTGTGGCAAAACTAGAGGCCAAGAAGAAACTTGATCATCTGTGACAAGGTTGAGGAAAACAGAAGGGAAGACCAAGGATACAGAAGATGGATGGGATTAAGGGGATGTCTTTGGAAGAGCTACAAGCCATTCCTCAAGACAGGTTAGAGGGCTGGGCATTTGTCTGTGCTGAGTCAACTGTCGGGCACCTGTCTAACAAATTACATGTCCACGGGGTAAAAATCAGATCTCTGTCAACTAAGTGAACAGATTTTGCATGGATATTCATAATTTGAGCATAATTCTGTTCCTACTTCTAGGGTAGGAACAGAAGTTCTTGTTACGTGGCAACATAAGGTCATCTGGTGACAATAACAACCTCTGTGCCCTCCATCTGTGAGTCAAGTACCTCTCACTTACCCACTGACTCTTAGCATTTCTCTCCAGGGAACTTGTGGCGTTTGCTACTTTGCTAGGTGAACAATTTCAGAATTTCGCTGTGTTGAGAAGAGACACCGCAGAGCTTCAAAGAGTTGGAACCTTGTGTCTGGTTTACCTAATGTCAGGTTGGAGCTCTCCAACTTAAGGGTGAAATCTAGCCAGTCCCTTGGTCTTGAGATGCTGTTCCAAGGGCCCCAGCATTGCAATCTCAGTTGTATGGTTTGTTTGCTAACAATGTACACTCCCAAAGACATTTTAGTTGGTGTTGTATTTTAACTATTGCAAACCATGTGGCGGTATATACATTTAATAAGTAAATAAGTAACAGGAATATTATTTAACATCTTTTATATTAATGAGCAGTCTCCTCTTTATGCAAATTTCCCCAGCCTGGGGCCCTCCAGATGTTGAACCACTGTCCATCAAGAAGGATGGGAGTTGACATCTACCACATTTGGTTGGGCAAGTTGCCTGATAACTCTGATTCACACTCAGGTAGCTTCCATTCTTATCCCAGTGTTTTGTGTAATTAAGAGGACCTGATCATTCCCCGCAAGCTCCTGTGACCGTATCATAGTGTCACACAAGGAAAAAAGGAGTTTCCAAGAAATTAAGTTTAAAAACACAACTATGTCTTGATTTTCACTGGTAAATGTCCATGTCTAACTAATGTTAACGGGACAGAGGGAGACCTATACCATACAAGGGGGTGGGGACAATACTTTCTATTTGTTAGCCCAGTGTTTCTCAACCTTGGTCATTTTAAGATGTGTGGACTTCAATTCCCAGAATTCCCCAGCCAGCCATGCTGGCTGGGGAATTCTGGGAGTTGAAGTCCATACATCTTAAAATGGCCAAGGTTGAGAAACACTGTTAGCCAATCAACAGTTCCACTCCCCACCCCTAAGGACTTGTTGTCCATGCTTGTTTAAAAAGGTAAAGGTTTCCCTTGACGTAAAGTCCAGTCGAGTCCGACTCTAGGGGGCGGTGCTCATCTCCGTTTCTAAGCCTTGGAGCCGGCGTTGTCCATAGGACACTTCCGGGTCATGTGGCCAGCATGACTCACGGAACGCCGTTACCTTCCCGCCGAAGCGGTACCTATTGATCTACTCACATTTGCATGTTTTCGAACTGCTTGGTGTGCAGGAGCTGGGATTAACAACGGGAGCTCACCCCGCCGCGCGGTTTCGAACCGCCGACCTTCCGATCGACAGCTCAGCGGTTTAACCCGCAGCGCCACCGCTTAGCCAGGCAGAAAACAGCAAGCAACCCAGTGTATAGTTGTAGTAGTGGGACATGATGTTGCCCCAACAAAAATTGGCTTACAACTGGGAATATTTTATTTGAATCAGCAGAATGGAGGAAATAGCTGATGATGTCAGAGATCCTCCATTATTTTCAAATCGTGCAAGCAGCCAAGGGTTTCACACTTCCCTTTCTATTTCCAGCCTGCTATAAATCACCCTTTCTTCGTTTGTTTTCAGATTACAGTTCAATACATCCAGGAAGATGGAGCTGTTATCCCTGTGCGGGTTCATACCATCGTCATCTCTGTGCAGCACGATGAAAGCATCTCCTTGGATTCCATGCGCAAAGCCTTGCAGGAACATGTGATCAAACCCGTAGTGCCACCCAACTACTTAGATGACAACACTGTTTACCATCTTCAACCCAGTGGCCGCTTTGTTATTGGAGGCCCACAGGTGTGTCTTTACCCTTACACAATCCTGCACTGTCGAAGTCACATTTTTATATTAGACCCAGTCGAGTCACACACACCACAGCAACATTTCTGAGTTCTTAACTCTTTTTTTTTTAATAAAAAAAATGCTTCCTCTCTGAATTAAAGCTGGAGGCACACCTGGAGGCACTCCTTCTGTCAGATCCAGTGAACCACACTATCTAATTTCAAGAAATCCAGGTGTACCTGCCTCTGAGCTCTTTTCTGTTCCAGAAAACTCTCCTGTCCTGTCAAACATCTTGTTGTCACCCAGTTTCTGTTAGCAAATCAGTATATAATGATAGGTAAAGTTATGGATTCCCAGTTTTGGGAATCGCATTTTAATGAGGATCCAGAGAAACTAGAACAGGTTCAAAGAAGGGTGATGAGGATGGTAGTCATCTAGAAACTGCTTCCTAAATAGAGAGTTTGAGGAAACTGGGAATGTTTGGCATCGAGAAGACTGAGAATATGATAGCTCCCTGAAGATACCTGAGATGATGTCACACAGAAGAAGGCCAGATCCTCACCACCCTAGTACTGGATACAAAATAATGGAGTTAAATTACAGGCAAGTGGAATCCACATAAAAGTTAGGAAACACTTTCTACCAGTAAGAGCAGTTTGACAGTGGAAACTTATCCGGGAGAGCTCAAGTTGATTGGTTAGTGCAGAACAGCTCCCTTCCCTGGATTGGTTTAGGCAAAAACATCTATGAGGGATGCTTTGATTTTGGTCCCTGCAGGGGCGTGGACTCAAGTATCTAAATGCCCTCTTCCAACTCTGTGACTCTATCTTTTTTCTAATCCTGTAGCTTAAAAAATAAGGTCCACTGGGATCTACAGTATTTGTAATTGACTTTGTTTTGAGGGCTACTCCTTGTTAAATTTTCTGAAGCAAAATTTGGCAGGATCCCAAACATATGGGTCTGGAGGCAAGCCTCATTGTCGAACGGAAGACACTGATTCCACCTTCTCAGGCTTTCCTTTGTGTTTGTTTGTAGCTGTAATGAAACTTTTTCCCAAAACATCTGTGGTGAAAACAGAGGTTGGACATTTGGTTTTGCAATATTGCAGGGGGACGCAGGAGTTACTGGCCGGAAAATCATTGTGGATACGTATGGTGGATGGGGAGCCCATGGTGGTGGAGCTTTCTCGGGCAAAGACTACACAAAAGTTGACCGGTCAGCAGCATACGCAGCCCGGTGGGTTGCCAAATCTTTGGTGAAAGCAGGGCTGTGTCGTCGGGTTCTGGTCCAAGTAAGTGGCATTTTGCTAACCTGATAGCTGTAAAATCAAATCAGATCAGTTTATTACAGCAATAAGGCCAGATAGAGTAAAACATCTAACAGTAGAACTCTATATATACATCTTTACATACCTCTCTCTATATAGTTATAGTTAGTTATAGTTATAGTTATATATAAAACAGAAAAACAATGAGTAAAATAGGATCTAAATACTTACCTGGCAGGGGAGATACCTTGATCACAGCTGTAAAGTAGTACTAATGGGTGTCCAGAGATGGGTGGGTAATGTCATCCTCCATCATGACATCTCGTGAATTACATTATTTTGCTATTCAATGTCATGATGCATGTTACATTGTGATATCGTTGTGTCTTCTATCAGACATCTCTAGTCATGGAGTTCCACAAGAGGCACAAGGTAGAGCAAGCAGTCATGTGTCATGATGTCACCACATACATCATGTGATTGTCATGGCACCTGTGATGTCATTTTAACTTTATTGCAACTTCTAAGACTCAAGTGATAGTACCTAACTAGACAACCGATGACCTGTTGGGTCACCATTTCAGAGATATTTCCCTACCAGATTCCTCAACGTCTTCAACATTCTAATGTACTGCCTTCACTGGAAAAGTTCTTAAAAATTCAGGGAGACATTCAGAGACGTATCTGCTTTGAAAGTAGCCAGTGTTGAACTGTATAGCCCAGCCAAACATCAGGAGTTAACCACAGGAAATGCTTTATGACATGTTGTATTATCTCATGAACTGTTCTATGATAATTTTTATGTCATGAAATGTTTTATAAAATTTGCCAAATTTCTATTCCATGGAAGTCATGGGTCCCAGATTTTGGATGTGTTCTGTAAGTTAGTGCAGTTGAGGCACCTTGGTTGAAAAAGTTTTGCCCTATGATGCGCTGTTTCACCCAGTTAAAGGTTAGAGACATGAGAGTTTAGTGGTATGTAGATGTTATGGCAGTTTGGCAGCTCCCATGCCTGCCCATTCAACTCCAACCCCTCAAAACTCTAGTAATACAAATCACACAGCATCACCACAGTGTGATTTATCTTCTGCCTACACACTGGTTGCCACTTATAGGAAAATTCACATATTCATAGTACTGGCATATTCATGGGATGACACATTGCCAAGGAAAGAGTAGAAAGAAGGCATGGGATGGATTGAATAACGTCTATGTTATGTGAGAGAACGACTGTGTGCTGATATTTTACTAGCTGTACTGGCAACTCCATAGTAGATTTAAAACTGAACTTGGCAGCAGAGATAAAATCCTTATCTACGGCATATTCGGTGAAATGGAATGCCCACAATAAATTGTTGATTGCCACGTAGACAACAGCTTATAACCTTTATCCTTATTACGTTATTGGGATAATTATGGATTCCTGTTGTCTTTCTAACAATCCTGGGGAAATAAGTATCATGCTAGGATCTGATGTCCTCCAGGTCTGTTATGTGATTAGGCCCCTGTAATTGATGTTAAGCCAAGATTGACTCTTCTATATTTTTAGTCCAATGTTTCTTAATTCTTTTTTCCCTTTTTATTATATTGTTGTAAGTCTTGCTACATTATATTGTTTCAGTACAATGATATTTGTACAATATTAATTAAAGTTATTCACATTCAATTGTTTAGATAACTTGTAGTATTAGAAATAGAGAAAAAAGAGAGATATTCTATCAATATTGATTACAGTTTACGATATCAAGAGCCAGTTTAGTCTAGTGGTTAAGGCACCAGGCTAGAAACCAGGAGACAGAGAGTTCTAGTCCCGCCTCAGGCTTGAAAGCTGGCTGAGTGACCTTGGGCCAGTCACTCCCCTCAGCCCAACCCACCTCACGGGGTTGTTGTTGTAGGGAAAATAGGAGAAGGAAGGAATACTAGGTAAGTTTGCCACCTTGAGTTATTTATAAAAACAATAAAGGCAGGATAGAAAATAAATAAATAAATAAGTAAAATAAAATATCAATATTAGAAGCATAAAATTATTTGACTTTTTCATACAAAATTGAGTTTAACATTAGAAAGAAGAAATTGGTGCAGATTAACTCAGAATGTTTGTTATACAATGTAGGGTTTGGTCTTGAGTTGATTGCTTATTATTGAAGTCTCTTTTATATAATTTGTGTGTGTGTGTGTTGGAATGAATGTGTGAATAAATACGTTTCCATTCTTGTAGCACCTTCAGTAGTGTTCAAAAAATCTATCCTATCTGTCCATCCGTCTGTCCGTCCGTTCATCCATCCACCCTTCTAATAATCCTGTAAGAAAATACAGTTTGAAAAATCCAGTTCTAATCACTTAGTATCCCTTAAGTTTTAAAAACTAGATTTGTCCTCCCTGCTTTCTATGTGATTAATGTCATTCTGTCAATCATGGATAGTTTGGTCCTTCCCAAAAGCTGGTCCTTCCGCATCTTCATTGACAGAGTTGTGGCCACCAAATAAATCTGTTGATGGCATGCATGAAGCCAGTCTAAACGTGTCCCCTTTTTGCACCTAGGTTGCCTACGCTATTGGAGTGGCTGAGCCGCTTTCCATCTCCTTGTTCACCTACGGTACCTCGGTATATTCTGAGCAAGAGCTGCTCAACATTGTGCACCAGAATTTTGACCTTCGACCGGGAGCCATTGTCAAGTAAGAATTTCATAAGGGCCTTTTTGGCAGAGAGATCCAGTGGTGAATACTGTTGATTTTCCAATCCTGGGAACTGAATGGAAGGAATCTGAAGCTTCCTGAACTTCCTTCCATGCCATTTCAAGCTTTTCCCAAAAGAATCAGGTCCTGACTGGAAATAGTTACGGTGTGCTCTCCCATCCTTGGGAGTATGACAGTCCAGGAGTGTGTATGTGACTAAACCATCTAAAATATGTCACTCTGGGAGAGTTCCAGTTTCATACTCAAACTGGAATCCTCTTCAGATATTTGTTGCTGCAATTTAGCCAGCTGGGAAAAGAGGCTTGGTTTCAAATGTTAGGCAGTTCTAGGGCTTAAAACCTGTCCTCTGACAAGGGGCTAGATTTATAGGGGTGGCAGCAGTTCTGTCAGTAAAGGATTACTTTCCAAACAAGAGCCTGGTGGATTGGTTGGTCTGTAGGACAAAATGCTTCAGATAGCTGCAGGGGACATCACAAGAAAAGATTGTCCTTCTTAAAGAAGCTCATGCTTTCCTGTGGCCCAGAATGATCCAGAGGTGAAATGGATTTATAAATTCCCTTACCAAAATGGCCCTAGTGGCCCTTCTTGATGTAGCCTTATAGCTCACTCAACATTATATTTGGTAGTTCTGCAAAATGGTTTTATAATGTGTTTTATATTGAAATTTTATTGTGTATTTATTGTTTCATATTGTAAGCTGCCCAGAGGTCCTCCGCTTGGAGGAGACGGGCAGTGACAAATTTGACAAATAAATAAACCAACCAAACAAACAAACAAACATGCATCTGAAGCTTTTAAAGCAGTTGGTTGTGGTGGCTGCTTGTCATACCTCCTTTCAAAAAAAGTGCCTTTTGCTAGCCGACTGGAAACCCCTTATTGAGTTTTTGTGTGAAACAGAAAAAAAAAATGAAAGTATGATATATGGTTTTGGTAATTACAAAAAAAATAGATTATAGAAAAAATGTAAGTTAGAATAAGAGGTTAATTTACATTTATATTTGTTGTATAACAACTAACTGTTGTAAAAGGAAATCAGAAATAATTTCTTTCTCTTTTCTCTTTTTTTTCTTTTTTCCTGCACTTTTGGCTTTGTTCTTTTTCCTTCTTTTCTCTTCTCTCTTCACTCTAAATATTAGTCCTTGTTAGTTTTTATCTTTCTTCTTAAAAATTTAATAAAGAGAGAGAGAGAGAGAGAGAGAATGAGAGAGAGAGGTGCCTTGCTGGATCAACCAAGAGGCCTACTGAGGCCGGCATTCTCGTCCTGGAGTGGCCAGCCAGATGCCAATGAGAAGTCTACTGGTTTGGACCTTTTCCCTCATAGCCTATCACATCTAGTATGTGTGTGTGGGAGGGATGCTAATCTGCGTCCAGGAATTTATAAATTCCTCCCTATAAAAACTACTTCTCCCAATCTCATTAAAAATGTTGTAGTGAGACCATGCCTTGAAAAAAACCATCACTGGACCCAGAAGATCTGAACAGTTATAGGACTGTGGATGATGTCCTGGGCTGAATATTTAAGCAGGTGGTGGCTGATCAAATCTAAATGCCGTTAGGTGAAATGGGCTTTCTAGATCCGTTTCATGTGGAATTTAGATTTGGCTTTGGCACTGAAACTTCCTTAATTACCCTGTGGGATGATCTTTGCTGGGAGAGGGACAGGGCAAATGCAACCCTGTTGGTTCTCCTGGATCTTTCAACACCATTGACCATTGTATTCTTCTGGAGAAATTGTCCAAGTTTGAAGTAGGTAGTGCTGGTTTGCTCATCCCTGGTCATACCTGGATAGTTGTTTCCAGAAGGTGTTGCTGGGAGATTTCTATACCTATTTCCACTTCTTGCCCTGCTGTTTAACATCAGTGTAAGAGCACTAACATCATGTGAGAACTGAATTTCCGTTCTAATTCTCCTTTTCATCAGGTCAAGATGAGGCAGTTCCAGATCAGTGCCTGGCCATAAAAAGTAACTGGAGAAGAGTCAGCAAAGTTTGAATCCAGAAAAGGCAAAGATACTCATAGTGGATTTTTAAATCTGTCTAGGGGGAGTAGTGTTCATTTGTTCCAGAAGAGATGTTATTGGTAGCATTCTTCTCTTAATTTATCTGATCTCCTTTTAAATCCTCTGGGTTAGTTATACAGCCTGCATTCAAGAAAAAACAACTTTAATAACTTTTTAATTTTTAATTAATTTATTTTTTTACACGTAGGGATCTGGATTTAAAGAAGCCTGTGTATCAGAAGACTGCTTGTTATGGTCACTTTGGAAGAAGTGAATTTACTTGGGAAGTTCCTAAGAAGCTTGCCTTCTAACCACCTTGGGCCAACCTCTCCATGTCAAAGGAACAGGATTTTACTACCACGAGTGCTTCCGTTGACCAGAGTCAATGCTAAAAAAAATGGAGAAATATTCACTGTTTGCTTTCTCTACATCTCACTACCTGCAGACCTATAGAGGATAAAAGAGCAGATGGATACCATTTTAATTTTGTCTGATGCTGCTATTTGGAGGGAGGGGGAGAAAGTTCCATTTAAAAAGACAAGATGGCACTTAAACCTACAATCAAACAATGGATTTTTTTTTCAACCCAGCAACTCCGCATCATTCTAAAACACTAGTAGGAAGAAAGGTTTTCTCCAAAGTCATTATGCTTTCTCAACAGGACAATTTTGCAACAGGACAATTAGAAGTTCTGGCATCCTGCTTCCATAATGGAGTTCGTACAATAAGACGTGACTAGACGCTTGGAGTGAAACAGAACTATTTCCCTATATTGGAGTCTCATCTTTTCAAAAGGGTTTTTGTTAGGTTTTACTCATTCTATTCCAGCTGTCTAATCCAATGTTTAATTCTTTCTACTCTCTCGCTCTCTCTCTTTCCTTTTTTAACTGCCTTACAACTAAACGTTTTAGATGCATGCTTGGTGCCTTTTATCTATATGCATACATGTTGCTAACATTACTGGAACCCATTCTAGACAGTTTTAGATACAAAAGGCTTTTTAAAAATCCACAGAATTGTTGTGTACAAGCCACACATTTCAGCCACCGGCTGAGCTGCCGTGATTGTGTGGAATGCTCAGGACATTCATGTGGCCTGGAGAGAAAGAGCCAACAGTGGAGTAAATGCAGCAAGACGGGAGGGCGGACACATGAAGGAGAGGAGACAGACATAGTGGCAGTCTATAAAGCAGGGAAATGTTCGAAGGATGGTTCTTGAATGCTGATGGTCAAGCAGTTGAGCTGGCATTGGGATAACACCGTGGAGGGCTCGGGGGATAGGGAGGGAAGAGAGTAAGGATAAGATTTTCCAGTATTTTTTAAAAATAGACCCTGCCGTGTACTGACCCAGAAAGTCAGGGCAGATATTTGCTTCAATCAGCACAATATTGTGGGCCGGTAGTGAATGTGGAAAGGGGAATGTCTCCCATGAGCTGGAGAAGTGGTTCTGAAGGACAGCAGAGGAAGGGCACAAACTGGTGCCAAAGTACTGTTTGACGTATCTTAGTTCAACTAGAATAATAATACAGGCATTTAGCTCTGCCTTTCTAGGTTTCCCTATCGGCCGGGTTCCTTGAAATGAAGGTTGTCCCCAAGGAAAGCTTCATCTGCTTGGGATGGAAAGGAAGTTCTCTCTACAGTGGCTTGTGACACTTCTGTGCGTTGTCTCATCAGAATCAGAACTCAGTATTTTACTGTGTAAAGCATCACATATGCTGAATGGTGCTATACAAATTGCTGTTATTAACAGATGACAGCAGGTGTCATCATCACAATTCTGTCTCAGGATCACAGGCATAGTTTGCTCCCAGCCCTGTTTACCAGCCCTGGAAAATCCTATCAGTGCCTTGGTAGATGTATGTTGTTAAAATTTGGGGTAGGGTTTTTTTTGTCCCCTCCACGTCTAGCCTTTTTTCTTCTCTCGTGTGTGGCCTGCAAATCTCTCTTGGCATTTTGCATGTCAAAACAAATGTGCTAAAGTGGTTTTCGTCTTCTGATGGGTGGAAGATCTTTTGTATAGGCCTCAGAACATCACTGCGTTGGGATGCAAAACTGGCAGAGAGAGGTAACTGTATCTTTTCAAAAGAGAGAAAAGGATGCAAAGTACACTTTTTAAACGGCATTTAAGGGGACAGTGACAGCCAGTTTGGTGTTGTGGTTAAGGCATCGGACTAGAAACCAGGAGACTGTGAGTTCTAGTCCTGCCTTAGGCACAAAGCCAGCTGGGTGCCTTTGAGCCAGTCACTCTGTCTCAGCCCTGGGAAGGAGGCAATGGCAAACCCCTTCTGGAAACCTTGCCAAGAAAACTGCAGGGACCGGTCCAGACAGTCTCCGAGAATCGGGCACAATTGAACAAATTAAAATTAAGCAGGGGTGGGGGGAGTAGATCAGTTACCCACTAGATAGCAGCCTTTGCGGGAGGAGTGCTGTGTTATTCTAGGGTGGCAAAAAATCAGGAATCTGGTGGGACCTTTTCTGCTAACCAATGTTATAAAAGGCATCAGGGTTTGTGTGCTTCATCTCTGTGCATCTGGTGAAATATGCTGCGGCTCACAAAAGCTGATGCCTTTTAATAACATTTGTTGGAAAAGCTGCAACGCTAGACTCCTTCTGAGTTTTGGCCTTTAGATGGCAGCATAGCCCAGCCTGGATTATTGTTGGTCTCTCACCCAGTTAAATGAAGTTATAGAAATGGATGGATTAGCTCTTCTCGTCGATTTACATCCCAAAAGTTCAAAAATAACACAGGGGGCTTGGACTACAATTTGCAAAACTATTTGAACCGTTCTAGCTGAGCTAGGAAGTGCAGTGTTGCTTTTAAATGGGGACAGATAGAACTAAATGGAGATTTTTTCTGGGATTGCCAATGAAGATGAATTCATACTTATTATGCCTCCCTATTCGAGGAGCTTTCTTAATGCCTCAGATGACTAAATTGCCATTCTTTCCTTTAAGAAAGTGATGATTGTGGTAATTTTGCTTTGCTAATTTGTTCCTAAGTTCCTCAGTTTCAGATCACGCAGGGCAGTGGTTCTCAGACTGTTTGACCCACGGGCCCCTTTTCCTGGTCTCGAATGATGTCATTAACCCTCCTATACACACAAACATGCCTCTACTATTTTACGCAAGTGTCTCAGCAGCGGCAGTCCCAAACTGGATCCTCAGCTCACAAACAAGCAAGTACAAATTGCTCCATTACCCCAGGATATGACCAAATTACCCCTTGGGGTAATAACCACCAGTTTAAGAACCACTGACCCAGGGCAACTCTTTTGGGAAGGGGAAAACTCCAAGTCCTTATTTAACAATGATTTTTCTCTCTCTCTCTCTTGAATATCTTCAGTATCTCGAAAGCACTTTCAGATATCTAACAGAATTTCAAATGCACCAAAGTAGTTTCCAGTTTGCAGGAAAGACAATTAAGCTGCAGGGTTCATACAGCCCAGCCCTGGTGATTATAAGCTATTTTTGCTTTCAGATCATTCTCAACTCAATCTTGGTCTTATCATTTAGTGAAATATCAAAAGTTCTCCTTTTCTAAATTTCCTTCTAATCTTCCAGTAAGACAATTCCTCAGCATCTGGGTTGCAGTGCTAAGACAATTTAACTGAGAACAAGGCCCTCCAATCAATCAATCAATCAATCAATCAATCAATCAATGTTAGATTAACATGACCCACTAAGTTTCACAGTGGTCCTGTATATACTTATCTACAAATCCTTTCAAATTGTGTGGAACTTACTTCTGAAAAAATATGCTAAGGATTGAGTTATGAACTTCTCTTGCTTGGTGCTTCTCTGAGACTTTGTAGGAGACTTCTGGCCAAACCCAGCATATTCGATACACAGTTCCAAAGCTGTAGGCTAGACTGGAAGTTTGGAAAAAAATATCCCATATGAAGGCAAGGGCAACCCATTTTTGCATCGCTGCCAAAAAAGTTGTGTGGCTGTGTCCATGAAATCCCCAGGATTGAGCTCAACTTGAAGAGGAATTTATTTTTTATTCCAGTATGAACAATGGGAAACTTGGTTGCTTTCCTGATGCATTTCATATAAGTGCTAAGCATCTAGCAGATCTTGGTTGATCTCTGAGAGGCTTAAACCTGTTGTGTATTTGAGTAGAAGATGGTCAGGAATTCCCAAAGCTGTTGGCTGGACTCAAAGATGTCAGCTACTAACCGTGATGATGAAAAGGTGACAAAATGGACACTGATGTCACAATGCAAACCCTGCCCTTTTGTACTTGCATTCCAACCTTGGATGCAAATATCTAAGCCACAAAGTTTGTGCTGTGATGCATGTTTTGTCCCTTGATCTTCCCCTTGGATGCTGATGGCTAGAATGAGCAGTTGAAGAAACATCCTAGAACAAGGGAGTAGTAGACCACTTTGATTTTATCACCATGAAAACTATGTAAATATGTCCATGAAGCCACCTGCAGCTGGGGTCAAATTGAGGACACTAAAAATAGCTGGGTGGGCACAAGGAAGCTGAGTAGATTTGGTACTATTAGTACATGAATAGGAGACCACCGGACAAAATCAGGACTGCAAGATTTTGTTAGGGTTAAAGTTAGAAAAGAATCTCAGAAAACAGCAATGGCAATCCACTTCAGTATTGTCAAGAAAAGTGCACAGTTATGTCAATGTAGACAAGCAGTGCCAAGCTCAACTTGAGAATATCTTCACCTTTATTTATCTTTGATTTTGTTTTTAGTCATCTGCCAGTCTGAATATTTCATGTAATCCTAAGGATCTGTAATCCTGTAATCCTAAAGCCAAAGACAATGCTGAAATGATAACATTGGTATAAATTGAGTGGAAATTTTAGTAGCTGCAGTCTTTCTCTGCATGGTTAGGTGTATCTAGTTAAATTCTCTTTTTTATCTTCTTTCGTATGTGGTTTGTATGCAGTCTGTCCCCAGGAATCAAGTGTTGCTTCTCTGACTAAATACTGAACTTGTTCAGCTATATGTACTTTTTCCAGCAAACCTATTATGCTGAATAATATGTTAGTGAGGTGGGGAAAGAGACATGATTGTGCATTTTGCCAAACACTTGATTGTTTGCTAAAAAGAAGAGTGGCAAAAGATTACTCTGAACTAAAGGATCTTGAGGTTGTAATGACAAAAACTGGTGTTTTAGGAAAAAATGAACTATGTGAAATTTTTACTACCAATGAAATTAAAAGCCAACATTCTGGTCCATTCCCGATCTGTTATAGGGAAACTCTGGGAATTGTCACAAAAACATCTGGAGGGAAGGAAGCTGGGAAGGACATTGTCATGATGCTCCCCCACCTTTATTTTTTTTTGCAAGCTGCGTAAGTGGCTGGTGCTTTCCAAAGCAAAGTTCCTCCTGGTGTTGAATCATTGGCACCATGTCTTCCCTTTGTCCCACTCTTGCACAATTGCCCAGACATGGTCCAGTTTCTTATGGAAGTCCTGGCTGTAGGACATGCTAGTAAAAAAGGCAGTAGGTCTTTGATCACTGGGTATTAGAGGCAAACATATGGGGGGAGACAGTTTCATGTTCCCATCAGTCACAGTGGGAGTCAATAGCATGGAGAGAGAAAAAACTTGCTACACCCCACAAATTAATGATTTACCAGGAATCTCAATCACAAGGCAGGTGGATTCTGAGTCTCAAGCATTAATTTTCACTCAGTTTCTTTTTCCACACATCTCCCCCAAAAGTATTCACAATCCACCCAGCTCTTCAGTGTTAATCTTCCAACAAGATCTCACAAATCTGTTCTCCTTCAGTTCCTTTACTTTCACATAGCACCTTCCCAAATAATTCTAATTCCCAAAAGTCTGTCCCCTCCCTCTCAACTTCCCCAATTCAGTGTCTACTTTTTCCCAACAAAATGAGGTCAAAAATCCCAAATTTTCCTCTTTCCAGTTCTACTCATTTTCATGGCAACCTTTCTTCTCTGTAGCTAGGGGTGTCCACAGAAGAGTCAAAAATGCCAAGATGGTGGCCACCACCATGCCATCAAAACCCTGGCCCTTTTTTATGTGTATTATTATTATTATTTTGCTATGGCTAATTTAAATCTGTAAACAATTGCACATAAATTGTAAGTATGCATTCATCTCTGCAGAAAGTTGTTTAACTTTGTACCGTGTCAGGGGTATCTGTGAGATATGGTAAAAAAAGTCACAGTCATGTCTGATGATGATGTGACTGAAGCTCCACTTGTTATTTTTATGCATCACATACCCTGTGGAGACTCTTATGTCATGCAGGGGTTGTGTCAGCTCCTGTTTGTTTAGTCATTTATTGAAATGCATAATTTGACCAGGGGTACCTAAAGGTTTCCATGGAACCGCATGCTCACTAAATCAGATTGTGCAATTGGTGAACCCTTCAAACTGGGTACCCCACTACAACATTGTCTGGGAGCCAACTATGCCGAGAACACCTTCAAAGATCCCAGAATGGAAGGTGGTTTTCTGTTCTCCAAAAAGGAAAGTGTTCTCTGTAGGATTTTTAGACATCTTGATAGTTGAAGGTGCTTGTTTTTTGTTAGTTAATAGGCAGTTAATGTTAATTTTTTCACTGGAGGCATTTAAGCAGAAGCTGTGGCTGAAGGTTTCTGTACTGGGCAAGGGCTAGATGATCTCCAACGTCCCTTTTCCTTTTGATGATTCTACTGATCTGTATGGTAGGCTGATGGAGGATAGGGTGATTGAATGAAATACTTTGTATCTAAAGCAGGAAAACCATAAACACAGTTCCACTATACTTGTAGCAAAGCAAATTTTAAAAAATGAATTGCTTTTTTTTTCAATGGAGGAGGTGGAGGAGTTTTATAACTCTACCAAACCGGCGCACCATAATAACCCCCATGGACAATCCTTTCTTTTCAAATAAATTCTCTATCCTTTGTTTGTGCTGCAGTCCTTTCCTTTCAAAAGTGTTGGAAATTCAACACAATGCCTGTGAAGCCACAAGTCATGCAGAAAACCACCTGGGTGTGTTGGGTTCAATACTTTCTAGTATAAAACTGTTTTTCTTTTCCTAATGACCTGTCAGGACAGGTGGCAGCATCTTTGTTTGGAAGCAAAGTAGGCTTGGGTTTGGCTAATACTTAGATGGGAGGCTTTCGGGGAGGTTGTAGGTTACATTGGGAATTAAAAACAAACAAACACAGAAGATAGGGGTGGTAATCCACCTTTACTGCTGCCAAGAAAACTATATAGAGATATCTGAAATCACCAGGGGTTGAGTTGATCTCCAAGGAGTACAAAATATGGGAAGTTACTGGTTCAGTCAACATCCCTTACAGTTTTTGTTTCTGAGATGAGTAGAGGGATAAGCTAACAGATGACCAATCTATTGTGACTTAATGTATCCTCAACACTTCTAAGTGGCCATTGACAAATAAAGGATTTCTCTGTTCTTTGAGGGAGCTCAAGATCAAGTCAAGGATGCTTACAACCTTTTGTTAATTTCTGACAGAGTTTATGCTTCATGAAGTCCTGGCATTTTCTAATAGTTTTTGATGTCCTGCAAGATATGACAGCCCCTATACATGCACTCACCATCTGATGTGTGTAATGCCAGACAAGGCAAAAGGAAGTGGAAAGTCCAAGGAGCAAAGTGTCTTCTCTGACAATGGTGGGTCCGGTTGGTTTGCATATTTGCTGGGCTGCTTTACCTTCTTTATGGCCACAGCAGGAGGCAGCATTTGGCTGATCTTGAAAAAGCTAAGCAGAGTTGATGCTGGTTACTGGTTTGTTGAAGGACTGTCAGGGAATCCCAAGTCTGTAACTAACCAGAAAGTCAAAAAGCTTCTAGGAAGAAGGCAATGGCTAAGCAGTTCCCTATTGTTGCCAAGTATAAAAATGCAAACTTACCAATGCAGTTATCAGGAGTCAAGCTCAACTAGGGGAGACATCATTTGATGCAGCTAGGTGGCAGCATGGAGCTGATTTTAGCTGCTCTCAAAAAGCTAAGCATGGTTCAACTTGGTTAGTACTTAGATGGGCATACACCAGAAAATCTCAGACTAGAATGGGAAGTGGGAGGAACATCCGGAAGAAGACAATGGCAAGCTGCTTCCACACTGTTGCCATGAAAACTTCATGGACATGACCACTGTCAAACTGCTGTTGGATGCCTGGGCAATGGAAACTTACTGCGGTCATTGTCCACCCAGTTCCAATCAGAGAATTTTCAACTTTTCTTTTTTCTTGTAATTTCTCCCAACTACAATCTAATCATGCATTATGTGATAGGAACAGAGCACTCCTGCTTTTTCTCCCCCAAAGCTTCATATTGATGTTGATGGTTTTCTTGCAAGAAATGGAACTAGTCTGTCTGTCGGTCTGTCTGTCTGTCTGTCTCTCTAGTTTCTGTCAGGAATTATTTTATTCCCTGCAGCCATTCCCTGCCAAGGTAGCAGGTGAAAATAGATACAGACAGAAAAAAAGAAGTACCCAAAAGAGTGTTTTGTGGAGTGGGTGAACTTTTCCAATGCTGCTCACAGAAGACTCTTTGCTAATAAATCCTCTTGGGTGGGACTAGTTTGGCAGGTCAAACCAGTGTTACTGCCTCACTCGGGGAGGCGACCACTTTGAACTCCTTAGAAAAGGGGATATAAATCTAACAAATAAAAAAAAGTCCCCTTTTATATAAAAAAAAAAGTATTAACAAATCCTGAAAAAATGAAAAGGTGGTGTTAATTCTCAGCTATACACTGAAGTCATGTAACCTGGCCTGCAGGCCCTGAGCTTTCATTGAACCCATTTTTCAAATTCAGTTTAACAGGCTCAGAACCTCTGATTTTATTTTTAATGGAGCAGAACCTCACAT
Source organism: Candoia aspera (assembly GCF_035149785.1). Lineage (NCBI taxonomy): Eukaryota > Metazoa > Chordata > Lepidosauria > Squamata > Candoiidae > Candoia > Candoia aspera. The sequence continues at coordinate 95,110,195 of NC_086158.1, read as the reverse complement.
GCTGTTTTACATCCCATAGGATAAGAATAGAAATAAATATAAAAATAACAAGAGGAAGTTGACAGACATTTAATAAATAGTTGATAAAATACAATGATCTAGTTAAGGAACCTCAGATTGCAGATGCTGAGTTGCATCACAAATGGGTTTGATCTACCTTTAATGCCTCACTTTTAATAATTTATTGATATATGAGATATTTAGCAGGTAGTTTTTGCTTCAGTATACACTGCTTACAAGTACATATATTTAACTAACAAGACCCCTTGCATCTCTTGATAGCCTCTCATTAAATGATCTCAGGTATCTAATGCAAACAAAGAGTAAGGTAAGTCCAGGGTATCAAGTTTTGTTTTATAAATGGCAGGTTTGGATATTGCTTCCTCTCCCTGGTCTTAATTCTCAAGCAGTCCAAGGTGTCTAAAATCACCCAGCACTTTGTAAAGAGGCAGGCTAGACAATTCCATCCAAAGAGATTTGTGACAAAGACCTCATTCTCAAGAGCAGTACAACAGCAGGAAGGAGAAACATCAGGATGGTCATGATTAGCACTGCAGCGAAGATCACCAAGAGAACTGTCCAAGCTTCTAGGACAGTTTCCACCATAGCTTCCTTTCTCTTTGGGTTCTAGAATCTGTAAGAGAGAAAAAGCTTCACATGAAGTCCATGACATCATCACTGATACCTGGAGCTACTTGCAGAGACCAAAGCATGGAGAGGGAGAAAGAGGGAGTCTGATTTGGGAATTGTCAGAATATTCTTGGTGAATCACCAATGGAGCCTTCCCCACAGAGATGGTTTTCAGGCATGCTGGACTACAGCTCCCATAAGATTTGTGGCCAGGAAATTAGGAGGATCTAGGACTAGAATCTGAATCCTATGAGGAGAGGTTGGTGGGACTCAGAAGGCTTAGCCTCAGCAAGCTAAGTGGGGATATGGCAGCATTTTTCAAATAACTGAAAGGAGGTCTCCTAGATCTGTCCTCCATAGTTCCAGAATGCAGGATACAGAATACTGGAGTGATTACAGGAAGGCAGATTCTAACAATGTTAGGTGTCGGGGGGTGGGGTGGGGTGGGGTGGGGAGCTTCCTAAGCACTGACCCAGAGATGTGGTGGTCTCCCCTTGATTGGATGTATTCAAGGGGAAGATATATAGCCATCTGCCTGGGATGCTTTAATTCATATTTCTTCTAACTGTAGGATTCTAGTCCAGTTCTTGACACTAGCTTGTTTATGGTTTAAAGTTTGCCAGCTGGAGATGTCAACTGAAACCACCTGCAGTGCCTGTTTCACCACTGAGCTATGCTCTCCATTGAATGCTGTGACAATCTTTCTTGGGTGCTTCCACAGAACCCCCATCGTTACAGTTCTCAACCCCTCTGTAGCAGTTGTGTACCTTTATGAGCAGGTCCTCCATAGCTGACTTCCCACTGAGCTGGCTGCTGGTTCTTCTCGTTGACCAAGAAAACAGCACAGATATGGCAGCCAACTAGTGCCCTGTCCTGCCTTTGTTCTTCCCCCACTAGATTTGCTTTTTGTGATGAGAAAAAATCAGGTTTTTTTAAATTGCCCTCAGAGGAAGTGGAGGATGGAAGCAAGGCACCAAGTCTATGGGAAGAAGGAGGAAATCTGAAGAACTGGGAGGTAGGGTGTTGTCTAAAATGACCTGCCCTGCAGTTCCAGAGGAAACACTTCAGAAAAGCTGAGCCAATCATTAATCAGCACAGCCTCTCAAGACCCACAATTTCACAGCATGGTGTAGACAGACCACAGCATTAATCTTGGTCTGCCCAGCACTTGTATGTGAAAGGATCTTTAGTTAAATATCATGACTTTTTTTGTTGTTGTTGCTAATTAGTCCATGTATTCATCAATTTAAGGAATGAGACATGTTGCCAAGACTGTTTTCTGGCACTTAGGTGATTTATTTAATCCACCTTCCTCCATTCTCTGTTACAGGTAACACAGTAGTCACAAAAAACAAGTAAATAAGCTTTGAGCTCATTCCCCCATGAGATAGCTCATCATGGTTCAATCTCTCAATTTTGGGCTTCCGACCCAAGAGGAACTGTAATTTAGAAGAGGACAGCCAAAACCAATGGAAGGAACCTGGACAGTTAATTCCTTCTAGGTATTCAAGAGTTGGGAAGGGAAGAAAGGACAAGAAAGCTAAAATAAAGCACAGATAAGGAATTATTTGATCAAAAAGGATCATTAATAATGACTGATTTTTTCTGTAATGTCTCGGGTATGATAAAGAAGACACATAATCAGATTTTAGAATAGTAGTAGTAGTAGTAGTAAGGAGCAGGAGCAGGAGAAGGAGAAACAGCAGTAAGTAAGTGAATTATTTCAAAAGAGACAAATTGAGAAACTTGAAAGGATTTTGAATTAGCCTTTGCATCTTCACAACCCTTTTGTTAAGGAGCCTGGCAGCCCAGTCTGTGTGCATTTCACATTTCACGTGATCTGGGGCACATAATACCCTTGGAAAGTTCCCCTTCCTTCCTATTTGATTTGACCTTTAGAGTTTTCTTGTAAATCGATTGTGCAAGATTGTTCATGAGAAGGATGTGCTTGCAGCCTGGAGCATCAGTGCAAAAGATACCATGGCAGACATGTAGTTACCAGCCATTCATGCTTTGGAATGCTGCCAGCCAAGCCAAGTTTGCCTTTACATCCTACACCTTCAACTGCATCACTTCTTAATAGTGTGGGATCTTTGTGTTGTGGCTTGAGCTTTTCCAGATGCTGAATTTTGTGACCATCATATTCTGCACTCTTCTGTGGTCCCAAGGATGCATTCATTCTTGCTTAAGTGGTTCCATTCATTGGGAAATTGAAGCTGGCAAGTTAAACTCTTCAAGCATTATATTTTGGAGGATTGAGAGCCAGTTTGGTGTAGTGATTAAGGCATCAAGCTAGAAACTGGGAGACTGAGACTTCTAGTCCTGCCTTAGGCCCAAGGCCAGTTGGGTGACCTTGGGCCAGTCACTTTCTCTCAGCCCTAGGAAGGAGGCAATGGCAAACCATTGTCTTACCTGTGCTTCTGAAAAACCTTGCCAAGAAAACTGCAGGGACTTGTCCAAGCAGTCTCCAATAATCGGATTTATATATATACACACACAGAGTATATGTGTGTGTGTGTGTGTGTGTGTATGTATGTATACACACACACACATACATACACATACATACATACACACATACAGTGTATGCATATATATATATATGCATATATACTGTATATATGATGAAAACCATAGGACAGGGTCATGGTCAAGCAGAATTAGCAGGACTTGCAAGAAAAGATTGCAATGTGGAAAGATTCCTGTTCAGGAAACTGGTCATGCTATCTATGCCTTTGGCCAGGATAGCCCATTACATTTCTCCTTCCTCCTTTTTAAAAAAATTACCCCCCCAACAATCCCCATTAGCCTTTGATGCAATCTTCGTTAGATCATTTTCATTTTTCATCCCCACCCTGAAAATTTTGCCCCAAAGCATTTGACAATTCCTTCTTCTTCTGCCTGGATATTGCTTTTTTGGCTAGATAAAGCCCATTTCCACATTCAGAAAGTTTTCTGTTGATACACAGTGTTGCCTTCAGGGTCAAAAACAGAACACATACCCTCTCTTCTTCTAAAATATTGGGTTAAAGGAGCATGTAGACATACCTTATGCTGCTCAAAATTTGTGGGAATAAAATGTCCCTCATTTCCCATAAACAAGAATGGAGGGCAGGCAACTCTGCCACCCACCAACCTCCATCCTTCATTATTTCAGTATTTTAACAGAACTGACCTGAGGAAGACAAAGCATGTAGGGAGATATTTGGAAACTGTCTTCTGCGGTACGCAAAAAGCTCAGAGTCTATGTAACTTCCTTTGGTTTAGTTGCTGTGAGGAAAAAGAGGTTTCTCCTCACTTCAAGTGACAAAAAACAAACAAACCCACCCACCACCTTGATAAACTGGTTCTCTGAAAAAAGTCAAGAATGCCCAATCAACCTGTTATTTCAACCATTTTTTAAACTGTAAAGAACTTGAGCTATTTTTGGAATCTCTGTCATAGCCATGTGGTTCATTTTCCTCCTGACTAATAGCCTTTGGGTGAGAAAGAAAAGAAAAAGAAGAAAGAATGATTTTAATGAATGGATGTTTTGAGGTGTGTGTCTCTTTATCAATTAAGGATAAAAAGATGGCATTCCAGATGTTATTTTTAAGTTTGCCAAGGGAATGCCTGCCTATAGCAGTTTCATGAAGCAGGTGCTTTCCTGCCTATAGGCAGTTTCATGAAGCAGGTGCTTTCCAAAATGTTCCACAATTTAACTTCTTCCTCCTTTGGTTTTTCCCAAATTACAAAAAAATCCCGATTTTCTTTTGAAATTCACGTTGGTGCTGCATAGTGATCAAACTGAGACTGTTTCCCATGCAGTCTATGAGCTGTGTGTTTCCCACAGCCCTGATTTTTCACCCTTGCCTGGTTCCTAGCTCCTGTCCTTTAGCTATTACATGTCAGGTCCATGTGAAATTGGGTGAAATGCAGCATCTCTCTCTCTCTCCCCCCGCCCCCACAACTTTGTTTCTTATCCCCTTCATGGAGATTAATCTTCTGATGTAGAGAGCTTTGCAAGTCCAGATGTTTCTGTATTTGTTTACAACTGATTACCTTTCACTCTCATTCCATTCCCCAAAGTGTTGAGAAGGGCCTTTGCTATACAACCTTAGCATAACATCCCCAAGTCTGCAGCCACTCAGAAAGTCTTCTGAATATATTTGTTGCCATGTCATGCCACCATAATTGCAGCTACTCTGAAGGGCCTGCTTTGACAGGCAGGTTTACTGTAATATTGCCATATCCATGGCACCTCAGCATCTGGGGGCATTCATTTACCTTTGCAATTGATCTTTCTTTTCATGTCCCCTGGCTAAGAAAGGATCGATGTTTTTTTTATTTTTGTTTGCAAACTATCAGTCAAATGGTGACAAATATATAGATCATAAGGAGGAGCATTATCAAATTATTTTCTTTTATTTTTGAGGAGTGGAGGATAAATGGATTTTTGTTAATTGATGGCCCAGTGCATTCAGGGGAAATCTGCAGGCAGGCTGAAAGGACAGCCCTTGGCCAGCCCGAAATTGTCACTATTGCTGAAGCTTGAAATTTGCAAAAAAATGTCCAAGACTGTAGCTTTGGGAATATTAGCCTAAATTTTAAAAGGTAAATACAATCCGGAAGTATTCCAAGTTCATGTACATATGCATTGCAAAAACTTGGGAAATGAACAGCTTAGTTCCTTGGGGAGTGCCTTTGCCTTTTGAGAACCGATTTGTTTAGGATTTCTCTGTCCCTTATAAGAACCTAGTTTAACCAATGAGTTTTGTTGAATTATAAAGGGCATCTTTGGGGGGTAGGGGAGAAGAAATGTGTGCTATTGAGCAAACCCAACAAAGCTGAGTTTAGAAGTTAATCATCTGGGGAATAGAAGTGTGTGTGTTTGTGTGTGTGTGTATGTATATATATCCAATAGAAGAGAATATCTGTAGCTCAGGGTTGAACGGTGGAGTCCTTGATGCTCTCTGAGCCTTGTTGTTTGCTTGCAGACGTTTCATTACCCAACTAGATAACATCATCAGTGGGACTGAGTGTGGAGTGTGGGTGGCAGTGGAGGAGTATGGGAGTATGGGGTGGGATTGTCCCTGGGCAAACCCCACACTCACCCACACTGATGATGTTATCTATGCTATTTGGGTCATGAAATGTCTGCAAGCAAACAACCAAGCTCAGAGAGCACCAAGGACTCCACATATTTATATTCCAGATGATTGAGTGAAAGAGATAGATAGATGTAAGATAGATGATAGATAGATAGATAGATAGATAGATAGATAGATAGATAGATGAAAGCAAGAGAGATACTACTTTTCTTTTCCAGAACGAACAAGTACCTTGTTAACTTTCTTATTTAGATTTATAAAATATTTACTTGATTATGATAGCTGGAGCATAATTAGTTTACCCTTGAATAATTCCAGGAAGTATAATACTTCTTTGACAAATGAGAGGTGAAGAGAGGTTGGAGACCCCGCTGAATAGTATCCTCTTCCAAACGGCTTTTCAGTTTTGAGCCAAAGACATGACATAGAAGATCTGTCTGTGGAACGTCCAAATATATTTCCCTTGGTTCTAAACTGTCACCAGGGATAGAGATTGGTCTGGATTATGAACATGTTGTTGGGAAGGATCGGGTTAAATCCATTGTTTTGATGGTTTTCAGCTGCATACACACATACACACACACACACAGAGATGGAATCAATAGGTGCCATAAAAAGACCATTTGTCACATGTAGGTTGACTCCCAGAAATACAGAGCCATAACTCCATATTTGGAGTTTCATTACACATATTTGCATGTAGCATTTGGTTAGCCTTGCTGAAGTCAGGGAAATTTCCATCTGAGCCAGTTCTGAAGAAGAGTAAGCTATGCAAATGCTGAATTTTGGAATAGATAATATTACTGACGATCTGCAGTGCAGCAGATTCACATTTATACACTTAGGCTTATATGCAGTTGGAACCAAAGAAGGCGTTTTAGCAAATGTGGCTGCCAGGCAAATCTTATTAAAGATAATGGGTATTTGTTAGTCTTGTGAAGTGCTTAGAAGAACATGGTTTATTGTCTATTATTTTAGTTATAAGGCATTTAGTTTGTGTCAGACTTTATTCTGAATGCCCATTTCCCCACAGCAAGCAAACAGGAGAAAAACAACACACAACCTCTTCTAGATTTTCCCTGTAAACTGAATAACATGAAATGATACAGTTGAGCAGGCTTTGCATAAAAATCCAAAGAGGCCTATAAAGAGAGATTTGGAAAATAGTACTATTTTCTCTATATATGACCTCAGTTGAGTAACACTTCAGCAGAACTGCTGGAGCTTAACCAACAAGTATCTTCTGTGGGGCACCAGTCCTACCTTTGCTGTGACGAATAGTTTGTTAAAACATAAAAAAGAAAAAGAGGGTACTATGTACCAACCTGATGTCCTAGAAGAAGAGCAAAATAAAAACAAAGCAATATACTGAAAGTACTCGTGATAAAAAAAGAGAGGGAGTAGGATGGTGGTCTGCTTGTAACAGCAGCTTGATTTGTGCAAATCTGGGAGGGAATTTTTTGTGCCATAGAAATAAAATATTATCAGGTGCTAACAGATTCCCAGAGGCATCCTTGACTGAAAAGTTGGCAGTTATATCTGGCCTAAATCTCATGGTGTATTATTTTATAACTGTTTGTTAAACATCCATAGTTCTTTCTTTAAATTATCCTATTTAAGAAAATGCATTCAGTACATAGATACATACCTCAGGATCCAATGTGTTGTCTTGGTAAAGATGTTGGTCTGGGATTGGGGAGAGCAAGGACCAAGTCCTCTCTTATCCTTGGAAGTTCTCTGATGACTTTGGGCCAGCCAGCCTCACCTATATCCCAGGGTTGTCCTCAGGACAAAATGAGGATTCTCAAATGAGCGATCTTTTGATCCTGGAGAAAAAGCAAGATACAGCTCTAGCCCTATAAATAAATCAAGAATAAGTCATGATTTGTCTTGCAGTGGTCACCTACTGTAACAGGAATAGGGATCCTCCAGATTGTGTCAATCTATCATTTTCAGCCACCTGAAGCTTTAAGGCCTGTGCTGATAGAACCTGGAAGTTCCACAATTTTTGGAGGACTTGGCTTCTTTACCCTGTACTTGAAATACATAAAGCATGGTTCATGCTCCATTTCCTCCTTTGGCTGATGAATGTGCAATTCCATTGAAAAGAAAAAGAGCAAGAGAGACACAAACACAAAGAGTGGCAGAGAGATCAATACCCTACCGAGCAAAACAAACAAACGAGAAACAGGTTTGTGCATTGATCTGTGCTTGCAATAAAAGTACTTTTGTGTGCAAGTTGATGTTTCACTTCTTTGTTTTTCATCACCTGTTTCCCTTTTCCTCTCTTGGTTTTTTTGGCAGATGGTTGTAGAAGAAAAAGAAAAATCCAATTCTTGTATTCAGGCAGTACAGAAGGTTGATAGCTGATGGAAATACATGATGGAACTGTAGCCGTTCATCTGTGGGTTCTCAGAATCTGGTCCAACCTAATCTCCATTTGTTCATGATCCTGTCTATGATATCTTGTAACCAGACTTTCTTGTTCTATGAGGTTGCCATATATTTTGGGGGTTCTTAAAATGTTTTGGCAATGCACAGCAATGGTATTTTTTGTTTTTTTTTGTTTTTTGGTAGGAGGATTTAAGAAAGAAAGAAAGAAAGAAAGAAAGAAAGAAAGAAAGAAAGAAAGAAAGAAAGAAAGAAAGAAAGAAAGAATACAGTGATCAAATAGATACCAGAAGTTGTAGAATAAATCAGGTAAGAAATGAAAATGACTCATAGGGGTGGATAAATATTCAACATGCAGTCTTGATTCAAGGTTGATTTTTCAATTACACCTCTTAAGTGTCTTTCCAGATCAAATTTGCAGGTGGATTTGAATCATGTAATCACATCTGATGCTTCAGATTGATTAGTTAACTTGGATGATTGCTATGCAGGCAGAAAAAACTCCCCCCCCCCCCAAAACTGAATTGGAAGACTGAATGAAAGATTAAGTGATTTGTATAGCCAAATTGAATAGATTTTTCCAAATTGAATCAGAAACCTGGATGGAATCAGGTTGCAACATTGAATTAAAAAGATGGTTCAGATCAGATTTTGCTTGATTCACGAACCCTTGACAATTAGTGCCTTTAGGAAGTATAGCGAACAACATGGTGGCAGCTAGGATAGAAACTCTATCCTCTATTGATAGTGAGCTCAGAACCATGCAAACTACTATCTCGTTACTCTTCCCTGGACTGAACAGTTCTGAATGTTTAGCTTTTACTAACTCCTTTAACATACAAACAAAACTGACTGGCTTTATAATAATGGCACATTTAAAGTATGCAAAACTCTTCCATTTAAAAATATCTTTCTAACAAATCTGTAAAAAAGTACGTTTATGCCAGTGTGTGGCTGGTGGAACAGGGACCCAGACAAGGAGAATAACATCTTGTCAGAAGGCATCCTGTGGTGTTTCTGACAAAGAGACACTTTGCAGCTCCAATGGTAGCTCCTGTCTCACACCTTTAAACTCTATGTTGCCCCAGGAATAGCATCTAAATTAAATATTTTGCAATGCTACATTAGAATGTCCGTGCTATTCTGGCACAGATAAATACACATTTCACCTGTTTTAGAAGGAAAGTGACAAATTGCAAGAAAACTGTTGTGGTCTGTCCCTTGATGACACACTTAAAGAACCCCATTGTTCATGCATAATTAGAGTGATCAAATGCAGGGGTGGAGAACTTTCCCCTTCTTTCTGGGGGGAGGAGGGAATAATTATTTTTATTGGATAGTTCCAAATGATTCCAAATGTACAGTTTATTTATATAGACAATTGAGTATCACTGCATTAGATATTAGCTATTGGCAAGAAATACGCAACAAGGAGTCGAAATACCCCATTTGAACAAATCAGCTCTGGTTTCTCTTCAGGTTATATAAATCTTTCGCCTTTAACATTCCCCTTCTTTTAATAGCTTTGGCTTAATAGAGGAATTTTGCTCCACCTCACACAAAAAGCTGACCTACCAAATATTCCTCTTCAGCAATGTTATGAAAGACAGAGGTCTTCTCACTTCACTGAGGACCATGTGTTTCTTCTAAATGTGACATATCAGAAGAGAATATTCTGTTCCTGTCTCCATGCTTAAAAGGCTGGTCTTACCAGCAGGTAAGACTAGAAGGAAGCAGATGCTTACCTTTTGTCAAACTGTTTCACCTCCAGAGTTGTTGGTTGCAACTCCAAAGGTGCTTTCTGTTTCCATTCAGGCTGTTAACATGTCCATCTTCCAAGGATGTTATGCTGTATCGGTGTAATAAAGCTGTAAAAAAAACCAAGGGAGTCTTGTAATCACTCAGTGATTGAGGATCGGGAAATAGCTGTCAGAACAGTACAAACAGGTAACTATTTGAGTTGAGTGCATGTATCACCTCCCACATGGTTGTTCTTAAAGTCACACAGTCTTTTTTTTTCCAAAATTGCTCATGCATATTTCAAGCTGGTTCTACCTTATTTCTTTCTCAAAGTTTCTGCAGCTTAATAATGATAATAGACTGGACAAGCGGTTGCTCTGCCGTATGGAGTTTGACAGAAAGACAAATGAACCATTTGTACATTAAAGCCCACTGGTCTTGGAAATGGTTTGGGTGTTGTAAAAATAATGACTGCTGCAGTGATTAATGTCACCCTGTGTGCTTGGCTCCAATTAGTTTTCAAGAAATGTAGAAGGGGTAAGGAAGACAGCCGTAGAATTAGCTGAACTTTAGATTCTGCATTGACTTGGCTTCTGATTTTTAAGAGACAATAGCGCGTAATAGAAGGATGGTGGACCCTTTTAAATACATTTGAGGGATACACATTAGCAAGAGGATATGTCCATTAATACACAGGGAAAAATAGTGCAGCCCATGGTACACCTCCCCAGCATCCTGCTCATAGTCCTCTCAAGTTTTCCCAGAATTGGTACAGCTAAACATTTTCATATTTTGGGGCTTAAGGCACCCATTTCCTTTGAGTAAAAACTGAGGTAGTGCCCTACCTGATGAATACGTGACACCCCTGACATCTCCATTCTATTTCTAACGGCTGTTGTTCTACTGATCTGCATGCCTTTCAATGAGAAATAAATACACTTTATTCTGTAGAACTTAGCTGAAATTCCCAGAGATGGTAGTAAACCAGAATGAGTTAGAAAACATCCTTGGATGGCCTGAATTAGCTGGTTTACAAAAACATCTGGATATGTTTTGTGAGAGAGTTATTTGGTTTCAGAACTGCATTCTTTGGAAAGCAACTGCTGATATATTTACTTAGGGTAGGTTTAAAGTTTCTTACAAGACATACAGTACATGGATCCTCCAAGTCACAGGGTTATCTCCTGACTCATTAAGATGCCTCTCGGTTTTCAGATTCTGGAGGCATATTTATTGCAGAAATGGTTGCACACATGTACACACATGCATCACCTATCAGCCACTATCAAGACAGATGGAGATGTAAACAAACTGAAGCAAGAGCTCAACCCATATTTTGACTGTGTTGCCATGAAGGCCCTGGGGGCAAACAGAAGTTAATACTGCCTATGATAGAAAACAAATACACTGCCTCTTTAATACAAGATAGATGCCAGGATTGCCAATGCTAATAATTGGCATATCTGCCATAGACACCACTATGTTGAAACTAAAAATGGGACTATTTAAGATGGCAGCTACCTTGAACAACCAGCTGTAAATCCTAGATTTAATTCATTGAATTAAATTAAATTAAATCCTAGATTTAATTCAACCTCAGACTAAATGTAAAGAAGACTGGCAACCTAGATACAGCTGCACAAAGGGGAAGACATGAGTTGACTTATCAAGAAACAGAAGATCTGAAGATAAGGTGGTGGCCTTGCAGTGTCAGACAATTCCAAAAGAGTCTGATATTCTGGATCCATTTCTTTCAGGGTTTTGGCCAGGACAGCATTGGGAAATTGCTTTGGACACTTTTGCTGGAAACTGGATAGGGGAGTGTGGCACCACTAGTTCACCTGGACCTCTTGGTGGATTTTGAGGCCATCAAACATGGTTCCTTCCTGGACCACCTGGTGAGATTAGGCCTGGGGGCCCCATTTTATGATGGTTCCAGTTCTTATCAGGCATTATCCACAATATGGTACTGTGGACCCGCTATTCAATACCTTGACGAATTTCACCATTGACCTGTGGTGCTAACTGAGATTTCCCACCTTACAGTGTAGGCTGGAAAGAATTAATCCAAGGAAGAAGAGTTTAAGATCTCTCATTAATAGCATGTATTAGAAGGAAGGTCAAGATTACAACACAAGAATTCTAGTAAGTACCCTACTGCCAAGGAAATACCTATATTTAGGCACATTAGGGCAACAAAAGTCTTGCCTGTTTCCTTGGCAGTAGGGGGCAGTAGGCATTTGTTCCCTCTTTTGATAATGGCCAACCATTTTAATTTAATGTAATAATTAAATAATTCTCAGACTGACCTATTACCACTGACCCATTGTGTTTCAGTGTTTCATTGTGTCTCCCAAGCTGTTCAGCATCTACATGAAACAACTGGGGGAAATCATCCAGAGTTCTGGAGTGTGATGTTAACAGGCAGGCAGATGATACTCAGCTTGGTATCCTTGGACACTGCCTAAATTTGATAATTGGCTGCAAGAGAGAGAACTATCTCCAATTAAATCAGGACAAAATAATGTGCTGCTGGTAAATATCTGGACCTGGGTTTCTTCACATGTTGGATGGGGCTGCAGTTCCCCTGAAAGAGCAGGTTTGCTGCCTGGGAGTGCTCCTAGGCCTTCAATCTGGATTGGTTTTAATAAGAAGAGCATTCACACAATAACATCTAGTGCATCAGCCGTGTCTCTCCCGAAGTTTGTTGGTTATAGCAGTGGAGATCTTGGTTACATTCCTTTGGAGTACTGTGATGCCTTTTATGTGGGGCTTCTCTTGAAAAACATCTGGAAGTGCAAACTGTGGCATATGATCACATGATGTCCATTCTGACAGATCTTCACTAATTCCTAGTTGCTTCTCAGATACAATATACATAAGTGTGGACATTTTTAAAACCTTCAAAGTTTTAGGGCCTGAGTATCTAAGGGATCCACTCTTCTTTAGGAACCTGCCCAACTGTGAAGGTCTCCTAGTGAGGCCCATCTGAAGATGCCCTTACTGCCAGAGGCCAGTCGTTCTGACATGCAAGAAAAGGCTTTCTCCTCCATTGCTCCCAGTGTGTGGAATGGGCTTCCTCTGGAACTGTGCTTTGCGTGCATTTTGTCAGCATTTGGGAAACCTGCATCCATGTATTTTCCAGGTTTTTAAATGTTAGGTGCTAAGAAGTTTTATTTTTTTAAAAAATATTGATTTTAATTAATATTTTAAAGTTTTTATACTGTTTTGTCTTTTTTTTAAATTCATTGCTGAACAGAAAAGTGAAGTAGAAATCAAATGAAAAGTTAAGATAAACCCCTACATTCCCCAACATATTTCCTCGCTTTTGCCTTACCTGCAGTTGTCAGATTTTAACTTAGACACAGGCTTAAGTAAAGGTAAAGGTTTCCCTTGACGTAAAGTCCAGTCGTGTCCGACTCTAGGGGGCGGTGCTCATCTCCGTTTCAAAGCCTTGGATCACTTTCACCATTTTTGACCCATCCTTTTTGAAGTTGTTAGATTGAACAACAAAAGAGAGAGGAACCAAGCCTCTTCTGTTTGGTTGGTTTAAAGGAGGTAAGACAATCTCACAAAGAGAGTATGTTGGTTCCAAGGCACGTACCCCTGCCTCAAATATGGTGACTTCAAGTTTCTTATTCTCTTTCTTGGCACTTCTTCTAGGCAGAAGTCAATGTCATCAACCATATCTTTGGACTTTGCTCAATCTTTGACTGTAAACTCATGCACCCTTCCCTCGCCTTCCTTGTTAAAATGAATCCTTACTTTCTTACCCACTGCAAAAACCATCCCTACACCCCCACATCTCTGTCCTAGCTGGACATTTTTTTTTCATGCTTGGGATGACAGTAACAACCATTTCTACTGAAGAAATAAAGAAGTCTTTAAATAAATTAAATAAATAAGTCTATTTCCTCTTTAATTGATCTTCATGGTCTTTATCACATTTAACTCACATCTTCAAGGTATCACTTCTGCTTCTGAACATACAATCCTTTTAGAAGGAACTTGGCTTTTGTGCACAGGAGAGGAAATGAAAACAAAGGAAATGCAAATTATTTTTATTGGTTTTCCTTTTTTTTGACAGAATAATCAGAAATGCATGAAGTTATCTTTTAAGGAGTGTTCAATTGCTGATTTTAACATCCCTAAAATAAACCCACATGCGTAAGGTTTGTGATGGGGTTGGGCTTAAAATTCACAGACAGTGAGGCGATATTTATCGCATGTTTTGTCATTCCAAGTGCCATCACTGTACATTTCTACACATTTCTCAGATCCTTTGCCTGAAGGTTCACCCTGATACCAGTTGATAAAATTCAGAGAATCCCCATTCTGGAAATGGAATTTCCCAGGATCATCACTTTCAGTAATGCCCAGATAGGCATAAATACCATATTGTTCCACAATTCTCTGAATAGCTTTGTTCTCATTTAGGTTTCTTGGTGAAGCAATGGAACCATGAGCTGCTTGGCACGTTGCTCCTGCTTCCTCAAACACAGATGTCTTCCCAGTAGAGGCAAACAGCTTATCACCAGCAATTGCCATCTTTCCATCCAAGGTCAAAGCTGCAAAGAAATTCAGAAACCTTGCTTATTCGACCCAGATGGCCCCAATCCTGCCAGCCTTTTGTAAAACATTGAAGACCCATGGAGTCCTTGGTGCTCTCTGAGCTTGGTTGTTTGCTTGCAGACATTTCATTGCCCAACTGCTGCAAGCATCTGCAAGCAAACAACCAAGCTCAGAGAGTACCAAGGACTCCACAGTTTAACCCTGAGCTACAGATATTCTCTTCTATTTAAGACATTATTTTCCCTGGAGATTTTGGGCCTTGCGACAGGGTGTTGGGTGAGCCCATTTTGAGAAGTGGATTTATGAATTACCCCAGGTACAATGTATTTTTTACTTCTGTTTGACTATTTTGTTGTTGTTTTTAACTTAAGCTTGTCAGCCTGGCAAGTGGTTGGCTGTACAAATGCAATGAATGAATGACTGAATGAACAAATGCTAAATAAAATAATTTCCTTGTTGCTCTTTTTCTGCCCCAAAGCTAGGGGAGTCCACATTCACTTTTCTGAATGATGGGAAATCACAAGTCTATTTAACTGAATTGTTTATGAGCTCTCACTACAGGTAGTCCACATTTAGCAACCACAATTAGGACCTGCAAGTTGGTCACTAGGTGAAACTGTGACTACTTATGATCTGGCTTCAGCTTTCCTTTGTTTTACAGACCTGTGAAAGTCATAAATGTGAGGATTGCTTGCGAAGTTACTTTTTCCTCACCATCGTAACTGCGAATGGCCACTAAATGAGGGCGACCTGTAGTTTAGTTCTGGGTATCCTCTGATCCATCAAAAAAATCAAGTTTAAAGAAAAAATAGATTTACAGAAATTGACTTTATATAGTAAAGTTGTCAAGTGGCACCAAACCTAGGTGTATCTGAGTGGTACTAAGAGACTTCCAATTTCCTTTCTGTTTTTGTTCAAAAGTGGCAATAAAGGTTCTGAGTTGCTTTTTTATGATCCCATTAAGATAAAAAAGCAGGGTCTGGACTGTGCCGGGGCAACCTGCTGATGGAAGCTGCTATGTCATGAATAAGAAATTGTATTTATTGCTTCAGGGAAGAGGTGGAATTCTCCCTGACTTGCTGGTTGTCCACATGCATGGATATTTTGCATGGAAGGAAAGATGTTAAAAATGTACCTCTTTCCATTCTGGTGATTCTGTGTCGGAGTTCTTTGAGGCCGCTTTGTAACTGAGGATCCTGACTTGCAGGCAAACCTGTGGATGAAAAATAATGGAAGTTCGTTGTCCAACAGTTCAACTGCATTGTATGATCCTGTGAAATTAGTTGAGACAGTGATTTTCTTTAATGATGCATTTGAACACAAATCAGTAAGAGTCTGGTCAATTAAGTAATGAAATGATTAATTGATTGATTTGTAGGCCTAGAGTACTTCTTCAGTCTTTCCCCTGAAACGAGTGGATTTTTGGTATATCTAATGCATTTTGGAGACATCACACTGACAACAAAGGCCCACATAGTTAAAGCAATGGTGTTTCCCATAGTAACATATGGCTGCGAGAGCTGGATCATAAGGAAGGCTGAGAGAAGGAAGATCGATGCTTTTGAACTGTGGTGTTGGAGGAAAATTCTGAGAGTGCCTTGGACTGCAAGAAGATCCAACCAGTCCATCCTCCAGGAAATAAAGCCAGACTGCTTACTTGAGGGAATGATATTAAAGGCAAAACCGAAATACTTTGGCCACATAATGAGAAGACAGGACACCCTGGAGAAGATGATGATGCTAGGGAGAGTGGAGGGCAAAAGGAAGAGGGGCCGACCAAGGGCAAGGTGGATGGATGACATTCTAGAGGTGACAGACTCGTCCCTGGGGGAGCTGGGGGTGTTGACGACCGACAGGAAGCTCTGGCGTGGGCTGGTCCATGAAGTCACAAAGAGTCGGAAGCGACTGAATGAATAAACAATGAACAATGCATTTTGGTGTCTTTCCTACTGTGAAAATGATGAGAAATAGTTCAGAAAGAAATCTAAAAGAAAATCATAGTTCTGTCTATTGCATAATTCCACGGTAGCAAACCACAGCTGCCATCCTGACTTTCTTATCCCCTCCTGTAGATGCCACTGTCTGATGCTTTTCCAATGGATGAAACCAGTGTGTCACTACACCACACTGACTCTTTGCAACAGTACAAAAAAAATATTTAGGGGAAAAACAACACTTACTTCCCCCCAGACTATATATACTGTTCGTGCCAATTGCATATAGAATAGAAGAGGAATGGATTACACTGAAATAAATTATACAATCTGATGCAAACTTTAGAACAACATATAACACTGCAATATGTTTTGTTTTGTTTTGTTTTGTATTAAGTTGCATCTGCCCTTTGAAAATGTGAGGAATTGTTCAGGGATAAATAAATGCTGGACTTCCTGGGACAGTTGATCCCCAGAAGAAGGGGATCTAATTATAGAACATTTTAGAAGTTACTAATCTCACCACGGACTCACTGCCCCAGGGTAAAATTGAAGGTGATAGCTGTTGGGATGCTGGATTGAGATTTTAAAATGAAAAGCCAATGTCTTATTGTCTAAACTTCAGAGTGTTGATTTGATTCAGGAAGAAAATATAGTTTTCTTCCATTTCTGTATCAAGGCAGAGTTTGGAGCAGGTGTATTTTACAGTAGTTTGAAAGGACATAGTTCCCTCTAGTGGCTGACTTAGAAAGAAAGGCTGGTGAGTTTGAGATGCTCCAAATACTCATTTTATGCAAGATTAACCAACTGAGTAAGAATTAACCTTCTTATTCATAAGCATTTCTGCAGGGGACAATAAATCAAATAATTAATATTCGATAGTTGAGGTCTGAGTCATGATTCTGCATTTCACAGCACACTTGTGGTTTAGAATTTATGGCCTCTCTCAGTCTGAGATCCGTGAAAGATTTGCACTGAAGACGAACAAAATTTCAGAGCTACAGAATTCAGCATGGTTGATTCTGGTAATCTTTCTCTCTTTTGTCTTTTGGGAATTCTCTAGGGCTGAACAACAGTGAGCATATGCCTCACTCCTAAAGCAAGTGTTCATGTGTTTCAATGAATAAAGAACACTGCAATTTAGAGGTTTCTACATAATGGTTTAATGTAGATGTGTCTCCCTGGGAGGAAAAGAGGAGATAATAAATGCAAGAAACAAGAAAAATAAAATGAACAGTTCAATTAAAGACAAAATTAAGACTTAAACCTAGCATATTTATAGTTTAACTTAAATTAACTGACAAGTAGGGCCCTCCTTTTTAAAAGAACTAAACCTGTTTACAGTAACAAACTTCTTATACCAATTGCTTTCTGAAGAAAATCTTGTTCTAAAACTAAGGAGTTTTTGAAATATCTGAGTGTCATTTGCCTTACCAACCTCATTCCACTTGCTTAACACTTCAAGTCTCCACCTGCTTGCATCTTCACCTGAAGCACAGGTATGCAAGGAGTTTTCCATCCTGCTTTCTAAGTAGCCATGCTACCTGGCAATTATGGGACTTGTAGTCCAACATATCTGGAGAACACCAGATTGGGAAGGTAAAGACAGGATTGTGGAACCAAACCAACAACCTTCTTTGGATTGCAGGAAGCAAACATCTCCATGATGTCAAGGGCTCTCATAACTGATCTGCCTCTGTACAATAACTCGCACCCACATCAGCATAATTTAGCCTGTACTTCAAGCTGAATATGTTTGGAGAGTTTGCCTCACCCATCTTTATTCTGTGGAATGAGTGTATTTATTTCCTGTTGATTTTTACCCCTCCCCCTCTCAACAGCCTGAGGGTTTGATTAACAAATTAATAAGTAACGTCCAGTTGCCTAGGCAACACAACAAAACACAGGAAAGCCTGGGTCTCCTTTTCATTGAAGGATGCCTAGAAGATGATCAAGTTAGTGCCACTAATAATTGTCTGGATGAAAACAATTGACAAAAATAGGGGCACTTCTAAAACCCTTCAGGGGGCAAGACCTCTGTTATGATGCGGCAGTCTTGCAAAACAGTGTGCAAGTTTTCAAATGCTTCAGAAAGTTCTCCAGAACTTTTCATCAGGCAATATAGGAAACAAGGAGGTTTTAAAAAGGGAAGGGGTTGATGAACATGTTATCGGATTGGAATTCTGAAATATGCAAAGCTGGACGTAGGGACCAGCATATCTGCCTAGGGCTGGGAGCCCATGAAAGGCCTGTGAAAAGGACGACACTTCATTACCTGGTGGACCAGCAACTCCTCTGTCACCTGGTTTTCCCCTTGGTCCTTGAGGGCCAGGAAATCCATTTTTTCCAGGAGGGCCTTGGAGATCTGTTCAAGGGAAAACATAGACATATAAACCTGTCACTCTCTTTAATATTCTTGCGCACTTATTTCAAATTTCAGATATAAAAGAGCATTGGATTTTCAGTAGAGCAGTTCATTGCTCTCTTGTAGAACCATAAATGTATCTTGAACTTTAATGATCTGAACTCTCGAAAGTTGGGTCATGCAATATCTATAACCATTCTTTTTCTATAATATTCAATGAAGAAAACAACACATGTTGATGTCACTCGATTGTCCCCATTGCAAAGGCATTTTTAAAATCTGCACTTCTGTTAACTGGATTTTAAAAAATGGGAACATCCTTTTATTTATAGATTTCTCCTGTACAACTCATCTCTAAAATGTAGACACAAGAACATTCACCCAGAATGTTCTTCTGTTCATTAGCAACAGGATAACCTTTGATTATTTACAACCTTATCTTTGATCATGTGATTGTAATTATTTAATCTTTTGTTATTTCCAATCTTACCTTCACAAATTTTATCTGCATGGCCTGCTCCCAACAAAGCAACTGCTACAGCAAGGATATGAACCAGCTGGGGTGACAGCATCCTTTTTCAACCAACTAAATGAAGAACAATATTTTCAGCAGATGGCCTTGCATCAAAATAATCTTTATTTCCAAAATGACTCACACAAATTGAAAAAGAAGGGTTGAAGAGACTTACACCTAGATATAATGAGCAGATCATTTAAATTAGGGAATCACATGATTATAAATAATATCAGTGCTGTGGGTGGTGTAACGTAGAATACAGGCTAAGGGGGTAACTTTCAAAAATATCAGCCAGAGCCTCAGGAGTCAACCTTTCATATATTAAATAAAGTTTCCTGCATAATCCATTCCTCAGTTTGGTACTTCTATTACAAAACATCTGCCTGTATTTCTGCGAACAATTAGATGCTGCAAAGAGTGCTTGTGGAAAGCCTAAGTGCATATTACTACCCAAATAGTCTTGCTTTGGCTGGTGAAGATCCATAGCACTGCATTGTAGATTATCTCTGTCCCTCAAAAAGGCTTCTCAACATTTCCTTTGCCATAAATATGAAGTTATATCACTTCACTATGGGAAGATAAAGTCTCTTTCAAGTTGAACTCAGCTCCTGGTGACTTCACGAACACATTCATATAGTTATTTTGGCAACAGCATGGAAGCAGATTCTCTTTGCCTTTTTCAGATTTTTTTTTTTAAATGGCTTTTCCTGGGCATCCAGGTAATAACTAGATCTGGTCCTGCTTAGCATATCAAAACCAGCCACCCAGCTGGATTTCATATCTTAAGTTCCGCCAGTTGGTTTATTAAAGAACTTGTGTCCCACCACGGTGGGAACAGGTCAAAGCCAGTCCTTCCTGCTGATTCAAGCAATGCATTAACCTATCTTCTTGGTAGAGAACCAGCATGTCATGTTTCATTCTATTTGGTGATAAACAAAAACTTAGTGATTGCAGTCTGGACCAGTGAAGGGGAAGTTTCCTAGTGATTCAAAGAAGAATTGTCCCCAAAACAGTGATTGAGCATAAACTCAGTTTCACGCAAACCAGTGAGCTGGTTTATCAGGTGCTGTATAGCCCAAGCACATAGGTGTGGGACTCAATCTTAATGGGATTCTAAGATGCAGACCGCTGCTTTAAGGAGAATGCAAACTTATCCAGCATTGCCAAATGTTATTATCTGCCATTATTCGTTTCAAATGGAAGGTTTATTTAAGTTGAATTAGTATATTTCCTTTTGCTTCCTCTCACATAAAACTGATTTTCATAACCAACTCTTTATGAGATTAGGGTGGGCACAGCCCATAAGTAAGTGTCTGTAAAAAAGAATATATTTATACTATTTATTGTCATTAGTTTAGAAAAAGATTTGATGTTTCTTCCTTCTTTAATTTAGTCATTTTATTTACATTTCTTTATTCTACTGGTAGTTATGCTATTCTGAACAGCATTTTCTCTAAACTCTAAATTTCATCCTAATCAAAATAGGATGAAAATATCTAAATGACAACTCAGTACGATCCTTCTTTATTCAGAAATTAGCTATTTATTTAAGTTAGTTTAAAATTGCCCTTCTCCCCTTTTCAATTTCAATTTCAAGAAGTTAGGATGACAGGCCATTAATTACTATTGTAACAGAAATAAAATAATAAAGATATATTCCATTTGATATTAACATTGGTGGGTTAATTTTAAAATCAGCATGCATCTTTACGGAGTTCAGAAATGTACAGTTGAATGCTATAGATATCTAGTCAAAAGAAATTTCTGCTAAACTATTAGGACTCTTTCACAACAAACTAGATAGAGGTTGTAGCTTGGAATCAAGGATTTCAACTTACCGTCTCACTTCAGAACAAAATAACGAGGAAAGATGAAAAAAGTCAATTTATAGTATGGGTATGCAGTTGTTGTCTTGGCTAGATTCTCTGCCTGTCCCCTCCATTTTATTTACATAGTTGTTCCATTGCGGAAAAAGATTTAGCGAAGGTAGAATGGTCAACCGTCAATACTGATTGTCTTTTAGAAATAAGATATCTCTAATATAAAAAACAAACCACGTTCTTGGGCAAAACAATAGATCTAAGGAGATAAAAAGTTTCTGCTGGAAACTGTTTGTAGATATAAGGTTTCCATAGGGCAATCTCAAGGGTACGTGCCTAGCAATTTTCAATGCCACCACAGAAAACATATCCAAACACAGGAAAAGCACAAACTACAAGGTGTTCTCTAGAAACCTGTATATAAAACACAGATTCTTTGTATATATGATCTGTCCACACATTAGCATTGTACACAAACAAGTGGAACAAAAACACGATTAGTAATCTGACACACTTGACCTAGAACATATTCCATGGGGAGGATGTCCTGTTCCATACCGAACACATAAAAACAATGTATTGAGAGCTTCATAATAGCAAGAAAGATAACTATGGAAATCAGTTATACAATCCTAGAACCCCACAGCTGGAAGGGTCCTTTAAGGTCACTAAGACCAGCCCTCTGCTCAGGGCAGGAAACCAAATTAAAGCATCCCTCCACTCAAAAGCTTCCAGCAAAGGGAAGCCCACCCTGGTAGAAGCCATGATGACAGCCTGAATTTCATGAAACCGTTATGGGAATAACACAAATTACTCATTTGCACAAATTGTACAATTCTGGACATCATCACAACATGTGTGACATTACTTGTTTCTCTGTCCCCAGGTTTCACTGTCAAACTACTTTTTTTTGTTAGGACATTTTTCATAAGATTCAACCAGAATTTCCTTTCCATATTTTAAGACCATGATTCCATCACCGGAGCAATAGAGAACAGGTCCTTTATCAAGGACTGGAAAAATGCTATTATATCTCCCCTTGGTCATCTTTCTCAAGGCTAAACATACCTAATTCCCTCAGCTTCTAGGGATTTAATGTCTAGTTCCTTTGACCATGTTTTTTTGACATTCATAGCACCTATTCGATCTTCTCTGAATGTTTCTAAAAATGTGGTGCCCAAAAATGACACGGTCCTTGAAGTGAGTTCTGTCCAGTCAATTTGTGGACCAGTAACCTCTTTTGAAATCCAGTTAAGAAACATCACATAAAATTCATAATGCGCTAGTTCAGAAACTCCACTTTAGATTGTCTATTTCTTCCTTTCAATGTCAATTTTCATATAGAAATTCAGTGCCGTTTGTATACTAACCTCATTTTTATTAAAAAAAAAAAAAAAAGCCCCATACAATTAGATCTGAATATGTACTTCTGAACAGATTTTCCTACAAAAACTGTTTTTTATCCAAAGGGATGTTCTCTTCAAGTACACACTTGTAAACATCATTTATCCTTTGACATAAATTTATGATCTGAAGAATAACATTATTCTGCACAGGACCGTAAAATCAGATCTCTTTGCTGAAATGAAGTGGAGCAAATTCTTTAAGCATCCATATGGTATCCGCTATCTGTCATGTAGCAGATGATGAGTATGACCTCTTTTGGTGAACACAAACCTGCTATAAAATATGTCCATGAGAATTTCTGATCTATGGAAATCTGCAGAAGAATAAAACATGTGTATAGGGAAGATTACAGGAAAAGGGACCACAGTAAGATGAACTTTGTTACCATTCTAGCCTCTATGATATCTGGGATGCAAAAAATTGGATGACCACCAGATGTCAGCAGAGAATTAAGTTCTTTAATCCTGTTGCTGCCACCTGGAGATCACCTGGATTTCTGAAGTCCAGATATGGCAACCCTAACTTTGAGTCGTATGTGATCAGATGATTTCCAGGTATAATTCAGCAAACTTTTGATCATGGATGTCTGTATGGATGTGATAAATGGATGTGATAAATTGTCTAGGTGTAGTTACTTAAGAATCTCTATGCCATACCATCCTTAATTCCTGAGATCCTATGGAGCAGCAACCTTGATGGCTGAAGCAAGACCACTGAGGGAGCCTTCACAGAAGCTAGGAGCACACCATGACATTTCCTTCTGGGAAAGACTCAGTTGGCCTCTCATTTTCTATTTGCGATGCATTTGCTTAGAATTGGCTTTAATGTATCCTTTAGCAGATCTCAAAAGAGTGCTAAATTTGAAGTACAATTTCAAAGTGAACTGGCAAAGTGAAGTGGAGAGGCTCCCTGTCTCAGTTTGAAACAAGGGCTTATGCTGGTGAGCAGCAGGGTTCTAGTGAGGCCCTGTGGCATAAAGGCATTGGACTATGATGTGGACACCCAGATTAAAGTCCACCCTTAGCCACAGAAGCTTCCTGGGTGACTTTGGAACAGCTGTCCTCTCTCAGCCTGGACATCTCAAGAAGTTGCTGTTGGGATTAAAGGAAGGGAGATGCCCATCACCTGGAAAAAAGGCAGGGTATAAATCCAACAAATTTATAGAAGCTCTTGTTATTGAACTGAAGTTGCTGAAGAAACCTGGTCAGCCTTGATCCATCATCAAGGTGCAGGGGCTTGGTTTAAGTTGCTGTGATTGTTCTTCACTTTGGTTCTGACAAAGCATATTGAGTTATTACAGATGATGTGAACTGCCTTGACCATAGTTTCTGATGTGGAAAAATGGGATGAACATTTTAAGAATGAATAGACATGCTGCAGTAAGGCACAGAATAGAAAACAAGAAACAAAACAAATAAAAAATCCTGAACTGGGACATAGTATTAAGTTTCTGTATACTCACACAAGCATTCAAATATGTTGGGCTGAAGTTGCACAGAGTCAAATGGCTCCTGCATGTACTATATTTCATATAGAACACTTATGAATGCTTTGAGCCTCCTTTGCACTGATATTAATAAAAAGGAAAAAAAGGAGTACCAACTAGCAGTCAGAAGACACAATGAGAACTCCTTAATCTCATAACACATGGACAGACTCAACCACAGTTTCAACTGGGAAACTGTGAGCATCCTAAACAAAGCCAGATCCAAAAATGCCAGAGAATTCCTGGAAGCCTGGCACTCAGACAAAGCAGCCATCAACAGACACATAGAGGTAAACAACGTTTACACACCATTCAAAAGAGACAATAGAAAAGCCAAAAGACCAGGACACTCCCTCACCAGCAATCAACACCCAGATATGCAAAAATCAACACTAGGATCAACACCAGATGAACAACCAAACAGCACAATACACCCTAATCAAGGAACGATTAACTCAGTCAATCCACCAAGCAGCAAACAACAGCCCAATCAAAGAACTCCCAGGGAGAGAACAACACCCCCACCAACACAAGCAGGGCAAGCCACGGTATATAAACTGAGAGCAAGGCCCACTCCCTCTTTGCACTGAAGATGTTGCCTAGTCTGGCAATGAAGCGTCTGCAAGAAAACAACAAGGCTCAGAGAGCACCAAGGACTCCACAGTCCTCACTGAGTTTAAGCTTTTAGATGCCTTTGAATTATGGATTTGGAGTCAACTGCCATGGACTGCAAGTACAACCAATAAATGGCATCTGGACCAAAGAAAGGCTGACTGTTCACAAGAGATCACAAACCAGAAACTCATATATTTTGGGTGTGGTATGTGAGCAGATGATGAACTAAGAAAAAAAGAGACCGTGGTGGCATGGTTGAGGAAGGTAGAAGAAGGGGAAGCCAACTGTATCCATAGATGGACAGGATCAGGGAAAATTTTAAATGTTCTTGAAAGATTTCTGGAATCTCTTTTCATTGTTGCCTATTGAAAAAGAGGGTGTTTATCTCACAGTCACCCAAAGGAGCCCCAACTTG
Source organism: Candoia aspera (assembly GCF_035149785.1). Taxonomy (NCBI): domain Eukaryota; kingdom Metazoa; phylum Chordata; class Lepidosauria; order Squamata; family Candoiidae; genus Candoia; species Candoia aspera. Next base: position 95,085,213 of record NC_086158.1, on the reverse strand, counting down.
ACTTCCAACATAGACTGAGTCCAATCAGTCAAAGTTCTTCATTCAGTGTGAAGATCACTTCTTATAAGTGAATGCCTCAAACTTAGATTTTTTTTTTTGCCTTCAAACACATTGTAAACAAAGGCCTGGACTCCAGTGTGGAATTAAAACTTTTACAAATAACCTTTTATAATATCAATTTCTCTCATGTGCTGCAGTAGCTGGGCAGCTGCCCAGACTCTTTTCAAATGTTTTCACCTGCCTGATTCTCATTGCATGGGAAATGATTTCTCTCAACAAATATTTGATGACTGTTTAAATATTAGAGGACCAATCAACAATTAACTTTATGCAGCTTAGTTCTGCTGCAAGACGTTCAAATGGTGTGTGTGTGTATGTGTGTTCCCCCACCCTGTTTATATACTAATAATGCTCTATTGAACTGGTCATCATAAGCTATCATTTTAAAAAAAATGCATTCATGTTCTTTTTATGGGACTCATTTCCAGTAATTCTCGACCCTGTTTTGAAAAGTACTTCTTGTTGTTTCAGTGTGTTCTTGGTACTATTAAGAGATAAGACTGATAATGATTAAACAGCACTGAATGCATTCCTTTCAAAGTGTTATCAGAATTTCAGAATATTTAGCTTGAGCATATCATACCCCAGGTTTGTACTTCAGGTGCCAAATGACTGCCTGTATTTCTGAGAGCAATTTGATGCTGTAAAAAGTGTTTATGGAAAATGTAAGTCCATATTACCACCCAAATACTCTTGCTTTGGCTCATTAAAACCCATAGCACTGCATGGTGAAGTATTTTAATGTCTCAAAAAGGTTTCTCAACCATTTTCTTTGCCATAGAAATGAAACTATTTCACTTCACCATGGGAAAACAAAATCTCTTCCAAGTTGAACACAACTCCTGGTGATTGAACTCAAGTTGATGGTGACTCAGCTCCTGGTGATTGAACTCAATTTTAACTCAGCTCCTGGCCAGATCCATGTAATTTTCTTGGTAGCAATACTGAACTCCTTTTCCTTTTCCTTTTTCCAGAATGTTTTGGGTCTTGTTTTACATTATTATTATTAGTTATATATCCCACCTTTACTATATACATATTAAGGTATCATACCTAATGCTCCCAACTCCTATAACTCCCCTTGAAATGCGTTGTGAAAGAGAGTGATTGGCCCAAAGTCCTCCAGCTGACTTCATGGCTAAAGGAGAACTAGAATTTACATAACCCTGGTTTCTATCCCAGCATCTTAATTACTACCCCAAACTCTCTCTTTCTTTCTCTCTTTTTAACTTCCCCGTGTAGCCTATTGACCTGGGATTTCCTGGTGATTTCCCACTCAAGTCCTAATCTGGATCAAACCAACTCAGGTTTTTGAAGGCAAGCAAGGTCAGCTGCCCTCCACTCTAGCACTGAAATTATTAGAACCTGATTAACTGGAATGCAGTGTATTGTGGAAACTGCTGAGAGAATGAATGTGAAAGAAATGTTCAGAAGTGCTATATGGACACAGGGAATTGTTGTGCTTATTTGTACAGTTCCTTCCCATCTTTCATTACTGTCAGGCCCAGCCCAAGAACAACAAAGAGTCAGTCCATTCAAACTCCAGTTCTTTATTTGCTCACACCATATAGAGAGAATTGCAAATGAGGAAGCTAATTCCATATGCTTCCCAAAGGGCTACTCATTAATTGACTAATGGAAAAATAACAGATGAGGCACCCACCTCTCTGAGCAAGCAAGCTGAACAGCTAGAGGGAGGGAGGAGTCTTAGAGAAAATCAGAAGTGGCCAGAAGCCTTTGGAATGTTTTTTTTTTATTGTAGCCAATTATTCAGCTTGTTTTAAATGATAAGAGAGCTTGTTCTTTCTAATGTCACCCACTGTAAAATCGATCAGAGTAATATCCTCTGAATTCTTTCCTCTTGGCTAACTTCTTCAATGGTCTCGGTAATTTTTTTAAAATTGGATAAGTAGGTAGGTAGGTAGGTAGGTAGAATTATGACATTCATATCCAGACTTACATTCATTTTTGAAAGACACCAGAATATTCTTGGAGAAATCAGAAAGGATCATATTATTTTCAGAATATCTGAATTTGCATTTGTACAAAACTGTTCTGCTGTTTAGACGGACTTAGGCAAGCTTGAGATTAATTATTTCTAGAATTAATTAATTAACTCTAGAATTAATTAATTAATTCCAGAATTGGTTAACCAATTCATTAATTATTTTCAGGAGAACAATCAAACCCTAATAATCTGTAAATCAATATTTTGATTCCTTTTATGTATTCAGAAATTGGGAATGTTTGATTCTACCCACCACATCAGCACCACATCTGATCCTCACATTTGTTACTGGTTTGACTCTCATGCTGCCATTCAGAATATTGGGAATTGTAGCAGACTGAGGGCTGATGAAGACTTTACAACCAAATGTCTTGGGCATAGTCAGAGAACTACAGTTCCCAGAAGCCATAGCAATTCCATTGGTTTAGGTGTCAAAGGAGAAAAGGCTTTAAAATTCACAGATAACCAGACGATACTGATTGCATTCTTTGTCATTCCAACCACCATCAGTCTGCATCTCCACACAATTTTCTGCCCCTTTTCCATTTGGTTCATACCCACGCCAGTTGGTATAATTCACAGGAGTTCCATCTAAATACTCAAACACTCCTGGAACTGAACTCTCCTTAATTCCCAAGTAGGTATATTGGTTATTCTCTTTCACAATTTTCAAAATAGCCTCATTTTCCTTTTCATCCATGGGTTTTGCAATGGAACCCCCTGAAAGCTGACATGCTTGGAGAACTGCTTCAAAATCAACTGTCTTTCCACTGGTAGCCAATATTTTGTGTTCCACCTTATTTAGTATTCCCTTCAAAGCCAGAACTACAAAAGAGAAGAAAAAGCACAATTACCCATCCTGTCCTATTATCAGGCTGTTCCTAAATGCAAGTCATCATTTGTTTTTGCAGCTGCCACATCATGAATATGCATGTATAAACTAAATAAATTTGAATTAGCCCACTTCTAATCCATGTTACTTTCTCAGATGTTCCCCTATAAATCTGTCCTCTTTCCATAGTAATCTAAAAATATTTCTCTAAATGAAAATTCACATTCAAATGTTTGAGGTCAAATGATTCTGAGGGCAAAATGTTCCACCCCCAAAATACTTAGTCCACCCATTGCTGGAGGTGGTTGAATCTCAAAACTGACCCCCTGCAGTAGGGCTAACACTGCTGGAACACTTCTACAGGTAGTCCTCACTTAATGACCACAATTGAGACTGGAATTTTGATTGCTAAGCAAAGCAGTCATTAAGTGAATCTGACCCAACTTTATGACCTTTTTGTGGTGGTCATTAAGTGAATCACCACAGTCATTAAGTGAACCATGTGGTTGTTAAGCAAATCATGTGGTTCACCATTGATTTTGCTTGCTAGAAGCTGGCCAGAAAGGTTGAAAATAGCAATCACATGACCATGGGATGCTGCAATGGTCATAAATGAGAACTGGTTGCCAAGCACCCAAATTGTGATCATGTGACCCCAGGGATGCTGCAACAGTCATAAGTGTGAGCACCAGTTGTAAGTTGATTTTTTCAACACTGTCATAAGTCTGAACCATCACTAAACAAATGGTCATTAAGTGAGGACTACCTGTAGTAAGGTTAGAAAGGCACTCGAACATTAAAACCTCCAAACTTTTGCATAGCATCCTTATTCCTCTCCCTTAGTACTTTTCTAAATGTATTTTTCATCAAAAAGTGTTGATAAATGGATTTATGTATGCATTTATCAATTACAGGAGAGTTTTTCAGTGCCCAGCTAAGACAATTTCTGGAGGTTTAATATAGAAAAATCAAAATCATCAAAACCAACATGGATTAAAACCAACAAAAAACCAAATCAGAACAAACCAACACGTGACAGTCCAACCATAAAAAGCTTCCCAGGGCACTCAACCTCCAAACACCTCTTCAAAATTTTTGAGCTTAAAACTATGCTTGAACTTCATTTTAATCATTTAATTTGATTTGGAAAATGGATTTCCCCATCTGGAAATGAATACTTCTCTTGCTTTCCCATTTGAAAATGTGAGCTGAAAGCTTCCTTCACAAAGAGCAATGGAGAGACCAAATAAATGCAAGATTTTAAGGAAAATGGGGCTTCCCTCACCATCACTTTTCAAAAACTATTATCCTTTGTCTCTCATGAAAGCTACTCTAGGGAGAGGATGCTTATTTTACAGATATCATTTGGTCCCCTTATTTTTAGGAATAGGAAGAGCAAACAGCGAACCTCCTTCGAGCCCCAGGATCCTTTGCTCCAGACGTCTGAGCTCTGCCTGCACTTCTGGATCGAGAAAAGCAGCACGGCCTGGAAATAAATAGGAGAGCAAACCATTTCGCTTCACTGAGCAGAGCAAATCCATTGCCTCGCTCTGTCCCTGGAGAATACTGAATTTCCCTGTTGCTTGCTGTTGCAGCAGAGGAGAAGCCTTATTTGAGCTGGGAAGTTGGGTCAGACCTGGTTAATGTCTGGATAAGGGGGCACCTAATGTTTTCCCGAGGAGTACAGCAAAACTGAAAACAACCTACTCAAAGAAGGTAGTGGCAAACTGTTGCTGAGAAAACTACACAGATGTGCATATAAAATCAGCAGGTGTTGGGCCTGACTTGAAGGACCATGTTCATGCTTAGTAGTGGATGATGGTGATGATGGTGATGATGATACAGGCTTAGATTCACACAAGGTGCTTCCCACAGCCTAATGTTTTTCTTTATGGAACTAATTTTTTCAATGGATAGAAAGAAGAGTTTTGGGAAAAAAGTCTGTGGAGTCCTTGGTGCTCTCTGAGCTTGGCTGTTTTCTTGCAGACGTTTCATTACCCCGCTAGGTAACATCATCAGTGCTGGGGAGTGTGGCGTTTGCTCCCTGTTATATACAGTACTTTGCCCTGCCAGAGTTGGTGGGGGTGTGGTTTTCTCCTGGGTAGTTCCTTGATTGATTGACTGATTGCTTGATCAAGGAACTACCCAGGAGAAAACCACACCCCCACCAACTCTGGCAGGGCAAAGTACTGTATATAAACAGGGAGCAAACACCACACTCACCAGCACTGATGATGTTACCTAGCAGGGTAATGAAAGGTCTGCAAGCAAACAACCAAGCTCAGAGAGCACCAAGGACTCCACAGTTCAACCCTGAGCTACAGATACTCTCTTCTATTGAAAAAAAAATCCCTTTGTTTCAATTGGTCAGCATAGGAAACATATCTGCCACATAGAATCCTCCCTGTCTTCAGTTCTGTCCATTCTTGACTTGGATGCAAAGTATGTCCTTGGTCCTGAATTTCTCAGTCACTACGGAAAAATCACTTTGAGAGTTGCATTTACTTCTATGGCATCATAGGCAGAACCCAATCTGCTTTTTATCATCTGGTTTTAAGGTAGCAGCAATACTTATAAATACAGCTGAGGTTACCCACTGTTAGGTGAATGGGCATTCAGTTTCAGTTGCACAGTATTTCCAGTTTGATTCCTCTCTGATTTAATGGGCTTTTGAACCCGTTTAAGCTGGTCATGATCACTTTTGTCTGTCTGTTTCAAATTAAAACCAAGCAAAACAATGGTCTCATTTTTGGTGGCTCAAAACGCTGTAGGAACTAGAACTGTCCAATTTTGAAAACGATTCAGAAAAATGGCGTCTACAGGAGGGGGCAAAGGTGTCAAAGTGGTAGCCACAACTGCACAATCAAAGCCCAGCCTATTGCATTAAAAGGGAAAAGGCTTAGATCACATGCTTGTAGCCACCATCTTGACTTTTTTGCACCTTCCCATCGATATCCTTATTCAGAAAGCTTTTATCTCTGCAAGAGCTTAGCCCTTTTCTCCTGCCTATTAAAGCAGTCTGACTTTTTCCCAAGTTTCTGCATGAGCCTGAAAAAAAAAGATCCTGCAACTATGACCATTAGATCAACTTTAACCAGTGGTCTCCTTAAGGCAGCCCCATCCTTTTTTTCCCTTCCCAGGCTTGTGCTGAAGCCTGAAAAAAGTTGGGTTGCTTTAATGAGTATCAAAGAGGTGCTGTACCTGCAAGAGGTCCAAAGCACTTACTCTGAATCATTTTTCAATCATTCAGAGCCACAGTATTGAAGTATCGATTTAATGATACAATCCCTGGTATTATGGTATTGGTGACATAGTATTAAGGAAAAGAAGCAGTTAATTCCAGGGCCTTGAAATTACACTGAAAGCAATGATTCTCGTCTTACCTTCTGGCCCAGGTAGTCCTTGGTCTCCTTTCTCTCCTGGTTCACCTTTCAGCCCTCTTGGTCCTGGAAACCCATCTCTTCCAGGAGCACCTGGTAAGCCACTGGGGGGTCCCATGGGGCCTGGAAAGAAAGACAAGAATCAAGGAATTGCAAGATGAAAGTAGAGTATATTAATTCCTTTATTATTGTAAAAAACAATCAGGTAGTCCTTGCTTAACCACCATTCATTTAGCAATGATTCAGACTTACAACAGCACTAAAACCCAACTTGTGACTGGTCCTCACACTTACGACAGTCCCAGTGTCTGACAGTCACATGATCACAATTTGGGCACTTGGCAACCGGTCACATGATTGCCTTTTTCGACCTTCCTGGCTGGCTTCTGGAAAGCAAAATCAATGGGGAACTGCTTGATTCACTTAACGACCATGTGGTTTGCTTAACACCCATGGTGATTTGCTTAATGACCACTGCAAAAAAGGTCATAAAATTGGGTCGGATTCACTTAATGACCACTTTGCTTAGCAATCGAAATTCCAGTCCTAATTGTGGTTGTTAAGCAAAGACTACCTGTATTGTTTTGCCAGCATGAATCTAGCTGATTCTTGTCTGGGCTTGGAAGCTAAACATGATCAGACCTGATTCATAGTTGGATGGGAGACTACTGGGGAAATTGACACTAGTGTAGGACAGTTTGGGAAATTAGAAAACATTTGGGAAGAAATCAGCGTCAAACCTTGTCAGTGCTACTGCTAAGAAAACTGTATGGATGTGCCCATAAAGTCACCAGGAGTTGAGCACAACTCGACAAACTTTTTATTACTTAAGGCTATATAAGTTCACATATTGTCCAGACATGACAGGAACTTAGACAAGAAGCACCTAAACATCTCAATAGTCCTCGATTATGTGAACTGTATTTTACTTAAAAGGTCTCACTCTGGACTGGCTTGGTTATTGCATAAATGTGAGATGTAATGGAAGGACTGTAGGCTTGGAAGTCAGACCAAATGCAATAGCAAATCCCTTCGATAGAGTTGCCATGCAAACTGCATGGACTTTTCCAGGAGACTTTGAATTTTATGAGCTTTCAACTGTGTAAGAAGGACTTGTACAATTGATTTGGCCCATATTGCTTCTTCATCTACATCAGCCTTTTGAAATGTGAGGTCCACACATCAAAAAGTTCACTGTGGCCTGCAGAATGTTTGATCACTTCTCTTCATAGTCTCAAAAATGTACCAGAAATGTAAGACATCTACCAAGCTCCTTATGGGTTGCAATACAAGAGGGGCAGACTGCTGATATGGAGGGAGCATTACAAGCTATGCAGGCTTAATTTGGACAGTACTAGTAATATAACTTATTGATTAGTCAATTGACTATATAAAAAAAATTTGGACGTAATGTTATGGGATCCCGCCACAGAGAAACATCTATTTTGCATTGTATGCATCAATAATCAGACTGAAGAAGGAAGAAGAGCCATTAAAGTAATCCCAATAGACATACCCTGACTTCACTGTTATTTTAGCAAAATCATGGCACTCAAGTTTTCTGTTGTTTATTCATTCAGTCGCTTCCGATTCTTCGTGACTCCATGGACCAGCCCACGCCAGAGCTTCTTGTTGGTCGTCAACACCCCCAGCTCCCCCAGGGATGAGTCTGTCACCTCCAGAATATCATCCATCCACCTTGCCCTTGGTCGGCCCCTCTTCCTTTTGCCCTCCACTCTCCCTAGCATCAGCATCTTCTCCAGGGTGTCCTGTCTTCTCATTATGTGGCCAAAGTATTTCAGTTTTGCCTTTAATATCATTCCCTCAAGTGAGCAGTCTGGCTTGATTTCCTGGAGGATGGACTGGTTTGACCTTCTGGCAGTCCAAGGCACTCTCAGAATCTTCCTCCAACACCACAGTTCAAAAGCATCGATCTTCCTTCTCTCAGCCTTCCTTATGGTCCAGCTCTCGCAGCCATATGTTACTACGGGGAACACCATTGCTTTAACTATGCGGGCCTTTGTTGTCAGTGTGATGTCTCTGCTCTTAACTATTTTATCGAGATTGGTCATTGCTCTTCTCCCAAGGATTAAGCGTCTTCTGATTTCCTGACTGCAGTCAGCATCTGCAGTAATCTTCGCACCTAGAAATACAAAGTCTTTCACTGCCTCTACATTTTCTCCCTCTATTTGCCAGTTATCAATCAAGCTGGTTGCCATAATCTTGGTTTTTTTTAGGTTTAGCTGCAAGCCAGCTTTTGCACTTTCTTCTTTCTTCTTTCTTTCTTCTTTCACCTTCATCATAAGGCTCCTCAGTTCCTCTTCTTTAGTTACAGCCAACTGGGCCAACTTTATCACTTGAAGAAGCTCCCCACCACCACCCATTTCAGTTCCCTGCAATTTGAGTACTGCTATGAATCAGCCCTCAGTCAAAGTTCTACAACACTTAAGAACAGACCATATGAAACAGATACCTGGTGGTCCTTGGTCACCTTTCATGCCATCCTGTCCATCTCTTCCAGGGAGCCCATTAGCCCCTGGGATCCCTGGGATTCCTGGCACCCCTGAACAATTGCCCTCCTCCCCATGACATGGTAAGGAAAAAATAGCCAATACTGCTGCCACAGAAAGCAACACAAATGATGCCATTTCTGCTCAGCTGAAAAAAAGAAAAAGAAAAGAATACACATTAACATTTTGCAGCATTGCTTGACAAATGAGGCCAATCATATTACCTTAATTATGAAATTTCAAATGCTAAGTTCACCCACTCAAGATTGCTTGTTCCTATTATGTTTATATGACCCAGCAACAAAATGTCATGGTGGGGAAAGTACACCACAGAATTCAGCAGAACAAAGAAAAATAAACATGGCAATTCAAAATGTAATGGATTATCTCCAAAACCCAAAAGAATAATTTTAGCCATTAAGACTGACAGCTACATGCAAATTGAAATCACTGTTATTTCTGAGGTCAACTTACTATTCTTTTCCACGTTGACAAGAACAAATGATTTCAAAAGCATCTGATTAAACTGTATTTATGCTAGGGAAATATCTGATTTAAGTGGAAATTTGGCAGAACCTAGGGAAGGGTGGGGTTGAACGAGCTGTTATTTCCCTTTATTAACTTGGTAAATACTTGAAATGGGGTGAAAAGTCCATGATGAGGCCAAACAAAGAAAAAATGTAAAAGTGCAGATCAACTCCTTTCTCCAAGTGGATTATTTTCCACTATAATATATGGAGGGAAATTCACCTGGCAAAACAAGTTGATTCCAAACAGATGAATTCATAAACCATAAAATTTATTGAGGATAAAAGATTCAATAGATATAAAACCCTGTATATGCTGAGTCTCACCACATGTGGGGAGAACTTTCCTTTCCTTCTGGAGACCGCCTTGGCCCTCCCACTTATCTGCCTACAGTCCAGCAGTGGTATATCAGAAGGAAGAAAAGATCTGGTTGCCCAGCAAAATGCAGGAAACAGGGATTCATTTCTGTATCTCCTGAACTCCTGCCAAACTCCCATGTCCCAGCTCATGGATTGCAACCTGCAGCAGTGAGATCAACATGGAAGATCAGTAGGATGGATTTGTTTTCTAGCAGGGATTTTTGGAGACCCCATTTGCTGAGGCCTGGTAGGGTGCCATTCCAAATATGAAGGGGAAAAAAAACTTCAGATGAAGGAAGTAAAAACACAGAAATGTCAGGTTGTATCCAGGCCCCTTCTTTGCTGAAGTAGTTTTCTGAATGGAGAGAGAATTATTCAGTGCAATTTCCCCATATGAAATCTCAAATGATACCTGTTCATATCATGGATAGGTAGACCAGGCTTATTATTCTTCCAGAACAGTCTTCCCTCATATAGGGATAATGTATTGGGAGCATGGCTCCCAGAGTTTTGAACCAGCATGTCCCAACTCATATTGAAGGTATGAGGTTAGGAAAGCAGTTTTACACAAACACAAGAGGGTTCTGATACCAAGGCCGTTAGGGCACAGTTCCAATCTGGCAACCACAATTGAACTGACTCAGTAGAAGAGAATTGAACTGAGTCAATAATGGCTTTCAGAAGAACCATTATGGGAATACAAAGGCATCACTGATATTCTGATTTCTTCTGTATGATGTTTTCCTAAGGTATGAATAGTCCATGAATAAAGCCATGGACTGTTAAGAGCAGTACTTATTTAACGTAAAAACCTCTTGAATAGATCAAGTGGAAAACAATAATCTTAGCTTGGCTTTGAATGAAAAGAACATTGTGTTCGTTTGGCCAATGAGCTGCATACTGCTGTTACAGTACTTAAAGATTCAGGCACAACAAGATCACTCAACTGACCAGAACTTGCTGTTGTTTGGGGAACATGGAAAAAACCAAATGGACTCAGGCATTCCCCCAAATCCATTGGAATAGCCAATAGATTCTGCCAAGATCCCATGATCCACTTTATTTCAGGATCAGACCTGCTCAGATCTGATAGATAGCTTTTTGCCTTTCAAGTATGCTTCTATAGTCATTTAATAGGTGACTTCATGATTTGGGGGGGTATGGGGACTATTGTGTTATGCTTGCCCAGCTAGATGGCAGAACTTGGCTGAATTCAAAAAGGCTGAGCAAGATCAAACCTGGTGAGTTTTCAGTAGGGAAAGCAGCATGTGCGTCCATGAAGGGGCAAGGGTGGGAGGCAAATAGATACCATTTCCTGACTTTTTGCTGATTGGAGTAATTTATCTTCTTGTTTCTTATCAGTGCAGACTTTGACTTGTTGAAAACCACATGGTGAACATCAAATCATCAAGCCAATGGACTGATCAGCTCTGAAAACAGCAACTGCAGACAGAATTCTTGGGAACTTCCCACAGCTCTCTAAAGAGGAAAGAACATTCGTTATTTGTTTTTTAACAGGGATGATAGCTCTCTATCCTACCGACCAGGTCCCTGTGGCCTTTCAAAACTATTAGGACATGCTTCCAAATGGGGCATTTGATTGATGGTGTTAGGACCCTTCCCCTTTGGAAACACCCTCAAATGCGCATTTTTTAGGTAGCAGGGAATGAATTCTTACCTTTCCAAATATAGAGAACTAATGAAATGTGGCCCTTGGAAAAGGTTATACCTTACCTCAGCTGTAAATCACTGAACCCCTGACAAGTCTAAATGGAACTGAATAATCAGATCTATTCCAGGTGAGCTTCTGGCATGACTGCATTTCAGAACATCCTGAAGCTGCAAAAATCAACATGACTGGGAGGCAGCAGCAAAGAAATATGCCCAAAGTGGTCTCCTAGATTGTTCCTGCTGCAGTACAGTCGTCCTAACTAAGGGGGATATAGCTTTGTGGATTTTTTTTTTTAATGCCAAAATTACATTCTGAGTCCTGCAATGATTTCCCATCCCTTTTTATAATTAAACAAGTAAGGAAATTGCATTTGGAATTGCTCTAATTGCTTAACCAGAGTAGTCATATCTGGGTTGCAAAAGTCTGGCTGAGCAGTAGATGGGAGCCAAGAAATACCCAGAACTAACTCTTTGCTGCCATCTAGTGATAATCTCTTCAGCAAAGGATTGTTACCTTGTCGTGGTGCTGGAGCTTGAGCACCTCAATGATGCCATGAGCTAAATCGTGAAGGGCCACCCAAGACGGGAAGGTCATGACAGAGAGGTCAGACTAAATGCGAACCCTGGGGAAGGTAATGGCAACCCACCCCAGTATTCTTGCCGTGAAAACTCAATGGATCAGTACAACCAGAGATATGTCGGTATACCATCGGAAGGTGAGACCCCCAGGTCGGAAGATGGTCAAAATGCTACTGGGGAGGAACAGAGGATGAGTTCAACTAGCCCCAGACGTGATGACGCAGCTAGCTCAAAGCCGAAAGGACGGCTAGCGGCCGACGGTGCTGGTGGTGAACGGCGAATCCGATGTTCTAAGGATCAACACACCATTGGAACCTGGAATGTAAGATCTATGAGCCAGGGCAAATTGGATGTGGTTATTGGGGAGATGTCAAGATTAAAGATAGACATTCTGGGCGTCAGTGAACTGAAATGGATTGGAATGGGCCACTTCACATCAAATGACCACCAGATCTACTACTGTGGACAAGAGGACCACAGAAGAAATGGAGTAGCCTTCATAATTAATAGTAAAGTGGCTAAAGCAGTGCTTCGATACAACCCAAAAAACGACAGAATGATCTCAATTCGAATTCAGGGCAAGCCATCTAACATCACAGTGATCCAAATATACGCCCCAACCACAGATGCTGAAGAAGCTGAAGTAGAGCAGTTCTATGAGGATCTGCAGCACCTACTGGACAACACGCCTAAAAGAGATGTTATTTTCATCACAGGAGACTGGAATGCTAAGGTGGGCAGTCAAATGACACCTTGAATTACAGGTACGTATGGCCTGGGAGAACAAAATGAAGCAGGACGTAGGCTGATAGAATTTTGCCAAGACAATTCACTCTGCATAACAAACACTCTCTTCCAACAACCTAAGAGACGGCTTTATAGATGGACTTCACCAGATGGACAACATCGAAATCAGATTGATTACATCCTTTGCAGCCAAAGGTGGCGGACATCTGTACAGTCGGTAAAAACAAGGCCTGGAGCTGACTGTAGTTCCGATCACGAACTTCTTCTTGCACAATTTAGGATCAGACTCAAGAGATTACGGAAGACCCACAGATCAGCTAGATATGAGCTCACTAATATTCCTAAGGAATATGCAGTGGAGGTGAGGAATCGATTTAAGGGACTGGACTTAGTAGATAGGGTCCCGGAAGAACTATGGACAGAAGTTGGCAGCATTGTTCAGGAGGCGGCAACAAAATACATCCCAAAGAAAGAGAAAACCAAGAAGGCAAAATGGCTGTCTGCTGAGACACTAGAAGTAGCCCAAGAAAGAAGGAAAGCAAAAGGCAATAGTGATAGGGGGAGATATGCCCAATTAAATGCAAAATTCCAGAGGTTAGCCAGAAGAGATAAGGAATTATTTTTAAACAAGCAATGCGCGGAAGTGGAAGAAGACAATAGAATAGGAAGGACAAGAGACCTCTTCCAGAAAATTAGAAACATCGGAGGTAAATTCCAGGCCAAAATGGGTATGATCAAAAACAAAGATGGCAAGGACCTAACAGAAGAAGAAGAGATCAAGAAAAGGTGGCAAGAATATACAGAAGACCTGTATAGGAAGGATAACAATATTGGGGATAGCTTTGACGGTGTGGTCAGTGAGCTAGAGCCAGACATCCTGAAGAGTGAGGTTGAGTGGGCCTTAAGAAGCATCGCTAATAACAAGGCAGCAGGAGACGACGGCATCCCAGCTGAACTGTTCAAAATCTTGCAAGATGATGCTGTCAAGGTAATGCATGCTATATGCCAGCAAATTTGGAAAACACAAGAATGGCCATCAGACTGGAAAAAATCAACTTATATCCCCATACCAAAAAAGGGAAACACTAAAGAATGTTCAAACTATCGAACAGTGGCACTCATTTCACATGCCAGTAAGGTAATGCTCAAGATCCTGCAAGGTAGACTTCAGCAGTTCATGGAGCGAGACTTGCCAGATGTACAAGCTGGGTTTAGAAAAGGCAGAGGAACTAGAGACCAAATTGCCAATATCCACTGGATAATGGAAAAAGCCAGGGAGTTTCAGAAAAACATTTGTTTCTGTTTTATTGACTATTCTAAAGCCTTTGACTGTGTGGACCATAACAAATTGTGGCAAGTTCTTAGCGGTATGGGGATACCAAGTCATCTTGTCTGCCTCCTGAAGAATCTGTATAACGACCAAGTAGCAACAGTAAGAACAGACCACGGAACAACTGACTGATTTAGGATTGGGAAAGGAGTACGGCAGGGCTGTATACTCTCACCCTACCTATTCAACTTGTATGCAGAACACATCATGCGACAAGCTGGCCTTGAGGAATCCAAGGCTGGAGTTAAAATCGCTGGAAGAAACATTAACAATCTCAGATATGCAGATGATACCACTTTGATGGCTGAAAGCGAAGAGGAACTGAGGAGCCTTATGACGAAGGTGAAAGAAGAAAGTGCAAAAGCTGGTTTGCAGCTAAACCTCAAAAAAACCAAGATTATGGCAACCAGCTTGATTGATAACTGGCAAATAGAGGGAGAAAATGTAGAAGCAGTGAAAGACTTTGTATTCCTAGGTGCAAAGATTACTGCAGATGCTGACTGCAGTCAGGAAATCAGAAGACGCTTAATCCTTGGGAGAAGAGCAATGACAAATCTTGATAAAATAGTTAAGAGCAGAGACATCACACTGACAACAAAGGTCTGCATAGTTAAAGCAATGGTGTTCCCCGTAGTTACATATGGCTGCGAGAGCTGGACCATAAGGAAGGCTGAGCGAAGGAAGATCGATGCTTTTGAACTGTGGTGTTGGAGGAAAATTCTGAGAGTGCCTTGGACTGCAAGAAGATCCAACCAGTCCATCCTCCATGAAATAAAGCCAGACTGTTGACTTGAGGGAATGATATTAAAGGCAAAACTGAAATACTTTGGCCACCTAATGAGAAGACAGGACAGCCTGGAGAAGATGCTGATGCTGGGGAGAGTGGAAGGCAAAAGGAAGAGGGGCCGACCAAGGGCAAGATGGATGGATGATATTCTAGAGGTGACGGACTTGTCCCTGGGGGAGCTGGGGGTCTTGACGACCGACAGGAAGCTCTGGCGTGGGCTGGTCCATGAAGTCATGAAGAGTCAGAAGCGACTAAACGAATAAACAACAAAGTGATAATCTGGATTATCTCAGTGTGGTCACTTCTGCAAGCCTGCATAATGCGCTGAGTGCTCCTTATTCAAGACATGCATGAAGCAGTTTCTACTGTAGCTTAAAAAACAACCCCCCCCTTTTGTGCAAATTGGCTAATCAGGACACCTATAAAAACTCCATTAGCACCATCTGTGTAGGCTTCAATTGGTGCAAAGATAGCTAATGTGTAATTAATGCAAAATTAAATGGTGAGCAGGACTTTCCATAAAATTTAATGGCTGGGAAAATAAAGCCATCTCCAAATAATTTGTGTTATTTAAGACATATTTTTAAAAGGATCTGTTAGGTCAGGCTGGAAAGTGTTCAGTACACATCTGAGTCATGCAGATAGCTGTTGCTGAGAAATAACACGTTGTGAAGTTAATCAGGTGCTTGCTCTTATTGCCTCCCAGAGTTTCGTTGGCATCTAATGAAAAGAACAGTCTGATGACAATCCACAATCCTTGTATGCAGTCACCTAACAAAGTTGTCAGAAGTCTGCAAAAGCAAAAGTCACAAAGCTCAAATGATCTTGGCATGGTCTTGTCTGTGAAGGTAATATTCACCCCTTAAAATAAGAAAGTTTGACTTTGCTTATTGGGTTTTTAATTTGGGCAGATCTATCACTTCTGCAAGTTTTTTTTGTTGCAACTGAAAAATTTCCTGGCTGCAATTCAGTTTAATAATAATAATACTAATACTACTACTACTACTACTACTACTACTACTACTAATAATAATAATAATAAATAGTCCTCCTTGTCTCAAGCTTCGATCCTAGTGACTCTATGGACAGGTCCATGCAGTGTTTTTGGTAACAGCACTAAATGTGATTTTCCATTGCCTTCTTCCAGGATATTGTTTTTCAAGTTCCCAGTCTAGGTTACAGTCCTGACTAGGTTTTCTGGTGCTCATCTGTACAACTACTAATCAAGTTTGACATGCTTATCAAATCAAATCTTTATTACGGTCATAGACCAGCATATGCATGCTTAGATTTTACAAATACTTAGGTCCCGAATGCCACAATAATTCTTTACCACTGAGCCAGTCAATTTCTCCATAGTATTGGATTAAAAAGTAAAATTGCCTTCAATGGAATTCAGCTACAGACAAGATCGTGACTACATCAACATAGTTTTCTTGTCCACAAAATGACTTAGTTTGCCACTGTCTTATGCCAGGATTTCCCCCCTCCCCACAGCTTCCAAGGCTAGTCTACAGCCCTGAGATTCCCCAGAGGGCTAATCCAAGCCTGCTGAGTCATATATAGATGTTCATGTAGTTACTGTATCCATCCGTCCGTCCGTCCGTCCATCCATCCATCCATCCATCCATCCATCCAAACCATGTGAGTTTGCAGCAAAATAAAAAGAACAAGAACATTGATTTGGCTGATCAAGATCTCTGGAGCTTGGTGCAATGGCTCTAGAGGCTTCATGGTTGAGAAGGAATGAGAAAGGCCCAATGCCACATCTCCCTGAACTTGTCCTCTGCCCAAGAACAGGAGCCTTCTCAGGGTCCAGCCACTTTGAGTACTAATGCATAAGATGGAAGAAGAATTGAACAGTGCTGCAGCTAATGTGAAACTGGGCTGGAAGAATATCTGATCTGCTGTACCAGGATGGAACAAAGGAGTGTGGCATGACTTTAGGCACATATTTTAGTCATGTATTTGGATGCAGTTGTGATATTTGTTCCCTCCCCTGCCCACCTGTTTCATTCCCACCTTTCATCCTGAAATCCCAGATATGTTTTTTTTTCCCCAACCTACTCTGTATAGCAAAGTGTGGGATCAGTGAGAGAGTCAGAACCCTCTCAGTTTCTGTCTTCTGGTGCAACCCCCATAGAAGATAACCTGGGGGTTGGGGGGAGGGGATAGATAGATGGATAGAAGAAAGAAAGAAAGAAAGAAAGAAAGAAAAAGAAAGAAAGAAAGAAAGAAAGAAAGGGAGGGAGGGAGGGAGGGAGGGAGGGAGGGAGGGAGGTGTTACACACACAAGCTCCCAGGTTTGGCTTATGATCAGTCGCTCATAGACTCACAGCCTGTTGAGGCAGGCGGATCGTGTGAGCCCCCCTGGCTTTCTACCTGGGTTTTCCAGATAGGGGCAGCTTGAGCAGACAAGGCACACAGCCCTGGTCAACAGCCAGGAAGTAATTCGGGACACACACCAATAACTTTCAACCGACCACTGAGGCACAACAGGTTCTTTGAAATACACGGAGACCCAGTGAATTTAAAGTAACAGCAAATCTTTACTGGTTGCAAGATACATTGCTCTCTCTCTCACACACACACACGCACACACATGCTCATCCACACTTACGTCCAACTAAGCTGCCAGGCACTAGCTAGAGGGACTGAGGCCTCCAAGACTCAAGGACCCCTTTTATCCCCAAAAATCCTTGCTTTGTTGATTTCACAAGTTTGGTAGCTGTATATGGGATTGGCGGTGGTGGTGGGGTTGGTTCTCCACGTGGTCAGGCCCAACTTCCTTTGTCTGGTTCAGGTGACATTTGTCCTTTGTTTTCTTAATGACTTGCTTCCTTCTGTTGGATATGAAAATCACGAAAACTGGACCAGAGATCTCTGAAAAGGAACTTACTTTATTGAGCGGTTTGCAAAGCGCGGTGGGCACCTCGACCAGGCTACGCAGAGTCTGATTGAAAGGAGAGATGCCACACCCAAAATTACAAATACACACTTTCTTATACCTTTCCTTGTCCAGCCTCCCCCCTCCCCTTTCTGGCCTGTTTACCCATTGGCTGGGCACTCAGACGCACAATCTTCCGACCGCCTCATCCCCTGGACCCTCACCCTTATTTTACATGTGTTAATAGACATTCTTATCTTGAGACATCCCGGACATTCCAAGGCCTTCACACATCGAAAGCTTTACTTGGGCTAGCTATTATCATTTGATGAGTTTCCCACTATCTCTTCCTGACTTGTTAGTTTAAATGTGTAACATTGTGTTGCTCACTAGTTTAAACTTTTTACATATATTGCTTCCCCCCCTGCTATTAACTAGTATTAGTATTTGCACCTAAAAATCTCCCCCAACCAAGATCTATATGATATTGCTTTATATGTTTATATAGACCTTGCTTATTTACAAATTGTATTTTTTTATACCTTACACTTCTTATCTACCTCCCTGAAGGAATCTTTTAGACAAGTTTCCTGGCTTTTGTCCTCCCTGCCTACAGGCCTGCTCCATCTTTAGATAATGGCAGTTTCAGCCTAGTCTGACAGAGGGAGAGAGGGAGGGGATATGATAAAAATATATAGTAGGTAGATAGATGGAGGGAAGGAAGGAAGGAAGGAAGGAAGGAAAGATGATAGAGAAAAAGAAAGAAAAACATAGCAATACAACAATATATCAAATATAAAGTATAAAACAACAATCAACTTTGTATAGCAAAGCCTAAAGCAATTAGTAGCATGAAGGAGGCACCAGGCAACTTCTATGAGCCATGGCTATTGTTAGAAATTTGACAATATGAAAGAAAGAAAGAAAAAGAAAGAAAGAAAGAAAGAAAGAAAATGAATGAATGAATGAATGAATGAATGAATGAATGAACGAACCTTTTTGGAAATATCTAAGGTTGATCTTGTAGGAGGAAAGGAATGACCTCCTACTCAGAAGAACAATTAAGGTTTCTAGCAAGTGGTGTTATACGTTCTGCCGTCCACTTAGGATATAGTGGGCATTCTAACAGCACATGAATCATGGTACATGATCTGACCATTGTATTGGAGCATATCTCAGTCACAGTGGCAACAAGTGCACTGATGGGAGACAGGAAAGAACAAGTAAGGGATGGATCATCAGGAGAAAATCTATCTTTGTGGTTGCTAGGAGTTGAAAAAGACTGGCTGGCACATAATTAATCAATCAATTGGAGCATATACAGGTATGGTTTTCATAAGGAATGCTGGTTTATCAGCCACTTATCACTCTAACAGGCAATTAACCAATTCAGGCCAAAGTGAAAAGTCCTCTATATGAAACGTGTAAAATATTTTAAAAATATCTAACTCAGTCCCTCTTCTCTAATCATCTAATTATAGGAAAGTAGAATGGAGGGATGACATTCCAAAGTGTGTGTGGAGCCACGCCAAGACCCAACAGTGGTCATAGCAGCACACGATGATTCTCCTGTGCTGCTTAGGAATCAGAATTGTGAAGGAATGGCCTCATGGTCCACCGCTAGCAGACCCCATAGGGAGTCATATCACACAATGCATAGAGAAGTGCAGGTGTAATTCTGAATGGGACCACAAGGAGGAGCCAAACGGTTCTCCAAAACAGGCCAGCTCTACTGTCTCAAGGTTTTACTGCCCTTGCTAGTCTGTAGAAAGTCAGAATGTATGGCTGTCTTTGCGTCTTTGTGTGTACGAGTGTAATGGGTGAATTTGCATGTTGCCTAGGCTATGGAACATTACTGGTGCAGAAGCAATGTCAAACCCATTCTGTACCTGCAAAGGAAAGGGGAAGATCTGGTTATTAGTCTACCAGACTAGGATCCAGTGCAGGCCAAAAAATCATATAACTGGAGCTTTAATTTTCTGAAAGAGAGAGAACCGTAGTCCTCTTAAATGCTAAGAATAAATAAAGCTTCAATCATTTTTCCAAACTATTAACAGACATGAATAATATGGTCAGACATATCAGATTTCTGGGAAGTTTGGGGGCATTTCAAAGCTTGAACTGAACAGAACACCTGAGATGTTACCAACTGATCTTTAGACTGAAGATCCTAGGAGAGAAGCACTGATTCTACAACTTGCTCTTTCTATTATTCTGCTCAAGAGCTCTTTTTAAAATAATAATAATAATAATAATAATAATAATAATAATACCGTGGGACAAAACGTGTGGAGAAAAACAAAGGCAATGCCTCTGCTGTGCTGTTTTAGCAGTCTTAACAATTACATTTTCAGCCAGGAAAGCAAAATCAATGCACTTATGTCATTATTTTATCAATTCCTAGAACATGGATAGGGATCTATAACAAGCCACAAAGATGTCACAAACATCAAGGTGTCATGGCCCAAGGAGCAGCAATTGTGTGATGATGTCATAACACAGGTGACATCACTTGCCCCCTTTGCCCCCTCTTTGCATGATTGCCCATAGGAATATGAACTGCAACATTGTTAATAGATCAAAATTCACAAATTATGAGTACTTTGTGGTCACAGCTTAAGTCATTCCATAAGGCATCTTCAGATATTGTCACACAGTCTTCATTATTCACATCATTAGGTTCTCCAGACTTCCAGTTGGTGTACCTCAGTGTTTCTCCATTCAAATACACAAACTTGCCCTCAGTCTGGAGATCACTCATACCCAGAAAAATGGGCTTGGCATTCTTCCTGGCCATTGCTGCCAAGGCCGCATTCTCAGCCGCAGTTTTTGGAGTGGCAAGGGCTCCACCGGAGTTGCTGCAGAAAGTTTTCCCACTCATGAAAGTGTCACTCTGGCCAGTTGAAACAAAGGTTTTCCCTCCAACAGTTGTCACCCCCTGCATTGTGAAGACTAGGCTCCCAAAGAGGAAAATAAAATAAATAACCCAATGAGAAACAGCTTGTGGCAAATGAATCCGCTATAATCATAGCTCAACATAAACCCTGAATGTACACATTTACAATCTCCTTCCAGCTTAGCTCAGCTTCATGAGATTTTGCTGGCAATCATATCAAAATGGTTTTCACTGCTATCTTCTCTGTGTTTTATTTCCCAGTGAAGCCTATTATTTCCCATCCAAGTACTAACCAGGTCCACCAGCTCAGCTCTCCCAATTCAGTGAAGTCTGGAACCTGGCAAATATAATCTAGCCAAATGTAAAGCTGAGCTTTTCCAGAAATCATTAGGGCTTAACTATGGATGGATGTTCCCTATAGAGTCCTTAATCACTGTAGCTTTTCTGCCTTCCTTAAAGGGATTTTTAGCTTTATTTTTTTTCCCTCAGTGATCTATGTATATGTGTATTCTGCAAAGCACTTTGCCTATTGATTAAATTCACTGCAGGCATTCTTATTCATCTATACCCAAATTTAAATCTCTTGCATGCCCTTCAGGAAGTTTTTTGAATTCAAAGACATGGGGTGGTGGTGGGGGAAATATCAGCATGGTTTGAAGGGTTTGCCAAGATCAATGTCTAATGGATGCTAGAAAGAATTGATGCTTTTCCTCTCCAAGGTTCTCCCTTCTGATAACCAATACTCAGAGTCATTCTGGATCTCTGTGGAAGCAAAAGAGAATAAAATCCATCCCACCCAGAAACTGTTGTTCCCAACACAGGAAATGTTGAAAGAGGTGATTCATGAATCTCTCTCTCTCTCTATCTTTTTTGGTGGCTGCTAAAATCTGTATATCGTACCATGACATTCTTCTTTTCGCATGGAAGGCATAATTGCAAAATAAAATGATTTGGAAAGTCCACAACCTGATGTGGAACATGGGCAGCCTATAATTACTCATGCCGATTATGCCATTGTACTTAGAGCTACCATATGTACACTCCAAAAATCTAGGCTAGCAGTAGATGGGAGCAAAGAATTAGAGACTTAAATCTCTCTCTCTCTCTTTATCTCTTCAGCTCCCCATCTTTATCTCCCCCTCTCTCTCTCGGCTGCAGCTGTTCAGTCATAGACAAATTTGCTGAGAAATATTGGGTAGCCCTAATTATATTGGCATGTCTTCTACAGAGTCAAATCTTTGGTCTTTCCTTCTGTCTAGTCAATCATGTTCTGATTTGATTGGCAAAATTTGTTCAAGATTTCAAACATAATCTATCAGTTTCCAGCATGAAGAAGGAAATATCATAGGTTTTGGCTTAATGCCAGTTTCTGACATCTCTATCTCTTTCTCTCTCCCATTCTCTCTCTCAAAACATGCTTGACCAGAATGGTAGATTAGTCTTGAATTACATTATCTATAGGATTAACTTAGATCCTTGTGACTTCCTAATGATGTACCATCAAGTAATAACAAGTCCTGAACCTGCATAGTTTTTTTTGAGATCAGCCAAGAAAGAATAAATATTGTTACCTCACTGGGCAGATAATTCTTACATGAATTTATTTATTGCATAGCCTTTTCTAAGCCTTTTCTAATTTGTTCACTACACAATGCATGGTTACTGTTCATGGTTTGGTGCATGTTGCAATGAGAACAAAACTATTTAAGGCATGCTCATTTCATGCATTTCCTTTGCAAAATTTTCATTTTTGATGTGATTCCTTGCTCCTGGAGAATGTATGAATACTATAGCTATAGGAAAGTGGGTTGAATGTACATACAGCTCCCATCAAAGCAACCTCATTCCTCTGAAGATGAGGTTAATCATGAGAAAAAGATGTGCGACAGCCTCCATCTGTTGTTGCATTATTCACCAGGGAACATTGGTGCACATGATTCCATCATGCAAAGGCACATGGGAAGAGGCCTAGACATCTACTTATTTATGAAACCTATATACTAAGTCAGCCTTTCTCAACCTTTTGACCCTGGAGGAACCCTTGAAATGTTTTTCAGGTTTCAGAGAACCCCTGAACATTTAGTCTCAAAGATAGTCCAGAATTTACAAAATTATTATCTTTGTTTCATGTGTAGGCCTGTATAGATGCATTAACAGTGTTCTTAAACTCAAAATAATGAAACTTACCTCTTTAATGTGAAGTTGCCCAAATTTGAAATATTTTTTTAAATAAATCATGATCTCCCAGGGAACCCCTAGTGACCTCTCGCAGAACCCTGGTTGAGAAACCCTGGACTAAGGCATGGCAGGCTCTAGAAATGGAGACCATCATAGGGAATAAGTTTGCCACACCCCTCATTATTAGTTGCTTTCTCTGTCCCCCCTTCTCCAGAGATTGCGGACAAATGAGAACGAACAGCCAATACCCAAACTTTGCAAATCCATATTCCTCCTTACTTTTTCTGCTTTTGCTAAGTTCAGCTTGTAATGTCTGGACCGTCTTTTCCAAAGCTGTAACCTGCCTTTGAACAGTATCAACAGCTAAAGAGAAAAACAGAGAGAAGGAAATCTAATCAAACACCAAAACTTCCATTTTTGTTTAAAACGGGTGGTGTTCAAATAAACTCCACTGATGACCTGAAACTTAGGAGGTCATCAAACTACCAGTCAAAACCTAGGAGGCTTCCAGACAAGGCCGTATGTACAGTTGCTCTGCCACAGTCATACCATTATGCAGGAAGTCCAGAAGATGCAATGTTGGATTGTTACCTTTCCTATTCCTGCCACCCCACCCCACCCCACCCCACCCCACCCATTTCTTTTGTCTTTCTATGAAACATCCAATAAGGATGAAAAGGCAGATTAGCTGCATAATGTATTTTTATGGATAGCACTAAGAAAGTTGCTGCCAATACATGCTGTTAGCTTCAGCCAAGTTCCAATAGCTTGTGCTTTCAGATCTTCTTCTGGGAGGTTTCTATCCATATTTCAAACACAATACAGCCCCTGAGCCCTCTCAGTGAGAAAGGAGCAGAGAAAGGGACTGCTGCTGCATAGGAGCAAGAAGAGATTGAAATGAACCATAACAGGGTTGGGCAGCATGCAGGTTCAGTACATGCCTTTTGCTCCATAATTTCTCCAACCCAAATTTCCCCAGGATGACAGCCTGGAGCTGTATCATCTGTGTCAATGGAACCTCTTGTTCCAGCTCCTTCTGCTAGAGGAGGTCCTGTCCATGTAGTACTTCTCAGAAAGCCCTGCTTAGTATTTTCATCTTAAATTAACAGAGCTTTCAAAAGTAATTTGCTTTTAAACCTATGACCACTAGTGCATTTTATAAATGCAATGATTTCATTTGCTTTTTGTTTGCTTATTTATCAGGGGATACATATTTAAATTAAATAAGAGACTTTAGAGAAAAATAAAGAATGCATGCCAGTTTGTGCCAAGCCCAATTGCTATAACCTATAAATTGAGAAATTGTTGCCAGTTTGACTGAGTTAACACGATTCAGTCTCTGGGACTGTAGAGCCTCATCTCGTGAATCAGGAATTCAGATCTTTGGCATAGAACTGTTGAACTAGAATGGATCAAGAAGTTTGAATTTGTTCTTTCAAGATTTGAGATGAGGGATTTCTCCCCACTAGAAGTCACATTAGGCTAGCCGAGCTAGAAAGACAGAATAGTTGCCGATTACTATTGATGGACATTGCAAAATAACCAATATTTGAGCTCTTCCTGGAAATACCAGAGACTCCCCCTTCTTTCTCATGCAGTCAAAACTGACCATCCAAGAATGCTTTCATACCTGCCAGGTCTCCTTTTTGTCCTTTCTGGCCTGGGACTCCTGGAAATCCCTGTGGTCCTGGAGGTCCCGCTTTCCCAGGGAAGCCTTGTTGACCCTTCACTTGGAGTCCTAGTGTTTGATCAAAAGAAGCATCACTTGGATTCCATTTTCTCAAATATCCACCCACTTTCCCCCCAAAACCACAGCCCCTATCCTTCAGACATCTCCAGTTCAAGGGGATGCCTGCCAATGACAGGATGTTTTGCTAGGCTGAAGGGTCAGTTGCATGCAGATGATAGACAGAAAGCAAAGGAGAATCTATCACATCTGTGTTAGCCATCCTGAACCTAAAGGTCCTCCTCCTTTTGTTTAATTACTGAAATAAGTTTAAACATACAGTGATATGTAAAAAACACACAGTTACACAGAGAGAGAGAGAGAGAGAGAGAATGAGAGTTACAGAAATTATACCTGGGTCTCCTTTCTCTCCTTTGGCCCCGTCCCTTCCATCTCTCCCAGGTAAGCCATTGAGTCCTGGGTTGCCACAAGCCAACACTGTACAGGAATTTGTATCACAATTCCTTGTCTCGGGAACAGTAGCCAAAGCCAGCCATGCTCCTAAGAGCAGCAGCAGCAGCAAGATGTTGAAAGGTCGGAGGAAATACATTGCTGGTGCCTCAGATCAAGAACAGAATTAAGGAGAGATGATTTGGAGGTATGTGGTTTTGGAGATTATTTAGAGCTAATATACCAAAGTGGATTCTGGTGGATCTCTGGATGATGTTCAAACCTACATACTCATCAGCAACATTCACCAAGTAGATATATTATTGAATTATTTAATTGGTCATGAAACTTAAATTCTCCAGGTCTTGAGGAATCCTATCCCCTTTGATTCAGGCTTCTCAGGAAAAGGGGATAGAAGCAGAATGGCAAACTATCTGTTGTAAACATTTACAAAGCAGAGTCTGAGTTTCCACTTATGCAATTTTAAATCAGTGTTGCTTACCAGAGTGTGATTGAGTTCCTTGATCAGCTAAAGCCGTGCAATCAGCCTGGAAAGAGATGAAGACTGGCCCAGGAGGAGTAAATTCTCTTCTCTTTTCAGCAGCAGAAAAACCACAAGAGAAAGACACACGCAGATGTACTTTTTATTTTGTCTCTGCTCTTGCTCAAGGTAGTGGATTGCAAAACTAATCTTTGTATAGTTCCACCTATTGGCGTGCACGCAGAGCCTTACCCTAAACCTTCACCCAGTTTATTTATTGAAAAACAACTGTTGGTTGCCAGTTCATATCAATTTGCATAGGGCTGAATTCCGTATGTGTTTGGAATTGATTGATTGATCAGGCTTATACACCACTTCAATCCAACCCGTAGTAGTGCACGTGGTGCCTTAAAGCTTTTAACCCTCCCCAATTACTTAAAATGGAAAAAAAAAATGAGGAGGCTCTGAGTCCACAAAAGGGATTCTGGTGGACCGCACTCAAATTCCCAGGTCACACCTGTCACATCCAGGGTTAAAACCTTTCATGGAAACTCTCCAGATGAGTAAGATGTGTGAAAGTGAAGCAGAATACAGATGAAAGCAGCAGACATTTACCTGAGCCCTGCTTTAAACAATCTCAGTTTCCCTAGGACGCAATATTAGATCCCAGAATAACGTATCCCAGCCTTTCTCAACCTTCTCACCCTGAGGAACCCTTGAAATATTTTTTCAGGCCTGGGGGAACCCCTGCACACTCAGGCTCAAACACAGGCCAGAAGAAGAAATTATTATATTCAGCCTGTCTAGATGCACAAAGAGTGTTCTTAAACTAAACATGAAGAATGAAACTTACCTCTTTAATGTGAAGTTGCCCGAATTTGAAATATTTTTTTAAAATCAATGGTGACCTCTCACGGAACCCCTAGGGACCTCTCACGGAACCCTAGGGTGCCACGGAACCCTGGCGGAGAAACCCTGAACTATCCAGTGAGGATAACCATTCATGAATAAATCTGCTTCTTTGTTCCAAAAATGTTCTGCTCTCAGAAGTCCGCTTTTTATAAAATGATGTACCGTTGGTATATGTCACCAGAGAAATTCTCTAGAATGTATAAAGGCACTTAAAATTTATGTTGGAAATGTGGAGAACATGAAGGGTCATTTTATCATGTTTGGTGGACATGACTTGGGGGACATAATCCCACACTTGGACTGCTTTAGATTCTTGTGCCTCTTGGACTTTTTATTTTTTACTTTTATTTATATTATTTATTATCGTAATTTCACATTGTGGATTTTATAATTGTTGTTTTAATTGATTTCTGTAAACCGCCCAGAATCCCCCAAAGGGAGGAGATGGGCAGGGACACATTGGATAAATAAATATATAAAATGTAAAAAAGCTAGAAAATTCTGGATTCAAATACACACACTGATTCAGAGGATTTTAAAGATTAATGTACCATTGAGACCAGAAGTTTTTCTTTTGGGATTGATGGACAAACGATTGGAAAAATGTCATGGAACTTTGTTTTTGTACATGATAACTGCAGCGAGATTATTGTATGCTCAGAAGTGGAAAGATTTGGCAACACCCACAATGGAGGAATGGTTGGTAAAGATGGTGGAACTTGCTCAGATGGCCAGATCGACTTCTTTGATCAGAGAAAAGACAATATCTGTCTTTATTGCTGCCTGGAAACCACTTATGGACTTTTTGCATGAAACCGAATAAAATGAAGTTATGGTTTATAGTTTTGATGATTAGGGAGGAGAGATTATGGAAAGGAGACAGTTATGTTGTAACCATAGAGTAAGAGGTAAATTTATATTTATACTTATAACTGCTGTAAGCTACTTCTTTGTATCTTTTTTCTTTCTTTTCTGTTTTTCTATTACTTTTTTCCCCTTTCTTGCACTTTTAGCTTTCTCTTTTCTCTTTGTAATTTTAGGGGGAGATGGGCGGTGATAGAAAAGTGAATAATAAATAAATAAATAAACAAATATTTTTTTTATAAAATGATGTACGGTTGGTATATGTCACCAGAGAAATTGTCTAGAATGTATAAAGGCACTTAAAATTTATGTTGGAAATGTTATTCCCTTTTATACAACAGATGAGAAATATAAACAACTCATACACTTTTTTCTACAAGGCCCAACTGCATCTGGCTTCTGCAAAATCTTCTGGCAGGTTTAGGTTTTTTGAAGGCACATCAGAGATTTCTCAAAGATGCCTCATTAACACTGCATGAGACTAGAGGCACTTTTGACAATCTGCATCCATCTGAAAGAAACACTAGAGATTTATGTAAGCTTATTTCTGGCTCAGTGTGGTGAAACTGAAACCAAAGTAAAACTAATCTTTTTCTCTATAATGAGTCACTCTAGAGCTTGTGGGTGGTCATTTTCCTTCTTTTCAGGAAGGAACTTTTGCCTCACTCCACCTCCCAACTTTGGGTGCTGTCTCCCTAAAATGTATGCATGCGTGTATTATGTAGATCACCATAACCACCATTGAGACTCCATGCTTAACAGCAATAAAACATTAAAATGCAAGCTCATCACACTAATACTTTCAAGGGGAAAGGTGGATTGGCAGCTTTGTAGCTTCCTCTCAAAGGAACCACAGATTTTTTTGCATACCAAAGAAAAGAAACGGAAAAGAAATGTACGTAACATTAAGGACAAAAATGGTATGGTAGTGTAAGCAATTTATTTCATTTCACTTCTGTAGTAGGAAAGGGAGAATTGGGAAAGGAGAAATGAATTTTATTAAGAGATCAGACAGTGGGAACAGTAGCAGAAAGTGCACTAAAATTCCTTGAAAAAGTCATGACAATTAAAGAGATATGAACTTTAAGAATAGACACTGGAGGAATATCTTTAAAGTTCACAGACAGAGAGAATGTTCTGGTGGTACTTTATGTCATTCCAGGTTCTGCCTGTGTACATTTCCACACAGATTTTTTTCTGAACCCCTTCCATTCAGCTCATTTTTACATGAGTTTGCATAATTCACACATGACTCATCCACATAATGGCCCTCCATGAGACTTTTGCTTCATCGCTATGTAAGCACATTGATTTTTCTATTTCAAGATATCCAAAATAGATACATTCTCTTCTTCATTCATGGGAGATGCACTGAAACCTCCCTATGTTTGACACATTAGAACTATTGTTTCAAAATCAACTTCCTTCCCACTGGCGCTAAACATTTTGTCCCCCACTTCGTGTTAGCATTCATGCCGCCAAACCTTAGGTCTTATTCATACATGTATATTGTATCAGCAGTCAAGACTGAAATGAAGACAAGAACACCAAAGGGTCTGGAGGTAAGCAGCAGCCATAGAAGAGGGTTCTTCTCTGTCTACTCCAAAGCTGCTGGTGGTTCTGATATATGTGCTAGACCACAGTTGACAGCCTTGGTGCCATTCAATCTGTGCTGTGTTAGTGCTAGAGATGAGACCAGACACTTTAATAAGCCAAGATACTGTGTTGAGAGGGAAATGGCTGATTTCCACGACAGGAATTTCATTCCCTTGCTTTTCATTTTCTGGTGCCTGTTAGTTTAGAATGCTTTTTGCCGTATTTTCTTGTAGGGTGTGGTAATGAAAAGAACAGCAATTTTAATTTGGGACTGAATGTGAAAACAGATGATGAGGATGAGGATGAGGATGAGGATGAGGATGAGGATGAGTAACAGGATTGGTACTGGCTAGCTAGGTCCATGGATCTTCAGCAGTGAGATTAATGCTACTTTGGTGGGAGCGACACCACCTTCCTAAATACTCACAAACTATATATTCATAAATACTTTACCAAAATATTTTAGTTCAAATCAAATAAGCTGATATTAAACCAAACTTCTGGTCAACCTACCAAACTTCCTTTAGCAAGCTAGCTAGACTGTATTACTTTGTACCTCTCATCTCTCGGGCTGCAGGGCTCACAACAAAATGAGTTACAAGAAGTTTCAATAGAGAAAGGAGTGATAAACGACTTAATCAGCTTTTCTGATTTATGAATTTCTGCAATAACAAATTGTAAATTCAAATTCGGATCCTTCAGTGCAAAACATGCTTTCCATCACTGATTTCTAGCCCTGCCAGGACTCTGCAATCCTTCGCATGATTGTCCGGCGATTTCAGGGAAATGTGGCAAGAACATTGTAGGACCATGTATATTGAGCTGCCTCTCAATATAAACAAAAAATAGAACCTCAAGAAACAAATGCTGGTGGAAAATGGATTTATTTATGTCCGATAAGTTCCTACTTTTCTATGCACATTTTGCTATCTAGGCTAAGCTAGAGAAGCCTTGGAAGGTGGCAAAGTCTATCTGATGACAGATTGCCCTAAAAGTTAAGCCACATCAAGTCCAGTCAGTACTTCAGTGGAGGAATGCTGAAGAATTCCAGGGTGGTTGGCTTGACTGGGAAGTTGGAAGAAGACAACTTTCACTGGAATACAAGGAAGAAGTCAAAGGAGTAAAGCTTGACTTCAGAACTCCTTGTTGATGACAGGGAAAACTAACATACTAGAAATTACTTGCCATATGTTAGAGTGTATCTGCGATACACAGAGTAAGTGTTTTTAAACTGTATTGTGTGGAATTCCCTTTCTTCCCCCAAACCAGAACATCTGTCAGATGTTAAAATTCACAGATGATTAACCAGTCAAGCTCACAAATTCTGTCATGCCATTTGCCATCTGGATGCATTTCCACACACTTTTCAAAACCGATGTTATTCGGTTCTCCTGGAGCCCAGTTGACAAATCCTATGGAATGGCCGTTCAGATCCACAAACTTGCCTTCAGTTGTCTTGTAACTGATTCCCAGAACTGCCCGTCTGTTATTCCACACTAGTAGTTGTTGGAGGGCACTGTTCTCTGCCGCATCCCTCGGCAAGACAAGTTTGCCACTCATGCGTGAGCAGCTGGCATTGGCAGTATTGAAATCACCCCTAGAGCCATCTGTTTTGAATATTTTCTCACCGACAACCACTCCATTGGGAATAAGGAGAACTAGGAGGAAAGAGAATTGCAAAGCTTTCAAATGCCATGTTTGGCTTATGCTGTAAAATGCCAATGTACCCTGACAATATCTATGGCAGTTTAGTGGAAGGGAAGGTTTTTTCAGTAAACTATAAAACATGGTTGGAAGAATAACTAATCAAGTGATGGGCATATGCTTCAATGTCCAAAATAACTTTGTATCAAGAAGCATATCTGATGTTGAATTCAATTTTAACTGGAACCCATTTGTGGACTATCACTTAATACATTGATTTGTACCATATCCAAAATTTGGGTTGTTCTTTGTTTAGAGACTATATTTCAAATTAAAAGAAATAAGATTCCTGGTTTCGATCTAATTCATTATAGCCTAAAACTCTGGTTAGTGATTTATACTGTGTTAGCTAGGTATTCTTAGTTTAAAGCTTAACAGCACTTTTTAGTTTTTTCTTTAAAAAATGAGCTAATACATTTCATAATTTTATAAGTAACTAATGATATATTGAAAACTGTAATCTCCATGACATTCCCATCCCCATGTTTACTTACTTGTATCCTACTAATTGCATCTTGCTCTTTCATTCTTTTTATATGCCTTTTATCTACTTTGGTTTATAGACTTTTAAAAAATGTTTAATTAAAAAAAGGGAAACATATAAAAGATGAAAGAGCAACCAGGAAGCTATGTGTCAACTTTCAACTCTCTTTTTTGCTAACTAACCCCAGACTGAGAATCATAGAGTGGACCCCCTGCTCAGTTCAGGAATCCAAATTGAAGCATCCAAGACAGATGATTGTCTGGCCTCTCACTGAACATATCCAATGAAGGGAAGACCACCACTTCTCTTGGTCACTGGTTTCATTGTCAAAAAGTACTTAAATCTTCCTAAATCATGTAGCTATTCAGGGACAGCCCCTGAAAAATAGAGGAGGAATTTCTTGCCAAAATCCCATGTGACCAACAAAGCAAAAAACAAAAATACAAACCAAAAACACACCCAGAAACATGAAATCCCAGTCCTGCCTCCTTATGTGATGTCATCACATCATTGCTCCACTCACAAGGAGTGTTGGCTGCTCCTGAAAATATTTTGATTTCTTGTCATGCTTTCTGTTAGCAGCAGCAGCTCCCCTTTGGCTGACTTGTCCCTCTTCCGATTTGTTTTCCTGGAGAAACACTGGGTCTTTGACTATCCGTGTGCACAAATGGCAGTGTGGGAGTGACTGGAGCACTAGCATTTTACTCCCTGCATTAACTCTTTCCTTAATGAAGAAGCTCTCTGAATTCTCATGGGAGTTTATCCCTCATTTACTGTATAATGGTCGAAGCGTGCTGGTGACACACCAATTGCCTGGCAGCCCACCAGCTTGGCATCCCATGAGAAAAATCAGATCTCAGATTCAGGCAATAGTACTGCAAATATAGGGTGGCAAAGAAATAATGAGAAACCTACAGAAGAGAATATGTGTTCTGTTGTCAGAGACACTTTGAGATCTCTGTTCCAGAGCATTTTTGAAAGCTACATAGGGTTGGCCCTGGTTAATATTTGGATGGGGAACCAGCTGGGAAATCTAGGGTGGTAGGCGTGATTGAGAAGTTGAAAAAACATCCCAGAAGAAGACAATAGTTAACCAATACTGTATCCTGCTCAACCCCCCTACCCCAAAACACCCCAAAATGACTATGTCCATGTAAATCACTGCAAGTTGACTAAGGCCAACTTTGCTTTCATGTGGCATTCTTCTCATAGGATGACTCTAGGCTGAGCAGTGCCTTGGTAGAATTAGGTGTCCTTTCTTGGTTCTCTTCTAGTTTAGAAGAATAGCAGACATTTTCAGTACAGTAACTTATATAGAGCTACAAGACAATACCTTCTTCTGAAGGTAGGTGATTATTTTCATACTTCTGGGATAACAATTTTGCAGAAGATGAAATAACATACCACTAATTTAATATAGAAAAAAACCCTGTGCTTTAACTAACGGTTATCTAGAATTTAATGCAGTGACTGAATGAACATAATTCCCAAGTTTGCCTTTGAAAAAACATTCATTAGAGGAGGAGCCCACATTTAAACAGTGGCATATTTGACTGGCAGCATGAACACTGATTTCTTCAAAATCTAACTTCTTTTTTGCTGTAAGAGAAGGATTATGCCCTAGTTTCTAACACCTGTTGCATCATAATGCTGTTTTTACTTTTGCCATGTTGGAATGAAGTATCAACAACAGTAAACTGAGATCTATACCAAAGATTAAATAGCTTACCCAGATTGGAAGAGCCTAACCCTTTCTTCCAAATGTCTTACCTTTTTGAATTTTGGTGAGGGTAGCGTTGAAAACTTCTATCCGTTTCTGAAGCTCTTTCATTTCTGTTTTAAGAAGTTCAAGCGCTGAATGGGAATGTAATTGCATTAGATTTCCCAAGTGACATCAAATTCAATTAGTGACTCTTCAAAAGCATTGTTATTTGTAACAGGCATAACCTCAGAGAACATTTTCATATAGTCAAAGGGACTCAGGAACTTGACTCTAATTTCTAATGCTCTTACTCCAGGCACCTAATGATTGGATTTTTCCTATCTTTTCTTTTTTTTAAAGGAACCATGAGGATCATCTCATATATTTTGAAGCAGTAAACATGATTAAAATTAAATTAAAAGTAATTTCACTTTTAGGAATATATGAAAAATGGTAAATATTCTAACTTTGGAAATATATCCTTCATAACTATAAATTCTTGTGAAGAATTTATGGTGTAGATATGCACCAAAAAGTTGACCTCTAGGATTCATGCAGAAGATACTAATTAATGATCTAAAGAGAAATATCAGGGCTTACATGTCCTTAGTTTGGGAGTTGAAGAACTTAGATATTTCTAATATGCACATTTAAAGTTCTGATGTGCATCACGTCCCTTGATTCCTAATACTGTTTTTCCCTCATGAATTCTTCTACTGAATGCAGTGTGTTTATTGGTTGAACAAGAAGCAGAGTAACCTTCTTGATAAGAAAGAAGGAAGTTCACCAGCCCAAACAATAGGTAACCTGTCTTGCAATGTTTTGTTCAGTTCTCAACTTAGCTATTGACAGAAAGGCTGGTTGGACAAGATTTACCTGTAGTATACAGTGAGTTCCAAATCTCTCCTTCTTTCTGGCTGGACCACCACTATGTTTGCCTGACAGGCAAGTTTATTGACTCAGTGGATGACAGGTAAATTAACTGCCTCCTTGTTTGGAACTGGAATAAAAGCAACCTTGTGTAAACATGCATAAGTTTAAGAAATGATGGATCTGATGAAGGTGCCAACTGTGAGCCAAGGAAGAAGATTTGAGGAAGAAGTTTCTGTGAGGGATAGTCTAACAGTAGAGAAATAAGAGGCCCTGCTGATTTTCTCTGAGGAATAGAAGATCCATCAGAGACCAATGGAGGAAAAGATCTGAGACTATCAACTGGCAAAAAATGAAGTTTCTGCAATGTTGCTTTTCTGTCAGAGCTGAAGTGATGCTGTTGTTTTGATCCTTCAAGGAATCCCAGGCCTGTAAACTAGATCAGAAGTTTTTAAACAAACCAACAACCTGAAAGAGGTCAGTGGCAAACCAGTTCTATAATATGGCCAAGAAAGCTCTACTCGTATGTCCACGTACTCACCCCAGTGATATCAAAGTTCATTTGCTTTGACCTTGTACAAGTACAAGGAGCCAGAAGAATGAAATCGGTAGCCGTAAAGTTCACAGTACGTACCAAGGCAGAGTTTGTTGAGTAAGTCATGCTAACTCATTATATGGCAGAGTTAGCACAGTTTACAAAGCTCAGTGGTTGAACTCATACAGCACAGCTGATCATGGGTGTTTGAGCCCAACCGATGCGCTTCAGCAAGCATTGCTTATAGTTGTTTGATGGGTAAATGAAAGTCCATTACGATTTACAGTATTCAGCAAACAATGATTAAAACAAACCTGCCGAAGGATGTGTGAATCTAGCAGCTTATGATTTGGTTTGAGCAGGATTATGCTTCAATGTGACAAGAAATCTCACAAAAACCAACAAACTACGCAGATTCCTAGTTCTTGCCTAAGCCTATCTCACTAGAATGTTTTGAAGACAAATAAATATAGTATTAACAAGCATTTTGTGTAATTAAAAAGTTTGTTGCTGTTCATTTGTTCAGTCACTTCCGATAGTCCCCCACCCCTCGCTTCTTACTATTTTATCTTTTGAACTCCAGCTTGTCCCAGGCATATGGAGGACTTTTTTGGGGGGAGGGGGGGAATAGAGTCACAGTATTTTTAATTATGGTAATTTTCTTGCCTGGAAAATGAATCTCCTCTTGTTCCTGTCCCCGCGTTACCTCTATTTGGTGCAGAAATAACCAGATGTTCTGATGTACCTGAAGGTCCTTGAGTTCCTGGTGATTTTGTAAGAGAAAGACAAATCAATTAATTGACCCAAGAAATATTTTCCACTCCTACAGTGCCAATATCAGCCATGGTTACTAACACAGCAGCAGCACTTCGAACTTTAAAATCAATATAGTGATTTTGTTACTACTCAGATTTTGCTTCCAAACTCTTGCTAAGTCTTCTATTCCACTGGTTGGGGTGGGGGGCAGTGACACCATGCATGTCACAATGTCGTCATGCAAACTACAAAGTGATGCACCTGATGTGATGACATATGTGACAGAATTATGGCTTCTAACAAACATCTGTGTGCATTAGTAAGCATTAACGAATTACTTCTTTGCTTCAACTATAGCATGCTGCCTCTCCACACAGATTCAAATTATGGAGTCAGGATCTGATTGTAGTGACCTGAACTTTCTACTTATTTGAGAAAAATACATTTTTCAAAATCGTATGTCTGAGAAATAATGTTTTCATAACCTACCTTTCTTTCATAAGGCATTGCTCTAAAATATGGACTGTCCTATCAGCAGCTATGAACTTTTTCTTATTCAGTGCATCTTAAAATGCTTAATTTAAAAACCACAGATTTTTTTTTCTGTTTTCCATTTAACAAGTGATTTGGGCATCTCATGAGAGAAGAAAACCAGGTTCCAGTTTAGTAGTTAGATTCTATATTTCCTAAGACAACCAGATCTGAGCTGCAAAAATCTGGGTCACTATGGCAGCAAAGATGACATGAAAAAATATACCTCTTTGCGCCATTTAATGATGATCAGGATATTTGTGGTCCAGACCTGGTAATATTTCCATGGATGTAAAATTTAAACAACCTTATGCTTACAGACATTTCAAAAATCATAGTTAATATTGATACAAACTTCTTTTGCTTTATCTTCAAAGGACTAAGTTACCCAAACATTAGAGTGTTAATAATCTCCACTCGATACTATATACCACTGTACCCAAATAATGTATTACTTATATCTTATAACGATACAATAAAACATGCTTTTTTAATCTGTTCAATCATGTCCAATTCTTGGGGACTGCCTGGACAAGTCTCTGCCGTTTTCTTGGCAAAGTTTTCAGAAGTGGTTGGCCATTGCCTCCTTCCTAGGTCTGAGAGAAAGTGACTGGCCCAAGGTCACCCAGCTGGCTTTGTGCCTCAGGCGGGACTAGGACTCACGGTCTCCTGGTTTCTAGCCTGGCGCCTTAACCACTACACCAGTCTGGCTCTCAAACAAATTTTAAAAAAAGGGGAAAATATTTTCGTGGAAAGAAGACCAACATTTAGTTGTGTGTTTTCTTTCATGCTAAACTTTGGGAGAGACTTTGATGTAACCTAACATCACATATATTTGATAGGAACATCTGTCTTTCTCTCTCTTACACACACACTACTCCATTCTTAAGATTATGAACTAGACTTCCTGGGTAAAACACCTAACACATTTTCCTCTCTCTTCTTTCTCTCTCTTTCATTATCTTAATTCATAAAAAGCTCATGAAAACTCAAAACCTTGTATATATTTTTGTTGTCCTTGCCTTGCCTTAATAAATGTCTTGTCTTAATATAATTTTGAATTTTTATTCCCCTATTCCTTCATATCTGTGAGTATAACAGGACTTTGATGGTCCTGGCTGCTTGGCTCAGATGGCCCTGAGAACATGCAGAACATCTGCACTCTAGCTCCATACATAGAAAAAAGCAGCACAGTCTCCTTGCAGAGATTTAGATACCTTGAATGCCCACTTCTCTTCTGGGATCCCCTTTGTCAGATGCACATATGATTAATGTGCATGCATTTGGGACCCATCCTTGAGGAACAGTAGCTGATCTGGAGGTTCTTTGAAGCGATACTCCCAAGGCCAGCTGAGGAAGTATTAGCAATGTCAGCATTGTTTGGATGCAATGCCTAAGAAGACAAAAATAATATAAAACAAACTATCCTACATGGGTTGTCAGATGCTGGTTATGGGACCAGTACCTGAACTGTTTATTGTGGAATCCTTGTTGGGTAACTGCAGACATTTCATTCCTAACATTATCGGTACATGCAGAAAGAGAAAGAAATTCAGGTACCACCAAAGACCCAACAATTCAACTTGAGCTACATATATTCTCCACTATACTGGAATCCCCCTCCCAATTAAATCCAATTCTTATCAGTAGTATTTGATTTTAAGGAACTGGGAGATGAAGAGTATTAAAGGTACCCCAATACCTTTTCAAACCAGATTTGGACTGCCAACATGACCAGATGCCCCTTTGAAAGGTAAGAACAGGGAGAATTGGGAACATTATAAAATAACAAGTAGGTGATTGAAAGACTATTGCAGGAGTTAAAATTACATAGTAATAATCAGTGGTAGAAGACAAACAGAAAATACTTTGAAGAACATCTCATCACTCTCATGAGTTGAATACAGGAGATCCTCCAGAAGAATGGTAGCTCAGCTTCTCTCTGTCCCCTGTAGTCTTTACAAGACAGGATTCAGAGAAGGAAAATGCAGCAGAAATTATTTGTAGATAGATAGATGGATGGATGGATGGATGGATGGATGGATGGATGGATGGATAGATAGATAGATAGATAGATAGATAGATAGATTTCTAATCTGCACTGGTGCTTCAATTAGTATAGCAAAATTGGTGTTGGACTAGAACTGGGCAGACCAGGTTCCAGTTTCCAATTGACCATGATGCCTTGAGCAACTTTAAGAAAGATGGGAGATAAATATTACAAGTGACCAATAGCTGATGGAATAAGAATACCTTGTCTTAATCCCAGCCTTCGTTACTGTAAAAGTATTCATGGAATTAAGTCACACTATGCATAAGAGAATGCATGTGAAAGTGTGCATAAAGGTATTGAAATAGCACATAGAAATGAGGCTTAGTCTTATGAGGTCTTCTGTGACTGTTGACAAGCATTTTGATTGCTCAATCAAATAAGCTACTATTAGTTCTAAGTAAAGCTAGAAATAATCAAAATAATTGGGTTGAATCAAAAGTCAGGTCACTTACTTTGTGATTTCCAGTGTTCTGCAGGAGCTGTAGGAAGAATAATTTTGCAGACATTCAGGTTTTCATTTATAGACAATGGCTTATGTAACAAAGTCTCACATTTCACATTCGTGTTTTAACAATAAATGTTCTGAGTCACAATATTCAGATCATGTTTTTCAGCACA
Organism: Candoia aspera; assembly: GCF_035149785.1. NCBI lineage: Eukaryota > Metazoa > Chordata > Lepidosauria > Squamata > Candoiidae > Candoia > Candoia aspera. Next base: position 95,047,239 of record NC_086158.1, on the reverse strand, counting down.
GTTCTGTGTCACTTAGAAGTAGGATGCCCCATAGCTTCCTTACTGGCTCCTGTAAGACAACATTAATCACAAAGCAAGTATTGTCTGGGGGTTTTAAAGCATAATCAAGGAGCAGTCTAGCTCTTTACATTTGGCGAAAGCAAATATTTAATGATAAACTGTTAATCTGTTTCCGGTTTTGCAGAAAGTTCTCTAAAGATTCTGGAATGAGTGACAGATTTGGAAAGGAACCACCCATGATTTTTCATGAAGGATTTTTTATTTCCATCCACCAAATTATTTGCTTTCCTCCTGGGGCAAAATAGATTTTTAGAGTGGAATCTCCAATAGGGGGAAAAATGTTCCTGCTCTGAAGCTGTTTTGTTTTATATCTGCATCTTATAAAAATAATGTATAATTTGGCAGTGCTGGAATATTATTATATAATGCAATTATTTCTTTCCTTTCATCTGTCTATTTAGTAATAACAGAAAGCTCACTCAGCAGACCATGGTTAATTCTGAAAAAGCTAAGTAGGGATGGAATGGGACCATCCAAAAAACTCAAGTCTTGAGAGGTCTATAAAGCATCCCAGAAGAAGGCAATAGAGAATCATGTCTGATTGTTGCCAAGAAAAGGACATAGACATGTCCATAAAGTCACCAGGAGCTGAGTTTGAGTCTGGGAGACTTAATCTTTAAGAAACTTAATTGGGTATTTTTAAAGGTTAAGAAGAAACACTTGCACCTATTGTTTGAATTAGTTTAGGATTAATTTAAATTAATTAGGATTGTTGTGCACTGCTTTTTGAAGATGTTTAATTGATTGAGTGATAATGTGGCAATCAAATTATGCATCATATAAATATGATACTAGCAGATGCAGTGTAATAAAAAATGCATCATAATCTAATAGATCTGTAAGAGGACTAAGAATTTTTTGACTCTGCAGATGTCAAAAATACTTTGGAAAAGGTGTGTTGCAACATGTGGGAACACATCATTTTTAAAGCAACCACATCTTTTTCATGTTTCCATAAAAACCTGGAAAAATATGCAGCTGCTTCAAAAAGGTATTGCACTCAAGTTCTCCACATTCTAAAGATCTCTTCCATATCTTTTTCAAAGCATGCACAGTCCTAGAATTTATTCCCATCTGCTCCTCATAGCTACTAGGCCCAAGAGGACAAAGACAAGAATCTTCTTGGCCTGCCTGATTTATGTATCAAAGACCAACAGTGAATATATGGGCAACAGATTCATAAACTGGAGGGTAATGGGCTAATGGGGTCCACTAAGGCAGCAGGGAGAAAGCTCCATCACTTCTTCACACTAAAGAATAGGGCAGGGTAAAAATTCAATCAGATTCAAGAGAAATTGCGTTGATCCCACCTTTGAATCAATACCTTGAACTGAGTCAGGCACTTTCAGTTGGATGTACACTTGGTCATGCTCAAATATGCCTTGTTCAGGTCTGATTTGATTTGATTTAAATATTTGAATCCATTCAACCTGGTAAATCAACCAAATTTACCAAGAGTAACTTTTACCCACTGAGTAAGAGGAAGGAAGGAAGGAAGGAAGGAAGGAAGGAAGGAAGGAAGGAAGGAAGGAAGGAAGGCAGGCAGGCCTACATTAAAACAAGAAAGAGAGGAAGGAAGGAAGGAAGGAAGGAAGGAAGGAAGGAAGGAAGGAAGGAAGGAAGGAAGGAAGGAAGGAAGGAAGGAAGGAAGGAAGGAAGATCCATTCAACCAGGTAAACCAGCTGGACTTTTATCATTTAGTTGTCATTAATTATACAGCAGTCAATTGATAAAGGGAAGATTGCTGTGTGTCATACTTTATTCCATGGTTTGGATGTAAGAGATGGAGAGATATCTGAACTTGGGAGCTAGTGTTTTAAAGGGATTTAAGAAAAGACAAAAACTTTATAGACACACACACACTGTACATACTGTACATATACATACATACTGGTCTTTCTGGCGGTATTAACCCTAATGAATTTATTTGGCTTTCTTCTAAGTAAACACATATATATATTCACTATATATGATTTTCCTGCCTGATGGTCTAAAAGAAATAAAATACATGATTTTATTCCAAAAGGAATGATAAAAAAAAAGTTTTAGGAAGACTAATAAATGGTGTTAACATCATGTTTTTATTATATATTGCATAGATGTTATTGAGGCCTTGCATATGAGCAATTGTTTAGTTATAAAGTGTTGATATTAGATCTGCTGAATCAGGCTAAAGACCTCTTAGAAACAAGGTTCAAAGGAGGCAACAGAGCAAGGGACTTTGCTCTATGGAGTTTATGCATTCCTTGACAGCTGCATCGTATGGGGTTGGGGGCAGCTACTTTGCCTGAGCCAAGTAGCATAGCTGCTTCTTATCAGGGTGCTTTGAAGACACCTATTAAGGAAAGAACTTTTTGTTTGAAGGAAAATACTCCTTTGGATTTTTTGCATAGCTGTCTTGTCCAACGTTTTGTTCTAGCAGTGGCCAGCCAGACACTGAAAAGAAGCATGTAAGCAATTTATTTATTTATTTATTAGATTTATATTACCGCCCCTCTCCCCCAATGGAAAACTCATTTGCGGTTCCTCCTTACATAAATCCTGATGATCCATCTTGCTCTGAGTCAGGACATACATTAACAGTTGTTTCTTTAATTCCATTTTGTTATTCATGTGAATGTTAGGCTCCGGTCTTTCTGGATCCTTTCACAAGAGTGACACAATTCCATGTGAATGTTCCTCAAAGGTAACTTAAAAAAAAAAAATCACTTCCTGTCTGTTACTTGAACCCGAATGGGTTAAGAAGGAAACAAAACTAGGTGGACCAAAATTCACAGACAATGATTTGGACTGACTACACATCTTATCATTTCACTTGCCATCTTCACTCATTTTTATGCAGGCTTAACTTAGGGAGTTATGAATACTTAGATTTGTTGGTTGGATTTGATTTAGATGAAAACTCATATTTGCCATCCTGGTCAGTGAAATCCCAACATCTGCATAAATATGATTTAAACACTAGAAAACATCAGCCATTTGAACATTCATTTTCTGTAGAGACAATATCTGCCTCTAAAAGAGCACTTTGCAGTGGAGATTTCATACATGCCAATTATTATTTTAAATTATTATGTGTTTCAGATGCTAACATGTTTTACCTAATATGGAGCTGTATTGCTAATGTTTTTGTTTTGCAAATCATTATTATTAGAGCATTTGACTGTAAAACATCAGTGATGGACTTACATTTTACGACGGACATTCCTCACCACCGCCTGTCAGACTCCACAATCAAATGATTGATGAATCATCTGATCGTGTTTGTCTGCAATGATGAGTCAACAAGTGTCAAAAAGGCAGATGGGAGGGGGGAATTGCAGGGAGTGTGAATTACTGCTGTTTGGGCTGGAAGCGGGGAGTCAAGGTCGTGCTGCCAGAGACATCTGTGGCTGGTATTGCTGACTGTTAGAAACAGATTGAGAAAGGAAGGGGGGTTGTTGGGCTTTGGAATGTTTAATGAGAGAATTTAGGCAGGAACTTTTCAATCGCAGCTTTCTTCTGTTCTGTGCACTTTTCTTCAATAAACCTCATTTCTTCATATACCAATTGTGCATGAGTTGGGCCAATGTTGGGACTGAGGGTGCCAGTTCTTACACAATCCCTTTCTGTCCTTGTTGTTGACTTATTTGGGGATCTGCTGGGGAATCAAAGTCCTCAGAAGTTTGGATAAGATAATTTCCATAAATATGAGATTTGGAAAAGCAGTCTAGCATTTGAACTCTATACCTTTGTGACACTTTGCACTTTGAACCCCTTGCCAATCTGATTTTAATTATAATCCATTTTATTCATTGTCTTCCCCTTCTTCTGCTTCCTCCAGCCTTGCCAAGAATAATCATATCCTTTTCCTATCCATCCTCTGCTCACATCCTATGCCCAAACTATGTGTGTTTCTGCTTGCTGTACATCACTTCAGGAGTACAGTCAGCCTTTACTTAGTCCAGGACCAACTGATTGATTGGTTGAGCTGATCATCCTGCAGCCTTTGGTACTTTTAATAACAAGTGCTAGTCATTAAAATAACATGTATGTCAACTTTATCTTTGCCTATCTTGATGGACATTTCGGATGGGGAAAAAAAGGTAGGTAAAGCAGTGGAGAAAGAACTGGGAGGGTGGCAGGTGGACACTTTCAAAGTCTGCACACTCTGTTAATGAGGCAAGATTATTACCTAGTAGGACATTCATTAGAATGCCTCTTCAAAAGCACTGTGCAAGTTTGCTTGACCACTCTATTGATCAGAATACAAGCTTGCTTTAAAATCATGCAGCAGTGGTCTACTTTGGCTTCTTTTAAAATGTAAAAGGTTATTGTAATAACTGCAGCACTCTACCACCATTAAATCTGATTCATACGTAAATGTAGTAGAAATCTCTTGAATGGGAGAAGCGTACACAATGGCACAAAAAGTTGCAGATGAAAGCTCCCACACGTTCTCTAACTTAAACAGCCCAATTAGTGCATGATGCCTCCTCCCCTGCTCTGGCATGCAGCATCCCAGTTTGTTCCAGCCTCCAAACTCTCTGCAGGTGTCTTCAATGGCTCGGCTAGTAGACCTTGGGTATGAGAGATAGTCCAAATATGATGCATTCTCACTCCTGGATGTTCCCCCTCTCACTCTACTGACTCGCAAGTCCCAACATGTGTTGACTTCATTCATGCATGCGAGTCCAATCAGATGTTCTGGAAACATTTGATCGGGGAGCATGACAGTCATTCCATCTTCTGGAGAGGATTTTGCATTAAAAGCCATAAGTGGTAAGAAGGCCACTAAGCTGTTAAAGGGCAGTTAAATGAAATTGATTTGGTGTAATATATCCCATTATACGCATCATATATATTTAAGTAGTGAAACATAAATAAATATTGCATTAAAGAGACCTTTTAATATCTGATTATCCATAGCAGTTTGTTAAACAAGAAAATTGCCTATACATTAGTTCTAGTTGTGTTGTCATGATCCTTGTGCAAACATTACCCATGAACACGTATTTTAAGTACCCTCCAAAGTGCCCCGAGATGAATTAAATTACATGAAATGGGTCCCATGCGTGTTCATCTCTTTGACCATTGCCCAAGCAAACCTTGTAAAATTCTACCAGTCTTTGAAGCTCAGAGTGAATAAGGTCAGTTTGGTCACATTTAGAACTTATAGGTGAATGTCATGAACTCTGCAAATCTGTTCATGCCACCTGACAAACTCAAAGAAGGATGGTCAGATTAAAACTCACAGAGGATTAACCAACTTGCCTTGCAAGTAATCCTCATGTTCTCCATTAGCTTCTCCTGCAGCCCACCCTGAGTATTCCATTGTGTCCCCACTAAGATGCTTAAAAGTGCCTTCTGTCTCCTGGTCAGTCATTCCAAGAAAGGCATGCCTTCCTACCTTTGAAGCCAGTTTTGCTATGGCATCATTTTCCTCTGAGTTTCTCAGAGATGCAAGCTGTCCTCCAAAGTTGTAACAGGTGGTTTTTGCAGTTTCAAAATCAGCTTCAGCTCCATTAGATGCAAAGATTTTGGTTCCTATTCTGGTGAAGTTTGGGAAAGCGTGACCTTGAATGGCTGGGAGACAAAAGAACCGAAGTTAATTTTTCCCCCTGTTTTTAGAATCATAACTCAACTTTAGGTTCCCATCTTGATCTTTACATCAGATTAACTGAATGAACATCAGGAAGTATCAAAGGAAAGTATTTATGAAAGCCTTTGCAAGTGGTCCTAAAGACACTGCTTTCTGTCCTACCTTTCTGATTCCTACTTGTAGTCTCCTTTAGGGCCCTCAGCTCTGCTTGCGAATCACGAATCTGGGTTTGAAGAACTTCAAGTTCTAAAGGATACGAAAGGATAGAATCATTCTTAGCTTCTGCCAGACATAAAATAGAATTTAAAACAACGTCTGAAAGGTTGATTTCTTGGCTGGTGGCTAGTGTCAAATGTAGACTTATTTATTAGACTTATTGACTTTACACACAAGATTACTATTACTTTGCACAATATCAGTAGTTTGCTGTCCCTTAAGTCACTGCATTCAGTCCCCAAAGTTGATTACCAATGATATAACGGAAGGGGGTGGAAATTATTAAATACAGGTAATGAACATCTCAACTGTATTTGATTAATTTTAATTTCAACTACAATTAAAATTTGCAGTGGCAGCACCTGCCCCAAGCCTGTTAGCCTTCATAAGGCACTGAAGACCTGGATGGAATTTGGGTCAGGTGGGTAGATGTTGGTTTTGATTACGTTTTTTCCCCTGTGAGTAGGATTACTGTTATCCTTGGACACCTGCAGTTATATGTTGTGGGGTGATTTGTGTGTGAGTCACTTGTGTGAGTTGGGTGGGTATATAAATTATATAAAAAATTAACTTACCTAATGCTGGACATCTCATAGCAACAACAATAAAAACATACAGTATATAAATCAATTTAAAAAAACCAGCATCCCCTCCAAAAATCCAGAACACCAGGGGCCCTAAAGCAACATTCCCCAACAACAGCAACAATCACTGGGCTCCAGCCTCACCCCTCCCCAGTGCTTGGGGAGAAGAGACAGCTTTTTCATGCCTTAATAGAGTGCTGTAATGATCCATCTTTCCCCATCAATTGAACTTCAGAAGGCTTGTTTGATTAATCTACCCATTTAAAGACAAGAGGATATGGACAAACTATAAGCAGACAAAAGGATGGATAATAAGAACAGCTATAGTCTCTTTATTTTGATAAAGATTTAATTGCTCCCTGACTATAGCTTTGAATGCTTTTCTCCATACAAAGAGAGAGAGAGAGATAAATCCAACTTATATTCCTTTCAGTATTTTACATAAAATCCAAAAGCATTCAGTAAAATCTCTGCTTCCTGCTACCTCTTACCTTTACCTGCACTATCACCTTTCTCCCCTTTCACCCCTTGATCTCCTTTTGAGCCAGGAGGTCCAGCTTTCCCTGGAGGTCCCTGTATTCCTTGTGATCCTGCCAATTAAATAAACAAATGAAGAAAAAGGTAAGTGAAGAAACTGATTGTGATGGTTAATAGCTGCAAGAAGATCAGAAGCAATGTAAAAGCTGCCCTAAGAATATTGTGCAGAACCTTGGAACCTTCATTGGTCACCAAATGTGATCCATCCATTTTCTACAGAGGAAAGTGAATGAAAACTCTCTATTAGCTGACATTCTCTCTGGTGGAAACACCAGTGTTTCTACTAGTCTTTACTTCTGCTTGCATGATGTATACTTTATCACTGAACAAAGGCTAATGCCCTTATGTTTATACCCAACATAGATCTAAGAAAATCTAAGGAACTGTTTACATTGTAGCTTTGTCTCCTTTTGCCCCTGGAGGACCTTCCTTCCCATCTCTTCCTGGCAATCCATTAATGCCAGGAACAACAGTGCAGATGTTGACTTTCTCTTCACATCTGCATGATTGAGGATCTGGTGATTTCACCAATGACACTCCCAGCACCAGGGTATAGAAAGCATGAAGCTGCATATCTCAAGAATGAGACCAGAAGAAGGGAAAAATAGAAGCATGCATGTATCAGATTAAAATATAGATCTATTTTTTAAGCGAATCACTAGGGTAGATAAATGGTAACCAGGAAATAACAACCTATACCAGTGTTTCCCAACCTTGGGAACTTTAAGATGTGTGGACCAGGCTGGTTGGGGAATTCTGGGAGTTGAAGACCACACCTCTTAAAGTTCCCAAGGTTAAGAAACCCTGATCTAGACAATCCAAGAAGGAAAAACTATACAAAATCATGTCAAATACAATTTCTACCTAAAATACTCAAATGTTAACATGATTGTTCAATCATAATCCCAATAGAAGAGAATCAGTCAAGATCTCTGTAAGGAAATGCTGGCTAGAATTAAGTTCTGATAGATTGTTTCCATGTGAGAAGGCAATTAGTTATGCATTTTTTTAAAAAAATTAGTTTTATTACCTGTTTTTGGTTTGGTGGTTTATGCAGAATTCTGGCCTATGATTGTAAATAAAGTTTGATTTGAAATTATAGCACTGATAGCTACTACCAGAGTGTGCAAAGCTCATTATTCTCAGCACTGAACATTTTGGAGGACAGCAGAGTGATCTGTTCTGCAATATGCCAATCTGGCCACCTCAGATTTTCCAGAATAGTAATTGAATTCTGCACAAATATCAAGCCCCATCTGGAATAATCTGACTGGCACATTTCAGAGAAACTATAGATCTTTCTGGGCTTTCCTGGAAAGCTCCATTCCTGGAATGATGAGTTTTGCACACTATTGTCTTTGACCCATCCTGGAATTGAACACTCTGTAGGCTTGAAAGATCTTCAGAGGGTTGGCCAGTTGAAAACTTTTACTTGCTAACATTCACAACACTTTTAGAAGACGACTCTTCCATGTGGACTCTTTCCTTTTCTCCAGGAATATCTATCCTAATGTGATCTCATACTTGGGTTTGTCTCCCACAGCTGACCTGATTTATTTCTGGCTCCACTGCTGCCCATCTAGAATCACCAAAAAGGGGTGTCCATCTGCAATGCCACTGTTGTAGAATCTGCTGGTGGACAGGCCATTTTTCCATTGATGGGAACTCTTGCCTCACCCTGATGGGGTTCCCATATTCTTTTCTGTGTTTTGAGGTCAGCAGAAGCAAAGATGATGGTACCTTGTTTTCATATTACTTTGTGGGGGACTGAAGAGTGGAAATAGTAAGAGTGGAGAAATGCCAAAAAATGCACTCCCAGAAACAGCCGGAGGCATATCCAAGTGCTAACTCTGCTCTTACGCCCACTTGGGCAGTACTATTATATCACCTACAACATTACGAGGTTCATCCTAATGCCACTTACAGCATTAGTGGTTCATTCACCTCCTTATTCCACAGTGTGATCTCTATCTCTACCTAGATATCAACAATAAACTATTGTGCTTTCCATATGACCAAATGCTGCAGTACAAAGTGTGAGAATTACTCCTTGTGGTCCTCCCTGATTGCCTGAAGAACTTGCATGACTTCAGATGATTGGCACAGGGAAAATGAGCACGGACTCAGTGGATGGAGAAAGGTACGAATGTGTCCACACATTCCAGCAAGATCTATCCATATTCATTAGAAGATTTAGGAAGCATGGGTTCAGAATGTATTTTTTAAAAAGTAGGAGGGGGAGAGCAAGATTCTGAGAACCATCCCCACCCCAAGTGATACAGTAGATACTCCCTTTAAAATATTCATTTTAGATCAGGACTTGGCCTACTCAGAAATGCTGCAACAGCAGCTCTCTTAGTTGTGCAGAACAATCCCTATATTGCTTCTTTTAAAATGAAAGTAACTTCATGGAATCAAGGAAAGGGACTGGTTGCCCACTACTTACCATCAGCAGTGTAACTATCCAGAAGACTTTCTCTGCTGGTAAAAAAAACCCCCAAAAGTCTTGCCTTGTTGTTGAGAAAGCAATTAAGCAAGTTCACTAGAGAGTTGCATGTGCAAATATCTGATTTGGCCAGTAGCTGTGGAACTAGTTAATCATCAGTGCCATTCTGGAATCTTTTTGGATTAACCTCCCTCATTAAAAGAAAATATTTACCAGGTCAGCTTAGATCAAGAGAGGTAGGTCACAAACGGAAAAACAGATTGTATCACAGTTAGAAGCCCTTCACTATGGGAAATGATATTAATTAGCTTAATCAGTCAGGCATTATGCGACAGATCATAAAATGCACACAATCTAATAACAGCAATGACTGGTAGTCATGGAGAAAGATCTAATGCAATTGTGCTGTAGCTACAATCCCTGAATCATGCATTCTTTGCACCTTTTAGCCCAGCCTTTCTCAACCTTTTGACCCTGGAGGACCCCTTGAAATATTCTCCAGGCCTTGGGGAACCCCTGCACATTCAGGCTCAAAGATAGGCCAGAAGTCACAAAATTACTGTATTTATTTCATGTGTGTTGTTGTTTATTCGTTTAGTCGCTTCCGACTCTTCGTGACTTCATGGACCAGCCCACGCCAGAGCTTCCTGTCAGTCATCAAGACCCCCAGCTCCCCCAGGGACGAGTCCGTCACCTCTAGAATGTCATCCATCCACCTTGCCCTTGGTCGGCCCCTCTACCTTTTGCCCTCCACTCTCCCCAGCATCAGTATCTTCTCCAGGGTGTCCTGTCTTCTCATTATGTGGCCAAAGTATTTCAGTTTTGCCTTTAATATCATTCCCTCAAGTGAGCAGTCTGGCTTGATTTCCTGGAGGATGGACTGGTTTGATCTTCTTGCAGTCCAAGGCACTCTCAGAATTTTCCTCCAACACCACAGTTCAAAAGCATCGATCTTCCTTCTCTCAGCCTTCCTTATGGTCCAGCTCTTGCAGCCATATGTTACTACGGGGAACACTTGTTTTAACTATGCGGACCTTTGTTGTCAGTGTGATGTCTCTGCTCTTAACTATTTGATCGAGATTTGTCATTGCTCTTCTCCCAAGGATTAAGCGTCTTCTGATTTCCTGACTGCAGTCAGCATCTGCAGTAATCTTCGCACCTAGGAATACAAAGTCTTTCACTGCTTCTACATTTTCTCCTTCTATTTGCCAGTTATCAATCAAGCTGGTTGCCATAATCTTGGTTTTTTTCAGGTTTAGCTGCAAGCCAGCTTTTGCACTTTCTTCTTTCACCTTCATCATAAGGCTCCTCAGTTCCTCTTCGCTTTCAGCCATCAAAGTGGTATCATCTGCATAACTGAGACTGTTAATGTTTCTTCCAGCGACTTTAACTCCAGCCTTGGATTCCTCAAGGCCAGCATGTGTCATGATGTGTTCTGCGTACAAGTTGAATAGGTAGGGTGAGAGTATACAGCCCTGCCATACTCCTTTCCCAATCTTAGACCAGTCTGTTGTTCCGTGGTCTGTTCTTACTGTTGCTACTTGGTCGTTATACAGATTCTTCAGGAGGCAGACAAGATGACTTGGTATCCCCATACCGCTAAGAACTTGCCACAATTTGTTATGGTCCACACAGTCAAAGGCTTTAGAATAGTCAATAAAACAGAAATAGATGTTTTTCTGAAACTCCCTGGCTTTTTCCATTATCCAGCGGATATTGGCAATTTGGTCCCTAGTTCCTCTGCCTTTTCTAAACCCAGCTTGTACATCTGGCAATTCTCGCTCCATGAGTTGCTGAAGTCTACCTTGCAGGATCTTGAGCATTACCTTACTGGCATGTGAAATGAGTGCCACTGTTCGATAGTTTGAACATTCTTTAGTATTTCCCTTTTTTGGTATGGGGATATAAGTTGAGAAAATGTAGAAGCAGTGAAAGACTTTGTATTTCTAGGTGCGAAGATTACTGCAGATGCTGACTGTAGTCAGGAAATCAGAAGATGCTTAATCCTTGGGAGAAGAGCAATGACAAATCTCGATCAAATAGTTAAGAGCAGAGACATCACACTGACAACAAAGGCCCGCATAGTTAAAGCAATGGTGTTCCCCGTAGTAACATATGGCTGTGAGAGCTGGACCATAAGGAAGGCTGAGAGAAGGAAGATAGATGCTTTGGAACTGTGATGTTGGAGGAAAATTCTGAGAGTGCCTTGGACTGCAAGAAGATCAAAACGGTCCATCCTCCAGGAAATCAAGCCAGACTGCTCACTTGAGGGAATGATATTAAAGGCAAAACTGAAATACTTTGGCCACCTAATGAGAAGACAGGACACCCTGGAGAAGATGCTGATGCTAGGGAGAGTGGAGGGCAAAAGGAAGAGGGGCCGACCAAGGGCAAGGTGGATGGATGATATTCTAGAGGTGACGGACTCATCCCTGGGGGAGCTGGGGGTGTTGACGACTGACAGGAAGCTCGGGCATGGGCTGGTCCATGAAGTCACAAAGAGTCGGAAGCAGCTGAATGAATAAACGACAACAAAGCTAGATAGAGTTACATATGCAAATATCTGATTTGTCCAGTAGCTGCGGAACTCGTTAATCATCAGTGCCGTTCTGGAAACAATTTGGATTAACCTCCCACATTAAAAGAAAATATTTACCAGATCAGGTCAGCTTAGATCAAGAGAGGTAAGTCAGACATGGAAAAACTGAGATTGCATGTTTGAGACGTAGTACCCCTAGAAGCCCTTCACTATGGGAAAATGATATTAATTAGCTTAATCAGTGAGGCATTATCCAACAGATCATAAAATGCACACAGTCTAATAACAGCAATGACTGGTAGTCATGGAGAAAGATCTAATGCAATTGTGCTGTAGCTACATTTCCTGAATCATCCATTCTTTGCACCTTTTAGCTTATTGGCTACTAAAGGTAGCAGTCAAGATACAAATTTCCCTCTTGAGTCTTCTTTGTCTTGACTCTGCTTTCCCTGGTTGGAAGACTTAGGCCCTCTCTATTTAGTTAAATAAATAAATAGTCATATTGCCTGTCTGTGACAACTGCAGTACTCAATTCCCAATCTTAGTACCTTTCAGGCATTTTAAATAGATGCAGAAATTTCTTTTATTGGAAAGAAGTATACAGGTCTAGTGCAAAGCTGCGAATGCAAATTCCTGCTCTTTTCCTTAATTAAAGCGTTCCAGTGCCCATGCAGCCTCACCCCCCCCCCACCGCCATTTATCACCCTCCTTCCAACTGTCCCATTCCTGCCTGTCTCAGATGTCTCCAAACAGTTGACCCTGCCTTTTCACTTTCACCAAAACAATCTGTAACTGCTTGTCTGGTATTCCCCCCCTCACATCCAGTTCACAGCCAAGCTTGACAAGCAGGTCTTGACACGTGTCAACACCTATGGCAGGGGAGTGCAATCAGATGCACTGTCTTCATGTGATTGTGGACCCTGACACTGTCATTACTTTAAATAGAATGCCAAATAATGAAGAGCTATTTTTGGTTACTGTATCAAATTTCTTTTATTTCAGCTTACTGCTTCACATTTCCTTTAGTTTATCTCAATTCTTGCTTATCGCTGATTTTGTGTGTAACTCAAGGCTTAATAAACCTCATTAATCCCGATTTTACAGTATAGCAATGTCTGATTAAATCCAGAACTATCAAAATTGGTCCTTCAGAGTATTGATAATTCTAGAGCAACCAAACACAGGCACACGGTTGTATCAAAGCTTAAACTTGTTGCATCAGTAACACGTCTATATGATAATACAGAGTCATGTACTAATTAAACAATTAACAAAGTTATTCTTGTTTTGTCACACTACTAATTTAATGCATAAGTTAAATATATAGCCCATAATCAACTCATTCCTGCCACTTAGCTTTAATTTTCCAGATTGCTGCTGCTTATTGAACTTGACTACACGTCAGATACCAATTTGCCCATTCAATGTTGGTTTTATTTTGCAGAAATTATCTGATACATTTGAGAATTGGTACAAATGTCCTGCATTTTGGAATAATAAACATTTCACATTTTGTATGCACTGTGAATGAAAAAGGAAATGTGTAGCTTCATGTTCAGAAATGGTGTATTTGGCAAAAGAATTTCATGTACTCTTTGCTGTGCCATTCCTTCTTCCACATCTCAATTCACTCACTGTTTTGCTCACCTGGATTTCCCCTTCTGTTTTAACCCGTCAAAAATAATTAAGATTCTGCTTCAGGAGTCACAGAAAACAGATTAACCAGTAGAATGTTGCCATTCCTTCTTAAGGAAGTTCTATACTGAAAAATCATTACTTACACAGCAGTGAAAGAAACCAACTCTCTGTGTATACGTTTTCTCTGGTTGTGATCTAAAATCTGATTCTCTCACTAATCATTATCTTGAAAAAAAAATAAGAGGGAAAAAAAGATTTATTATTGTCTGGCTTCACCCACTTTTTACCTGTTGGGGGAATGTCAGTGGAATTCACTCTGCAACCTCAACCCTGTCCACAATACGTTGCAATGATTCACCGCAGAATAAAAGAAGAGATGAAGCAAGAATTGATGGAGCTGTTTCTCGTTAGGCAATCATGGATTTCCCTTTTTCTTTCTGAAAAAAAATAAAACAAAACAAGCACATCAAGTGGTGGGAAACAACAATTTTCGCAGCTTTTGTGAGGCCCTGAAGCTGATTAAATCTGTTCAGTTGGAATTACAGCTTGGCTAAACAACATCTGCTTGCTGGATTAAACAAGAGTACTTTTCATGTTTCAGAGATGTGGTCTCTATCTGATTAGAGAATCTCCACCATGTGTTGCCAGTGGAGTGGGTATATAACTTTTGATTAACACTTTTGATTACAATAGTAAAATCTAATACAAACTAAACTTAAAGAAAAGAGAATAGGAAGGAGGAGTAAAAACTGCAAGGAAAAAAAGAAAAGGAAGAAAAAGAAAAGTAAGAATATAATAAAGAGAAAAGAAATATATAAAGATGTGACTTCCAACCTTCATCACAACACATATAAACAAATTTAGTGCCTCTTCACCCCCTCTAAGGTTACAAGCATTTATCTCTTCATCCCATATCCCATCTCCTATCATCCATAAAGCATCATCTTTGCAGCATCAAATCCATAAAGCATCATCTTTTCAGTCCTGGTGTCAGCAGAAAGTCCACAAGGGGTTGCCAGAAGTAACAACATATCCTGTTTTAACCTTGATTAAATAAACCAACCTTATATTCTTTCCTTTTACTTCCAACGATTTTAATTGTTAGTTCATTCAAATATTCTCGTAGGGTTTGATTTCTCTTTATTTCTTCTTTGTCCCATTGCACAGAGTTCTTCAAGGTTTTAACAAGCCTCTTTTGTAAACCCAGTAGGAAAAAAAATATCCAGGTCACTCGCTTGGTTTGTCATTTGTATTTCCCTTTCAAATTTTAAAACCTCAGCCAGTTTCTTTTTTAGATCCAGGGAAAATCCTTTTCCAAGTCATTCTCTTGGCCTGTCACTTGTAAATTCACTTTTGATACCATCTCTAACTTGTCAGAAAAAAATTGTTCTAAATCTGTCAGTTCTTTAATAACATCTTTTGGACATAGTCTATCCACAGTAGCAGACATCATTACTGACATTGTTGATATTCTGGCTACTATTTTCTGATTCTTCAAAAATCTCCTTCAGTATTTTCATTTTTATAACATTTTGCAACATTTTACAGGCTTGTAAATCTTTCCTCTACCTAAAAACTTTAGTCCCTTTCCTCCCCTAAAACATCAGTTTAGAAAGGGTTAGGTATTTCTCCTGACATAGTAGCTGACTAAGGTAGCCACTGTCTTGTGTGAAAGTACCCTGTGTCTGTGTGTTTTGTGTGTCCTACTTTCAGCTGAGGAAAAGTTAGTGGAGTCAGCAAGATTTGCTTTACCCACCCACTCTCATTTTTACACAAGATGCAGGAAAAAGGCACTAAAAAGTTTCCTCCATGTGAGACTCAGAAAAAAAAACAGTGTGATGATGCTTTCCTCTCATTTCCCACTGGCTCTAGTTCTGTTGGAACATCTGCTGTTCACAGAGGAGGAGGAAAAGTAAAAATAAAACCAAATTGGGAGGAAGGAGATAAAGAGGCCTTTCATTGTATCCCAAGATAGCAAATTAATTTGATCACTTCAGGCTGTGAAAATGTGTGGGATCACACTTCTTTGATATTCCTATGAGCACCCCAGTCCCCCCTACCCCACCTGCAGTATAGAAGCTGATAACAAGATCATCAGGGAGAGAGATTTCCAAACTCAGTCAAAACTGGCCTCCTTTGCCTGCAAACTGAAACGACAACAACAAGTTCACACCTCCAGATGCACAGGGCAGCAACAATGGCTGTTAGAAATGCTGACTAAGGCTGAATGGACTTATTCCCAGCTCTTTGCTGAGTGCTAGACTAGGGAAGGCTGGTGTTGTTCAGCCCCACAGGTAGTCTTCGTTAAGAGATCAGAATCTGTGGGACCCTTCCACAGCTGAAGCGATGTTGGCCCACTGTTTCCTGAAAAGCAGGGCTAGATTCTCATTATTTTTCTATCTGTGAAGCAGGATTCACAAAATCCACCACAGGCACTGCAGACATCTTGTCCATACTCAAGCATTGAACAAATCATGTCAAAGAGAGCCTCATATGTCAACTTAGCAGGTAGCTGTGGTGTTACCTTGGCTGCTCACCCCTCTAACTTATTTTTCCTTTCTGAGGTTGGCTCATGCCTACCTCTGGATTCGCTGAGGGCATTTTTGGATAATGATGTTCATAGCATCACTGAAAACAAGGTAGAATGATCAAGCAGCAAACCAAACCATCCCTCACAAAATGTGACTTTCTCTCCTCCTCCCCCTCACCGTTCATCTTGTCCTAGTGCATATATAATACAGTACTTTTTACCAGGTATTTAAAGGAGGTAGGGAAAGCCATGCAAAGAATGTATATGATTACTTGCAGTTGATTTTTGCATTTAATGCAGATAACTCCAAATTAAAGTTTCCCTAGTGTCAATCTTGACTCCACAGATCACTTCCTGGACTTAATTTATGCAGGTTCCTTGGCAGGGTTTCAAAAGGGGTTTGTCACAACCTTTTTCTAGGATGTTTTTTTTTTCAGAAGTAACAAACATAAAATGACAACATCAACTCTGGATCATTTCACATAGCCCCACAACTCTACAAGTGTCCAATCGAAGGGAAGAGGAAGCTAACAGGAGAAAGTCCAACAATTGAAATGACAAGTATTCAAGAGGAAAAACCATTCTTCAAATGTTGCTAGACAAAATAAGGTGTCTGAGGACATGGAAAAAGAAGGCTAAGGAAGTGGTAGAAGTTAATGCTAGAGGGCTGAAAACGCGTCAGTCCAGTTCTTTGAATCATTCCTCTTGTAAAACAATCTGCTGCTTGTCTACCCTAGAAACAATTGTGCAGCAAAACCACAAAGACAAACACGCACATGAGTTGAGAAAAATAGTCAAAAGAGGTAAGAAAGCAGGGATAAGAACTGAATTTGCTATTGCATCATAGCTTCAGAGTGAGCAAAACAGGACTGTATCCCTCTGAAAAGACTAAAGGAAGTTTTCTTCTCAAACATTTTATCTTTAGAATAAGAGGTCGTCTTAGATTCACTGAGGATCCTGTCAAAGGGAACATTTTTTTCCCCTGTCTAATCTTCCTTTTGAGATAGGGGATTATCTTAAATTTGAGGAATCTTTCTTTCAGATAAATCCTGTAATAGAAAAAAGAAGTCAGGATGGACAGTGGCTAAATTTGGGAGTTGACAGTGAAACTAGGGGTAGACAAATGTCTTCTAAATATTTTGGACTTCAACTCACATCAGCTTCCACCAGCATGGCCAATGGCAAAGAACTGTGTGAGCAGTAGTTCAAAATTTCTGGAGGTGACCAGGCTGCCCTTTTCTAGCTGAGCTGTAATAAAAGGAAGCTTCTGTCAATGTCTGGAGTTTCTCTTTGCATGACTAAAGAGCAAGCAGCTGAGATACCTCTGTAGGGAGCTTTTAGGTGGGCCCAAATGGATAAACTCCCCGTCTTGCTGTCTATTCAGAGCTACCATTACAAATTTCTAATGCTGAATGATTTCAAAATGGGGCATGGGTGGAAACCACTCCTTGGATTGTATCCATGATATTGAGATCCACACACAATTAATTATCTTTCAGAGCAGAATCTGCCACTCCACTGGTTCTCTAGATACCTTTCATACAATTCTATTTCCTACTGGCATTGTTTGGTTCTTTATTTGCCCAGCTTACGTATCTGTTTGGGCCACTGTCAATAGATGCAAAGCTGCCTTCTCCCTGCTTGTCATTCATTCCCAGATATGCTACCATTGTGAGGCGAGACACTGTTAGCTGGACAGCTGTGTTTTCTGTAAAAGTCCTTGGGGAAGCAAGCTGACCACCAGCCCAGACACCGGTTGTTTTTCAAGCTTCATAGATGCCTTAGAAGCAAATAGATTTGAATAGCTTTCTGCCAACATATCTGCCAATTGAGAGTAAATGAGCTAGAGGAAAACAGAATCCATGAAGCCAACCATGGAGAGCAACAGAAGACTGGAACCAGCCAGTTCATCCATCTCTCTCTCTCTCTCTCTCTGACACACACACACACACACCTACTTTCTCAGCAAAACATGAATGCTTTAAGTCTGCAGTTCCTTAATGCATTCATTTCATCTCTTAAAGCTCCTGAAGGCCCCACACCCATTTTTGGAATGTGGCATTCAAGTTACTCATGGGCTGGTGTGGCCCTGAAGATGACAAAAGTTGTACACTCTTATCCTAGATAAAATCACATGAACTCTCTTCAGATATTATGATTTTCAACTGGAAGGGGATAGTTGGGGTTCCTGCTTTACATTTTCTTCTCTCCACAACAAAATATTGGGGTCAGGCTATCAGTGGAAGCTGTCTTAACCCAACCTTCCTCTCAAGACTGTGGTTGTATGTAGGAGGAAGGAGTATTATGTACGCCATCTCAATCTCATGAATGAAAGGCAAGATATAAATTCAACAAATAAATATTGTACATATAGGGCCCTACCTTTTCTTCTAAGGCCTTCTTTTGGTCTCTTTCACCTGTTGGGCTGTAATTATATTTAGTGCTTGGAGGCTCAGACTACAGCAGTTCAGAGATCCCATGAATGTTAAGAATGTTAAGATATCTTTAGCAACTCAAACATTTAAATTCATATTCAGGCTCAACAAAAAAAAATAATGTTATAATTGTGTACATTTATTAAATGCAAGCTACTGAGCTAAATAAAGTATTTCACAACTACGTTTTCTGCCTAGAATTCATCAGTTTGATGTCCTCTGACACGATTTATCAGTTATCAGTGATCTCTGATATCGAGAGATGAAGTGGGCTGGAGTTACTGATAATTCACAGCCCAATTTTATTGTTTTATGGATGGTCTTAAGGTTGTTTGTATTGTTTTTTTAAATCACTGGGAGTCTATGCAGATTGCATTCATACATGCATAAACCCAAGCAGACTTGCTAGTTGAGTATGGAGATGGCCTTGAAGAAGGAATTCAACAGCCGTTAGGTAAACACCAGCCCTTGAATCAAGATTACCCCACTTTGATTCTTGTTGGCCGGGTGGGGAATGGAAAGAGAATCCCTATCAGGCTTTTAATATTCTGTTATTTTATCCTACAACAATAAAGTAGAGTTTCAGCAGTTCTCATGGTATCTGTTTCCTGATCTGCCTTAGCTCAATAGACTGACGCTCAAGTGGAAAGCAGATCTGCTGATATTCCTACTGCTTTCTCCCACTGCTTGTTCCCTTCTGTAGCTGCCACAGGATCATCACACACCTTCAAGCTGACCAGCTAGCTGGCTGGCCTGTAGACAGCTGATGGATCTTCTGTAGGCAGATGCCTGCTCACCTCAAAATGTGTTATTCTGAAGACCTGTACATTGCAGCCTGCACAGGAGGACTGACAAGAAAGTACAGCATGCTATTTAGAATGATGAAATGGATGTGCTTGGCTGAAATCTGCTACCTGTCTCAGATCTCAGGGTGTCTGCCTTGTTTCATCCAAAGGTAGAGCCAGATGTATAATCATCAACTGCAGAGAGGAATATTTAAATCCAGGCCAAATCAAAAAGCTCTTAGCCAGGCATTCTGACAGTCGTAACAGGTTCACACTTTACCATCACATCCAAACATACAATCCAGGCTTTTACAAAGATGTATTCAACTTGCTGATATTTTTTCTATATGTGTAAATGCCAAATATTTGAGCCACCTGCTAATGCTATTGATTATCACTGATTGTGTGCCATAAGACAGCTAATAAGCTGTTCTGAAAAAAAGCATGTTCCTTGTTGGCATATTGAATTATTGAATTATGGTTTTAAGAATTAGGATACAACTTGCTTTAAGGATGATTCTTCAAATAATGTGTGAGTTACTGGCAACCTATAGACAATTTCAGCTAGAATCTCCCTGTATCCTCTCAGCCGTATCTGTGCTGAGGTTTGGGTTTATGCCTCCCCCCACCCTGATTCTAGGAAGAAATGAATGGAAGAAATATTCACCGTAAGTTATCTTTCAGTCAATAATTTTTGTACCTCCTTGCAATCTTTAGACCAAATACTTATTTTCTGGGGACTGCAGAGGACATTCCTGTGATCCTGGCCAAATATGCTGATGCTTTAAGGAATTGCCAGCGGACTCTACAGAAGTGGTCCTGTGCACCTTTTCCCTTTTCAGTTCGAAGCACTGCACGGCCCTCTTAGCCAATTATTTGCTTCTAATTCATTCTAAAAGGTTCTGGATAAGAGATCACAGTTTCTTTCATGATGGACAACAAAGTTCCACCAGAACCTTCTGCTCTTTGAGTTGGATTCCACAGGGCTATTCCCTGATGCCCAGTTACCACCCTGTGGCAACGGATGAAGAAATGGGAAGAAGACAATACCAGGACAGACATTACTGCGATCCAGTTTCAAAGGAAAGAAGTAATGTCTGAGTCTCCCAAATGACCTTCCAGTAAATCTTCTTGCCCAACTTGCTAATTAAGAATCATTGTCAACATTTAATTTGTTTAAAAACTGAGTCGTACTACTCTATATTCATAAATGCTCTTGCATCGTATGTAGTTTATATTCTCTTTTTCATATGTTTTTTTTTTAAATTTTGGTTGTACTCACATTAAAGTAAATCAACATCATCCTTCTCCTGTAGGACCAGGTAAGGTAGTGATACCAGAAATGAAAGGACATGCTTTGGTGACATTTTCACATCTGCACTGATCAGTGTTTTTGCTTTATAAAAATGTCATGGCCAAATCCAGAGGGAATAAATTCATAGTATTCTATTGCAGAATGACTTTATCTAGCTTTAAAAGCATGATATGTGATTATTAACACAGCCTAAAATAATCCCAGTAAAATGCATGCACAGAATAATGAGTATGCTGGGGAAGGGTGGGAAAAATATGATATAAATTAGATATATGGCTTGAAATCAATATGTGTTCACTAATTAATGTGATCACACCATGATTGCACATGTTCCAATGAAGGCTCAGAGAAAGTGCGTGAATTGACAGCATCAACCAATTTCACACTTCAGTATGTTTAATTTCTACAGGATGGTCGAACAAGATAACAGGCCACAGCTGTTTTCTATCTTGCAGACAGTCTTCATGTAATTTTCATTCCGGCCCAGGTAAGATGGATAATTGCCAAAAGAAAAGGTGTAAATTGAATGGCCAGTGTAAACAGTTTCCGATTGTGCAGTTGTGCATATGATCCAAACTTGCCAACTGGCATATCAATCCAACTAGCTCAGCCTGACTTACCTTAATGCCAAACTGCATGAGATGCCACTCAGGCACAATGAGATGATATGGGTAGCTTTTAAGAAGCAAGTAACAACAAAGGGGGAGGAGTTGTGGATCGGGAGGGGGTAGGTGGAGATATGTAGGCCAGGTTATATTTGGGCCTGATTCTATTCTTAACCATTTCAAGTGGCAGTGCCTAGTCAACCTTGCCCATGCTGATCACAATGTTTCAGAAGTTAAAGCAGGTCCAGCCAAAGAAAGGCAGATACCATTGTTTTCAGGCAAGCAACAGTAGAAAGGCAACTTAGGACTGGTGGGAACTAGAAGTATTTGGAAGATAGCAAGAATGCCAATATATTAATCTACCTGGTAATTTTTCAGAAAATTAGACAGGGTCTTTCATAGCTACAGTAGGCCAGAAAGAAGCCTGCATAGCTAGAACCATTCCTTGAATCCAAGGGAACAACACAAATCATAACTGTTAAGAGAAGCAGGACACTGATTTCCATTTGCTACTTTTGACCTATTGATTGACATGTTTTGATAATCAAGCTTGTGCATGTAGTTTGGCTGCTGTGAATTCTGAATGCATCCTTCTTACATCCAGATTATCAGTTGCTGCATATTCAGTTTCTTCTGCAAGGTATGGAAATAGCTGGATTTAGAAACTCTTGTTTATGCTTTGGAAAATTCCTTGTAAATATGCCTCCTATTATGAATCCTATTAAACAGAGAGGACAGCATCAACAACTGTTAAAAGTAATGGGGCAGTTAGAGTGCATTCACTGTGGAATATGCATTCTAGCATAAATTGGATTTATCGTGGTGATTTTTGAAACCACAAGACAAAACAATAGAAAATAATTTTTTGCACATCCCTGCTCGGTACCACAGTGAAATATTTTCTAAACACTCCTATAAATGAAATTGATTGCATGATGAAGATGCTTATGTTTACTAAAATAATCTTTTAATAAACAGTTTTTGCAAATAGTATCAATATATTCTGAACATTTAAGAACCATCCATTCATGTCATAAGTCAAGCAACTTTATCAAGACTTCTTTTCTTACAGATCTCCCATTTCCTTCTGAAAGGTTGTTGTAAGTAGAAAATTGAAGATGGCTATATATTATAAAGTCTAATCAATTTACATACCATAAGGATCTTACAAGTGACACAGATTAGAAGGCAGGTCCTGCCCCAAGCAGCTTACAGTCTAAATGTTGATAGTAGATTAGAGAATAAAGAAAAAAGAAGTAGAGGAAACAGAGAGGGAAAGGTAACAGAAAGGAAAATATGTTTGGATGCACAAGCTTAGGCTTAGTTTCAGTAATGGCTGAGGCTAGACCATAGGCTTAAAACATTTGAAGAACAGGGTGGAGGCAATGGTGCCACCAAGGTATTCTTGATAGGACTTTCAGCTTTTAATGAGCAGAAAGGGAGAACAGATGATATCATTTAAGGAATCACTGGAACCTGAGGGAACTGAAGTGTGTGTAGACACATTCTACATTGAGGTAATAGAAGATTAGTCAAAATCTACTAATGTAGAATTAATTCTGGCTAATATAGAAACAATGTTATGTTAATTTGATTGTCTGGGTTGTTTAAACCTGAAGATAAAACATGTAATACTTGCAACAGGGGACCTTTTGGGGCCATGGGGTTTATGAAAAAGTGAGCCTTTCCATAATCTTTTCAAAGAGAGCCAGTTTGGTCTAGTGGTTAAGGTGCTGGGCTAGAAACCAGGAGTCTGTGAGTTCTAGTCCCGCCTTAGGCATGAAAGCCGGCTGGGTGACCTTGGACCAGTCACCTTCTCTCAGCCCAACTTGGTGCAATGTAGACTAGCCTCCTCATGGTGCACCCTGGGCAATGTGACTTGTCACGGCTAAATAGTCTACACATCTGGCTGCTGGACCTCACAAGGATTTCCCAGCAAGAAAAAAGCAGCATGGACACCCAACTGCTATGCCAAATGATTAAAAAAAAATCTTTTCAAATATCTTTGGAGTTCCATACATGTTCCTCACTCTCCAGGTTCTAGCATCTACACTTCCTTTGAACAGACACATGAGATTAGACTTGTCTTACATCGAATTAGGTTGCTTGCCTCAGTCTCATTTGCCTTGAACTGCAGTGATTCTCCACTGGGATGAAATCTCTAGAAACTGGCACAATCTGCTCCTGATTTTTATAAAGCAACTGCTTTATTTACAAATATGTAAGTGTGGATTCTGCTTGCATACTTGTAACTAAAACAGAGATGACAGCAAGCCTTCCTGGGTTGTCTCATCTAAAGGGAATTTAGTGATGTCTCCCTGGGACTTCTCACCACTGAAGGAAATAGGAAAGAGTCCTAACTCAATTATGCTTCATTAGGTGGCTTACATGGAAACTGGTCTTGATGGTCCAGTTGTTTTGATTGCATATGTGAAATCAACAGTCCTACCTCAATAGAATTTAGGGAGGATTAGCTAAATCATGATTTCTTTAATGCCTATAGAGAAGAAGCTAACATTGTATTAAAACTTGGGAGCCTCCCTGGGTCAAATGATGCATGGCAGATGGTCTAAAATTCACAGACTAAGAGCCTCTTTTCCCCACAGGCTCTGTCATTCCATTTTCCATTTGTAAAGACTTCTACACAGTTCTCATTGCCCTGATTATTGTTGGGCTCTCCCTGCAGCCAGTTGGAATAAGTAATGGGTTGATCGTTCAGGTACTTAAATGTCCCTTTGGTCTTTAGGTTGGTTATCCCAAGGAACACCGATTTGTTATACAGCATTGCCACCTTTTGGACAGCATCATTCTCAGCAGCATTCCTTGGGGTTGCAAGCTGGCCTCCAGCTTGCACACACTTCTGCTTCAGGTCCTCAAAGTTGCCTTCATAGCCATTGGTTTTGAATACTTTATTGCCAGCTACGCGTCCACCTGGGAATGTTGCCACTAGAAGGTACAAAAAGGGGTGTATTTCTAGGTCAGGGCCAAAACCAGCCATTATGCAGTAAATCATTACACTGATGTAAATTGGTGCAAGATCAACTTACCGTAGGAAAAGGTCATTGCCTTTTAAATTACTGCTTTTAGCAACATATTCTTTCCCCAATCATCCCACCATTGGAAAATCTCCAGGGGTCTGTCCAGAAGTACAATGGGCCCATAGCTACAGTATGTCTAAACCATACCAGAATTGCAGGATTATTGTCTATCTGTCTATCTGTCTGTCTGTCTGTCTCTCTCTCTCTCTCTCTCTCTCTCTCCATCTATCTATCTTTCTTTATTCTTTCTTTGTAAACTTTTGTAAACACTAGGATCATTTTCCCAGAAAGCAGCTGACAGTTTCCTTGCAAATTCATTTGGTCCACTGTGTTATACATTAAGATTGTTGTTTATTCATTCAGTCGCTTCTGACTCTGCGTGACTTCATGGACCAGCCCACGCCAGAGCTTCCTGTCAGTCGTCAAGACCCCCAGCTCCCCCAGGGACGAGTCCGTCACCTCTAGAATATCATCCATCCACCTTGCCCTTGATTGGCCCCTCTTCCTTTTGCCCTCCACTCTCCCTAGCATCAGCATCTTCTCCAGGGTGTCCTGTCTTCTCATTATGTGGCCAAAGTATTTCAGTTTTGCCTTTAATATCATTCCCTCAAGTGAGCAGTCTGGCTTTATTTCCTGGAGGATGGACTGGTTTGATCTTCTTGCAGTCCAAGGCACTCTCAGAATTTTCCTCCAGCAATACATTAAGATAAGTATACATAATTCATTCCTGCAGGACTAAGCGTAGGACTAAGGTAGGGCTAAATGTAAACACTTGGCTTTGCCTCAGAAGCAGTGCAATTCTCCTTGCTGTGTTATTTCACTCTGCCTCATCTCCTGTCTCATGAGCATTCTTTGAAGTGAAGCATCCCTTTGACACAACCCCAATGATTAAAGAGGTTGAGCTTCTTCATGTTCATGAATAATTTGCAAATACAGTGCAGCAGCACCTTCCCAACTGCTAGTACATGCTACCAAGCCTTCTAAGTCTGGGGCATGCAGTATGGGGGCTGCTGCAGTATATCTCCAGACATGTCTTGTTGCCCCAGCCCTCCAACTCTTTGCTGAGAGATTAAGTTTATCCAGAGAGATCTGCATATACTATGCATCATTTTTACCTTTTTGGTACTTGGTGAAGCTGGCTTGCAGAGCTTTCAGTTGTCCTTCCAGAGCAGTAACTTTACTCTTCAAAAGATTGACCTCTAAGAGAGAATAAGATGATCACAGTCTGTAAGATATTGGACTGTACCATCATGAATAGGAAGACAGTGGCATAAAATGACTAGTCCAGACATTGGCTTCCCTTCCCACATGACTTTTCCTTGCTGGAAACATAGGTGGGCCTGCCTCCCCTTTACCAACATTAGTACATTAGTGACAAAAGGTTGGTAGAAACATGAAACTCGTTGGGTCTCAAATATTAACCACATCCCTGCTAAAAAGGACACTGAAAGGGATTCACAGAGACCTTGAAACCTTCTAAAATTTGTTAAATGGATCTTTAACAAGCAGGCAACATTCACCCCACGTACCTGAGAGACCACTGTCACCCTTTGTCCCCTTATCACCAATGGAACCTTTATCTCCTTTGGATCCAGGAGGACCCGGTTTCCCCATTGGGCCTTGTGGTCCTGCTGGTCCCTGAAGTCCTATTGTGAGAGATGACACCAGCAAGTCAGAGTTATGCTTTCCTACTCTCCTATCTGTATGAATATTTAAGGCTTCATAAATACCCGTTTGAAGGCATTCATAAGGAGTGCATGAGTATGGTGGGAACCTAACTTTGTTTAGATTAAATCTCCTTGGAATCAAGCTCAATTCCTATGTTCATGTGCCTTTCTCAGCAAAGATACTGACTGGTTTGTCACTGCCACCTGCTGTGGTTGTTTCTAACTTCTCAATCAAGTCTACAGCCTTGGGATTTCCTGGTAGATGCCATCCAACTACTACCTGGCCTGACTCTGCTTAGCTTTTTGAGATCAGCCAATGTTGGTTAGGTGCTACCACGTGCTAGAACTTATGTGTGGACTTCAAATCCTGTAATTCTCCAGTCAGCCTTAGCTAGGGAAACCTTGCTTAATGCTGCAAGCAAGCACCCAGAAATATTGGCAGAAGTAGTCAAGGTCTTGTGCTATTTCTGAACCTTCCTAGTAAAAATGCTTCTTTAGAGCCAATCTCTGCCATAGGTTTTCACTGAGCCCGGCCTTTGCACGAGGCAGGCTACAACACACAATAACACCCCCACCCCACCCAAATCTCCAGTTCTTGATTACGCCGGGAGAAATACATCCCTCCTTTTTTTTTTTTTTTGGCCTAGCTAGAACATCTATTTCTCCATTCTGGCTTTGCAAGAATGGAAAATCTTTTGCAAGACTTTGATTGCTTCCTGCTCCATCTGTACTTTTTAAAAGTAACCCCCCCCCCCATTTTTTTCTCAGTTCTTCTTTCCCCTTGTCTAAATTTCAAAGCTTTCTCTCTTATTGCTTCCTGTCACTTCCAGAAACTGGGAGTAGGGTAAACCTATTTGCAAATCAGAACAACACAAGGATTTTGCAATGGAAGTGTTTCTTAGCCAAAGCAATGCTCCAAATTGAACAGACTGTAGTTTAGCAGACTTCATGACTTACCTTTGGTTCCCATGTCCCCCTTTGCTCCCTTTTCACCCACTGACCCTTTGGCCCCAACTGGACCAGGGGAACCTATTTTGCCTTGGGGACCTTCAGGACCAGGGGCTCCATTTACACCTACAGTGATATTGAGGATTGAAAAGAACACTCAGAATGAAAGCTGCATTGCAAAAATATTGATCACAAAACAGGAAAGTCATTTCTACTTTGCAGTTCTAGTTTGTTAATGGACAATAAGAGAGTAGGGCAGATATCCCGCTGATCTAATCCATTTTGCATAAGACTAATCTGATGCTCCTAAATCTATTTCCACTGGACTCATTATGTCATTGCAACAAAACCAATCAGCACCATAGAAAAATAGAGACTGTAAGATTGCTTGTTTCTGATGCACCTGTTGAAGTGGGCTGTCTCCTATCAGAGCTTCTGCTTTCTTAGTGTTATGTGCCTCCCAAATTCTTGGCTGTTAGATCTATCTCTGTATTTGTTTAAGAATTATTCATAACACCATAAACATACGCAAATTCAGGATCTAATAGGTGTAGATGCACAGGAGAGAAAGTATAGCTCTATTTTTGCCAAATGTCTGACTGGTATTTTATCTCAATAGCAATGTTTTCTAACTTGAGTCCAGATTTTGTAAGATACTTTAAAGATATTTTAAGCTAAAGCTCTCATCAGTCACAGCTAGCATGACCACTGTCTAAAGATAATGGGAGGTATTATCCAAAATGTCAAGAAGATGTACAGTAACTTGGGGAAGACTGCTACTGGACATGCATGGCTGCTTCAGAAGGTGCTCCCAAAACTGCTGTGTGACCACAGGAAGAAATATGGTTGCTGATGCAGGTGCTTTAATAATTCATGGGAGATGCTTTATGCATATCCCTTCCTGATGCAAAGTACTTCTTTCAAAGAATTTGCACAGCCTTATTAAACACTGTATTGGATACATGTTTGTCATGCTACTTGGAGAAACCTTTAACATGAACCACCAGTTTGCATGAAGCTAAATGAATGCTCTACATAAAATAAGTAAGCAAGCAAAAACTAGACAGTTTCTGTCTGTAGACAAGTAGCTGGGCAGGGAAAATAGAGGTAGGCTACAATTCTGTTCTCTGACATGCTATTTTCCATGTGCAGGGTTATTTCCTTTTTGGATAGAGGAACTTGCTATTCTGTGAACCTACCCCTAGCAGTCTGAAGTGGTATTAGACTACTGAGATCAAATATTCAAGCAAACCATTTTGATTTTTTCCCCAGTTCACACCATCATAGAACCAGCTAATGCAGTCTTCAAGAAACAGATGTTTCTTCATGTGTCCGAAGACAAGCTAAGAAGATAAGTACTCTTTGTTTCTAAGAGTCAGTGGATTGCTTGATGGTTCATCTAGTAATTAAGAACAGAATGGGCTTCATGGACGTGCTATTATTTTGTTTGATTGGAGGCAAGACATTCAGAAGTGTCGGAACTGGTCTTATCCCCTTTGGGTGGAATTAGATCTGCCATCACTTGGATTTTATTATATTTTATATTGATATTTATTGATATTATTCTGATTTTATTGAATTTTATACTGTTTTATTGTGAACCATCCAGGGTCCCCCGAGTGGGGGAGATGAGCGGTAATAAAAATATGATAAATTAAAAATAATAATAATAAAATTTTAAAAAGTGTTATGAAAGATAGGAAGAGCAAGAGCAGTAAACTTCAAACATCTGGCCATTTTAGGATCCCTTTCTTCTTCCCCAATTCTTCTAAATTTAACTGCATTATTAACTACATTAAAAGGGGTTGAAATACACATGAGCTAGAATTCTGAAAGCCGCTTTGGCCATGCTCAGTAGCTTGGATGAGCTCACTGATCTTTCTGATCTCCTTGTGATGGTTGAACATCAGATCCCTTTGGGACATTACAAATGGACTGTAAATGATCTCTTAATTGCTGTTTGAAGAACACAACCCCATTGATCCATTGAATAAGCTGTTACATTATTCTGTGATAATTATTTTTAATTGAATTCCCTGGTAGAAGTAGAGGGACTCAATCTCTCTTAATTAAACAAGCTCACCTATTTCTCCTTTGGTGCCTTTTTCACCCTGAGGGCCACTGTTACCTTTTGCTCCAGAAGGGCCCACATTTCCAGGAGGACCCTGCAAACCCCGAATCCCACGTGGTCCTGATCAAATGAAATAAACTGTGTGAGCAGAGAAAGGGAGGGTGGGGAATGTACCAAGGAGAATAGGCTTACAATGATCCATTGCAGTCAAAAGGAGCTGCAGGGGATAGAACTGAGGCCTCTTCAATCTGTAATATTACTGTAGAGATAAACTACAGTACTGGAGATCCAGACCAGACATATCTCTGGGCAATGAAGCTGGCTGTCAGTAAACTGTGATCAGATAACTCAATGGTACATGACAGTAGGGGCATCCAGAGGGTAAGGGAGTGTCAAAAAAACACCCACAAAAAGTGTGATTGAAGCTCTGCCCCTTTTTAATGTGCTTTCAGCTACTGTCTTGACCATTTTGTCCCTCCCTCCCTCCCTCCCATATAACAGTTTCAAATTGACCAAACATCTTGCACAAGAGAATCCAAATCGCTTTCAATTCCATCTGGCTTTGCAACTGGATTTAGAAAATCAACCTGAAAACATGAAAATGTGCAGACCAAAAGAGAAAACCCAACCACAGTTTATAATCAAAATGCATTGCTCCTTTGCTCAAAAGAATGTATTCACACATTTCTGTTATGATGAACTAAGTTTCAGGGGCAGATAAGGAAGAAATGAAATGCATCTTTTCAGTTATCAATTCCATATTTTCCTACATGCTTGCAATTAATTAACTACATAAATTTGGGATCCATTCTGTCATTGAGGGAACAAATTATCCTGACCAGCCATAAACTGCTCAGAACTAGGATATTCATTTATCCCGCTCATAGACTATAAGCTTCATCAGGAATCCTCCAGCACGATACTTACTATTAGGATCTGTTAAGTGGGCACCATAAAGGACAGAGCCCAAACACTAAGACATTCCACTTATAGTAATACTCACTTTGGTCTTTCTATGCAGACATTTAGGCTGTATCCCTTCAAATAGATAATCATAAATGCTCCACTCCACCTCCATGTGCTACACTGAACAAAACCAACAGAGCAAATTCCCTTTTATTTTTATTTGATGTTTAAGAAGGGAGCACTATGGGCTTTATGGTCTATCCAAGTTGCATGTCCAGGAGAACTTGGCACATATACAAATGGGCAGCAAGATGATATACTCATATAAATAATCACCTTGCTGCCCATTTGAGTATGTGCTATGTTTGTCCTGGATGTGCAACTAGGAAGGACCATAAAGCCTGTAGTGCTCCCGTCTTAAACATCAAGTCTTAGAGTCTCTTAACACTAAACATAGACAAGCACACTTGAATGGACAGCATTCTACAGCAGCAGAGTAGAACAGGTAGAGAAAAAGACCGTTCAGCAATGAATAAGGTGTGCTCAGGCTGAAATCTTCATTCCTATTTTTATTTCTGAAATGGTGGGCAACCTGATACTCTGTCAGGCGGCACCATGTTTTGGACAGCTTTGTTAACCTTTCTAAGATGCATATGAAGATAATATTCTGCATGCCCTCTATGGAGATGGCTTTCTAATAAAAGGGTAAAAATAATATCACTAAGAATTTGCTTTGTTAGAATAATGTGACTATTGGTAGGTGCAATCATACAGTACATAAGCTGTACTTTGTATTTTGTAGAACTGGAAACAATAAATGTGGTCTAAGATCTTGCATCTTACCCATTTCTCCAATATCTCCTTTTGATCCAGTATTCCCTTGAGAGCCGTTTTTTCCTGCTGTTCCAGCTGGCCCCATCTTTCCTGGAGGGCCAAGGATTCCTTTTGGTCCTTGCAATCCTTTAAACAAATTTAAGCAAGGATTATTAATGGGGTAATGTTAAGTGCTTTGGGGAAAGTGCATACAAGGATGAGAAAATCTATGTAGTCCATGAAAAAGTTGAAGTGATTAACCCCATACAGAATAAACCTATCAAATCCATACACACCCTCCAAAGCAACCTGGAATTCTAACTAGAGGCACAAATGACCAGGCTCAAATTATCCTACTTCGGACACATTCTGTGAAGACCCAGCTCTCTGGAGAAGGCTCAAATATTGGGAAAGCTGGAAGGAAAGAGAAAAAGAGGATGACCAGCAGCAAGGTAGATGGACTCAGTTACAGTGGTGTTGAGTGTAATTATAATAATAAATATTAATTAAATGTCTATGCTACCAAACTTCCAGTGACTCTGGGCAGTTTACAGATTGTTAAAAAACATTTTAAAACAAATAATAATACAATAAATACAAAGGAACACAGCAAAGGAACAAAGATGGCGAAGAAAACAAATCCAGATGGGAACAAGGAAAAGGAAGTAAAGGAGTGTCAATCGTCCTTGCTGAAGGCCTGGGTGAAGAGTCATGGGTTCAAATACCAGTCGGGTGGGGGCTGTTTGACTCTTGGGAGAAACCTTGTTCCAGACAGCAGGTGCTCTTACAGAGGAACTGTATTATTGGAAGGCCTGGGGACAGATCATCTTGGAACTGATCTACCTATATGGTCACTGAGAGTCAGCACTGACTTGATGGCACATAATCAATGAAATCCATTGGCCATAGAGGAGAGAAAGGATGAAAGGAACCCTTGGCTTGTAAAAAGAACTCCACAAATACATTTACTATATTGGCCCCTGGTATATCCATGGTTATGGGCAATCTGGAACTGGGGAGATGTAAAAGATCCAAGGAATTTCCATTTCTGCAAAGGCTGCAGGATTCTCCTAGGAATCCCTTGGATAGAAACAAATGAAAAGAAAAATGGAAATACACACACAAACACACAGACACACAACTTCACTTCTGCTTGCCATCAGAACTTTAGAAGTGCCATATTAGTATTCACTGAGATTTGTTTTGCCTAGGAAAATAATAACAATTTAACTTGCTGCCCAGAATCTACCTTGCAAGTCCTCACATTTCTTCAGATCCTGTCTCCCCTCCCCGCACTTTCCCTCTCAGGGCTCTTGAGATTTTCTGTCAAATTTCTCTTGTGGATTTTGAGCTGACTTCTTTGGTGGACATGGTAGAAGAGGCTATTGCAGGTCCTGTTTTCTATCACACTTTGTCCCATGACTCTGAAATCTCTCAGGCTGCCCAGACTCTCTAGTTTGAAAAATTCCAGTGGGAAAAGTTCCTGCATGATGGCTTTGTTGAAATTGAATAGAAGGGTGGGAAGTCAGGAAACCTGCAGACCGCTGGACAGAAGAATGCATAGAGAAAGAAAGAACATCTACACACAACTCTTAACCATCTTTAAGTCAACAAATGTCAGACTCTTAGAGCTGACCCATAAGAACTTCCCTGAAATTCTCTTCTCTGTTGAAATTAATTTGGAGAGCATCAAATTGAATTGAAACCTTTCATCAAATTGAATGAGTACTGGTCAGGAAAAACTAAAAAACCTCTGAACATCATACAGATACAGTATTAGAGCCCCAGCACAATGCTAAGTAGGTTTTAAATCTAAATCTAATTTAAACCTAATTTAAATATAAATCTAGTTCATAATTCTTTCTAAATTAGCCAAGGTAATATCTGAAAGGCAGCTTTGAAAGTTGCCTCATTCAAGCCACAGTATCCCATCCATCTTCCTTCATCAGCTGTGCCTTCGCCATATACATGCTTGAAACTATGACTGTTCTGGCTTTTCCCCACAAGCTGTATTCTAGGTGTGCTGGACTCCAGTTCCCATAATTCCCAGGCAACAAATATCATTTTGGCTGAGCATAATGGGAGCTAAAGAAACCTGGTGAGGGAAGGCCCAGTGCTCTTAAATCATGAGAGAATTGTATTAAAAGAAGCTTAAAGGCCTTGCAAGAAAAGTCTGCTCAAATTGCTTCCTGAATCACCTTAACCTATTTAGAAATTTAAGAAAGTTCCACAGAATGGGAAGGTGGTTGTCTTACACTTTTAATTCTGCTTTGCTTCCAGCCCCTCCTCTGTTAAATTCTTACTGGCTTCTTCTCCAATCTTCTCACTTTCCATCCAGTTAGCCAACTTCAGAAGTGAAGAAATGCTTCATCAAATACCAAGAGGCATAAAACATGTCTGAAGCTAAATTATGTGTATGGGCCATGCTTGCCAGTATTACTATAATTTAAATAGAGATTTGATATATCTACAGTATGAAATTAGGGAAAGCTCTGAGCTCTCTGAGTTGTCACCACTTGGCCATCCTGATGCTGACCACGGATGGGTAACTTCAAGGTTCTGCTATTCCCTACAGTTGGATCTAAACAAGACTTGAACTGTCAGTCTCCCAAACAGCAGATACAGTCCACATTCTCTTCTCTTCTCTTCTCTTCTCTTCTCTTCTCTTCTCTTCTCTTCTCTTCTCTTCTCTTTTCTCTTCTCTTCTCTTCTCTTCTCTTCTCTTCTCTTCTCTTCCTTTCTTTCTTTTTTTCTTTCAACTCTTGCATGTTTGCATCCTATTGTTGACAGTAGCTAGAAAACAGGATACTTGGTAGGCAAGAGAATTGCTTTAGAATTGTACACAGAACTTAGTTGATGATATGGGGTAGAAAAAAGAGCAAATATGGTCAAATCAATCAGGTCCTTCCTTCCTTCCTTCCTCCCTTCCTTCCTTCCTCCCTTCCTTCCTTCTTCCCTTCTTCCCTTCCTTCCTTCCTTCCTTCCTTCCTTCCTTCCTTCCTTCCTTCCTTCCTTCCTTCCTCTTTAAATCCTAAGAAGAGGATTGTGGTGATTAAACTAGAGTCACTTGAAACAGGGATTAATGACATGAAACCTTTAGGGTCAAACTCTGAGATTAGAGCCCCGTTAACCCATTTAATGAAATATATGGAAAAATTCAGATGCCCTCTGTTCTCCCCTAACTGCATGTTCAGCCAGAGACCTGAAGGAAAACTGTATCCATGTTCTCTTAAACACAAATACAATCAAGGGCTTAAACACTTCAATACAATCCAGGGGCTGCACTTCTATTCATGCAAAGCAAATACAGTTCTCCTCCAAACTGCCATTTGAAGGAAGAGAACAGGGTGAGGCTGATTTGTACATCCTATTTTCTACCCAATTCCAAGTTTCCACACTTGTACACTGAAGCGATTTCTGCTTATAAGGTACAGTCACCATCAGCAGTTGTAGCAGTTGGTAAAAAGGGAATCAGGAGGACTAGAAAAGGGCTGTGCCAGCCTACTTTCTCCACCTTAATTTTATGTGGCCCTTGGCTCAATTTCATAAACAACTTACAAGTAATTAGTCCAGATTTCCATCCTGGAGTTTCTTTTTTTCTATTAAGAGCCAACTGGAGAAGAAGCAACAGAAGGAAGTGGAGAAGGGGAAGAATGAGTAGAGAACAGGGGTGGCCCAGCTTACCCACAAATTTATGCTTTCACTGGCATGCGCTTCACTTCCCCAAAGGAATAAATATATTGGAGAAAATGCAAGAAAGGAAATCTGTCTTTTAAAATATGATCAGAAAGCTAACCCCTGAGAATTTTACACCACCAGGAAGGCATTATTTCCAGACCTTGGTCTCCCTTCTCCCCTTTAAATCCTTGAATTCCATCTCTGCCATCTTGTCCTGGTATCCCTTTCTCAGCTGGTGCACATACCACCAAGGAACAAGCATTCCAGCTGTGGCCTACTTGCTTTGGCGCTGGGGGTGATTCTGATGACACTGTTGATACTGAAGCACAAAACAGCAGGAACACTAGCATTGCTGAGTGATAGGACCTGGAAAAAAAAATGAAGGAGAGAGAGAATGAAGGTGTTAACTAAGAACACTGCTAGCCCAAGAATATGTTCCATGGAATAACAAAGTGCTCAAGATGTGTGTGCCTTTGAGTGGGTCTTGACTCCTGATGACTACATGGACAAATCCATGCAGCTTCCTTGGCAACATTTTCAGAATGGTTTGCTTTATAGTGTGGTGGGTTTATTATGCTTGTGAGCAAAATATTTCTGAATTCACTGAAGTGATTCCATTTCTTTTAAACTGTACCTTTCCTTTTTTTCTGTTTCAGAAAAGCATTGCTCAGTTGGGGCAACCAGATAACAATAACAATAACAACAACAATAATAATCTAGGTTAATGGAAGGTCAGGAAAGGACCAGCTTCTTTACCATAGCACATAGCTCTCAGCACAGCATTTTCTAGATAAAATTGTTAAATATGGCTGGAGGTCAAGCTTCATTTCTGCTATATTCTTCTGGTCTTTATCATTAGAAGAGCCAGTGAAAGAGGGGCAAACCCAGTTCTTCCAAAGGAGACCTAGCCAGCTGCCATCACTCTGCAGGACAAACTGTCCAAAACGAAGTAAATTTGGAAAGTGCTACCATGGTTGGATAGTTGTACTTGCCCTTCTTTTGCAAAATGGCTATCATGTTAATCTCATTTAATAAAGTCCATTGATGAGAATACTGGAAGCTGAATATAATAAATTATGGCACTGAGCTCAGTGCAAGCTCTCTCATTTGAGGTTCATGAAATTTGATAACCACCTGGGGTGCAATCAGTTTTGATTTAGCCCCAATTTAGCACTGTAAAAATTGAAAGACTGCTCTACATTGGCAATTACATTTTGCCTGTAGAAATATAACTTCACTTATGTTTTGCTTAAAATATCAAAGATTTTCCCATCCACTTGCTTTGGTAAAAATCAATGGAAATGTACTTGCCAACTAGTGGCAATTGAAGGGTAAAAGATGAGAAGTTTTCCCAGCAAGGACACAGCCAGTGGGGAAAATTGGCTTGAGGGCCCTTCCTTCCTGTCTGTCTGCTCTCCTTGCCACCAGAGTCATCTCTCCTTTTCTGCCACCAATGCTCCTTCTAACATCTGTCTGCCATAGATGCCACAGTTATTGCTGTACTAAACTCCAGTTCCTGAGCCTTCCTAATCTCCTCCTCCTCCTCTTCCCCCCTCCCCCCCCCAGCTGCAACCCAAACAGGCACATTTTTAACAGTATGGGGATAGGACATAGCGAGAATCAACTCTTATGCAAACTGAATTGGCACTTTGACATGCAAAGAAGTTGTGTTTCAATCTGAGTTCGCAGTCCGACATTTGACGGCAACCCAGTTCTACTTGATCTGCTCTGGGATGCAAGATTCAGTGTGAAATAAGATTCATCTAAGCAGCTAACTTTTTCTTTCTTTTTTTACAGATGTGGAGAGTTGGAATGTGAGCTCAGATCGAATTAATTATGTTCTCGTCTGCTTCCTTATTTCATATGTGTCTTCTTGTATACTTCTCCTGTAGAAACTTTAAGAATGGAATTTTCTTTATTGTGCCACTTGGTCACTTGTGCTTGTTAGTAGCTAATTGATTTTGAAGTTCATGCCTTGGGAGAGGACAGTATGTGTGCTGCTCTGCTTCCTTATCTCTCTCTGCAGTAAAATACAGGAACTGCTTGTTAGAACACCAGTTAGAGCCTTGGATTAAGATGCAAATCAAAGCTACTGTGTTGCCTTTCAAGGAGGTGTCTGTACTGTGTTTATGCCTGTGTCTTTTTGTGATTTTCTTGTTTTCTTATCAGTTGTAACACAATTCTCTCTTCTGGGGTCTCCATTAATACATGTGAAAGGTGAAAGGTCCCCTGTGCAAGCACCAAGTCACATCTGACCCTTTGGGGGGACGCTGCTTTTGTGACGTTTTCTTGGCAGACTATAGAGTGGGGTGGTTTGCCATTGCCTTCCCCAGTCGTCACCTTCCCCAGCAAGCCGGGTGCTCCTTTTACTAACCTTGGAATCAATCCCAGCAGAAGCTGGATTCTCGGGTAGCCGGCTCAGGTTGACTCAGCCTTCCATTAATGCATACCCATGCTCAAACTGTCTTTGATCAACATTCTATATGTAAGGTTATGGCTCTGGCCATATCTGAGTACAAGAGACAAGTGAGTCACTGTAACCTGTTAACTTCAGAGAAATAGAATGGTTGTTTGGATCCTCTCCAGTTTGTTGCTGTTTTGGGGGGAGTTTGTCCACCATGACCAAATGGGATGAATGTAGCAGAGTTGATAGGCCCTTTGGAGAATTAAAGACCTGACAAGTCTCAGTTGGATACCATCAAGTGTTTTACCTGAATCAAGTTTTGAAATGCACCCCTCCATATTTCTTTTAGGGCAGAGACAGGGCACAGCTCCTACCTTTCCCTTTGCTTTTCTGAGGTGCCCTAGGCTCCTGTTTTACTGCTTCTGATTACTGGGTTTCCTCACATGCCAGGAGGG
The DNA here is from genome assembly GCF_035149785.1 of Candoia aspera. Lineage (NCBI taxonomy): Eukaryota > Metazoa > Chordata > Lepidosauria > Squamata > Candoiidae > Candoia > Candoia aspera. The sequence goes on along the minus strand of NC_086158.1, from coordinate 95,009,988 downwards.
TGAGCATAGTTATTTGGCAAGCTTAGGCTCTCCTGGAAGGCGTCCCTCATCACTGGCCTTGGTGGGTCTTCAGGCTGGTCAAGGCAGAATGGAAAACATGGCCTAAGAAGAAGGACTACAGACTTGCCTTCTGGAATGCTGTAGCTTTGCTCTGACTATCAGTGGGTTTTCTGGGGTGCCTAACTAGGTGGAAAACAGTTCTTTTTGGAAAGGACACCCTCACAACTTCCAGCACTAGCAATCTGTGACGTCTTCTAGATTCACCCACCTATCACTGTGCCCAAAATAACTGTCATGTTACAGGCTTTATATCACTTGAGTGATGGCTGAGTGATGGAATGAAGTAGCCATAAGCCCCTAGTGCAGAAATGACCTGAAATACCAAAGGTTGCAGAAACAGGCTGGCATAATGAAATACCGAGCCACAGAAATAGGCAAGGCAGAGAGAAAGAGACTGGCACTGAGAAAGTAGCCTTTATAGTCTTTGCCATTGCACCCCTCTTTTCAGAAGGTGAAAGTGTTAACCTGGCACCCTTTTACCCATAGTGAAGACATCTAACCCTGCACCAACTGTGCAGAATTTTAAAGTCAGGTCAGCCTTGAACTCATATTTAAAATGCTTACATTTAAAAGGGTGGGGTGAGGCTGCCTCTGGGCATCCACACGTCCTTGAAAACCTCAGGGTGTGGCTCAGTTGGCCAGGCAGCTGGAATGGATGCTTGTAAGTAAATTCGTGCATGAATGAATGATTGCATGGACCCATCTTTCAGGTTTCTGAAAAAGGCATGATCTGTGCCAAGCCTTGGGGAAGTGGGGAGGGAAGCATTTCTGCCTGGCTGTAGATGTTTTTCCCAAGTGCAGACAGCAATTCCAGATTCACTTTCTCACAGCGCCTAGTTGTCTTGGCAGGACCAGCATGGAAGAGGAACAGTCCTTTAGCACCGGTGGTCACATTCCAGAAGCTGGGAGTTGAAAAACTGAATGAAGCCCAACGCAAGCTTAGTCCTGTCACCCCAGAAGAGTTCTGACAGAGAGTTGAACAAGTTGGTAAATCATATTGTCGGACTGTTCCTGTCAATGTCCTTACAATATTCAACCTGCTTGTTCTCCATGTAGGGAACTGAAATGGCAACATTCTATGCAGTCTGTACAAAGCAGCGGAAAAGCCAACAAATCCTCAGAGCATTTCAGAAAGCTTTTCAGATACCTTGGAGACACCTGATTCAGTCCACTGCTTTGAGATGGATTCAGTTGGTGAATCTGCTTGGATGGGGTGATTCGACTGAAGCTTCATTGCCTCAAATCCCCCATTCGAAGCTTTGCACAGCACTATTTAGTATTTATCTAACTGCAGGCTACTGCTAAGTTCACTAGGTAGAGAAATAAATCTTGAAGATGACTCCATGATCTGATCAGCTGCTAGCCTAGATGGTATTAGAAATACTTATGGGGCCATTGGGTCCCAGTTTTAGCCCCACAACCAGGGACTGAACCAAGGACTTCATGCACAATTCTCCACTGCATTATAATCATTCTGCTGTTATATTTCTTCATGATCCCAACTCTAAAGTAAGTTGATTAAAAATTACAGCACAGGAATATAAAATGAATAGGGTCTTCATTTGATTGGATGCACTGACTTCATTCCCTAGCTGATGGATAAAAATATATAAACCAGCATGGTTTTGCACAGAAAACTGCTCATTTTTCCTCCTCTGCAAAATTCTGAAAAGTTATACAAATGCCACTTTCTTTTGCAGCAGACATCCTAGTGAAGCCTTCAGAAGAGACAACTTACCAGCTGCATTTTAAATCAAGGTGTTAAACAAAGAGATAACAAATGCAGACAAATTATACTGTCACTGGATGCAAATTCAAGTAGCCATGAAAACTAGAGATAATTCTGAGATAAGCCCAGAGAGATCTGAGAATCCGATATGGAAAACACTCAGTAATCAAAGACAGCATATCAATGAATTAGGAAAATCTAGTACTGGTTGAAATTAATCAAAGCTATAGAGCACAAGACAAAAGGATCAGCTTTTATAAGGAAGTGGTGGCAGTTTTCAATATCACATTACTGTATTTCACTATCACAGTTTATTTTCTTATTTCTCTAAAAGACCCACCAGTAAAGAGCAAACTAAAACTCCACTCACTCACTTTGCAATTTCTGATGTTCTATGAAGACCTGAATAGAGATCATGTACTAAGGGCTTAGCTGTCCTTTTAAAGGCCATGAGTTAAGTAACATCAGCTCCAGTTTCTCAATCATATGACCTTACTGGAAATCTACAAGTAATTCATGAGTGGATGGCAGGTACAAAGAAAAGAGATTTCTCATTTCTTGCAACTTGAGAATAAGATAAAATTGGCATTTTAGGGAACAAGACACAAGAGCTCATAAATGCATAGTATTTTGACTATGCTAGAAGACTGCCTAAGCTTAAATAATTTGCATACTTCATCTGTTTCAGCTTGGGCAAACTGCTTGCTACAAATAAGATTCAATGCTCAGGTTCTCTTCATTGTATTAAGGGCCCCACTGGACTTAAAGAAAGTAATAGCAGTGGCTCACTAGTGGCTCATTTACTCATTAAGACACCACCTGAGGGACCACTGCTCCAGTCACAAACCTACCCAGCCATTAAGGTCTGAAGTAAAAGTTGTCTGAAGGAAGTCCTCATCTTCTGGCATGTCAGAGGTAGATTTCTCCTGGATTGCTTACAGACTATGGAATGTGTTCCCTAGGGCCTGTCCCCCCATAGCATGCCTTTCACACATTCACTCAAACTGAATGATGCAAAAATAAAGGATCTCTATTAAAGATGCTACAGATGGAGTTGGTACCAAATGAATCTAAGATGTTCTACTAGTAGTAGCATGTGCATTGTACTAACTTTAACCCTTCCCATCATGGTGGGCAGGAAAGCGTGACCAAGTTACCTGGTTCACATATGTATTTCTTCACATGATACAACAGATATTCTGCCTGCCTGAACCAACAAATTTGTACTTATCTCCCTTTGGCCCCAGACTTAAATTGCCTGCAGTCAAGCATATGTGCAGCGTAATACCAGAACAAGTTTTCCAGGCTGAAATCCTATACTTAATTATCTGGGAATAAAATCTATTGAATCCAATGGGGTTCGTTTCTAAGTAAATCCAGTGTCATATTCATTGTTGCGATGTTTAATGTACATCGTAACATTTCGCATGCCATGGTGCTGATGTGCATTCCGGTTGGGAGGGAGCTGCTGGGAGACCTTGTACCAGGCTTTCTATCTGTTTTCATGGGGATGGAATGTGTTTGGGTTATCGTTTGTGTTCAAGGTCCTTTTTACCCGCTGATTAGCAGAACTCGTTAGGAGCACCTGGGATGGGGAATTTGAAACGGTTGTACGAGGGGGAGGGCTTACATTCACACCGAGGGTTTTTAGTTTGTATTTGGCGCGCTTTTGCTCATTCTCAGCTTTCTTTGCATACTATTCTTAAATAAACCAGATTTTATTCAAGCTCTCACTTGTGAGTCTGAGAATACTTTAGGATAGGCAACCATTACATAAAGCTGAGAATCTTTTGTGATACCCGTTAACTCCTTCCAAGTGTAATTCTTGTGAGGAAAATAGTTAACAATGACAGAACTGAGACCAACGTCCGGGGTGCTGGAACCGCAAGCTGATCCAGCACCGAAGAGCCCCCTTCCCCCCGACATTTTGTTCTACCCGAGGGGCTCCAGCTCAAGCCCTGAGCTGGGGGGATCCAGCGATGAGGGAGAACCTAGGCAGAGACAGCTGGTGCTTCCTGGAAGTACCAGTTCCCACTGACCCCCGAGGGGGAATCGACCAAAGTGGCACCAGAGAAACAACCTGATGCCCGATGGAGGGAGGAATCAGTGAACCCTGAGAGGATGAGAAGGTTGGAGGCGAGGATGGATTTGATGGAAGACCTGTCGAAAACCCTGTCGATCACGATGGGTGACCAGGGAAGCCGCGACGAGAGTCCTCGCTCCCCGCAACCCCCTCCCCTTCCTCCTAGTGGACCGCCGGTGGTCCGAGGCAGGAGACGACATCGCGACAGAGCTTCACCCCAAAGAGGGTCCTCTGGGGTGTCCTGGGGCCCTGCTGCTCAGCGTGCAGCTGGTTCCCCTCCAACAGGGAAGGTGGTGAAGGACTTTGCTGTCAAATTCGATGGGGAACCCACCAAACTATCCTTTTTCATAACCAACGCAAAGAACTACATGAAGCAATACGGGTGGTATTTCACATCAGAGGAAGCTAAGATATTGGCCATTACCCCTAAGCTGAAGGGCAGAGCAGCAGACTGGTATGTCCAACTGACGGAGGCTGACGCTCCTGAACTTGGGTCATTCGAAGACTTCATGTTCGCCTTGAAGCTGTTTTTTGAGGACACCCTAGCCAAAGCCAGGGCTAAGGAAGCACTCAAGGATCTCACCCAAGGACCTAGGTAGCTGAATATGCCCTAGAATTCAAAGCTTTGGTGGGCAAGGTTCCTGAATGGTCCCAATCAACGCTCATCGAGCGATTTAAAGAAGGACTTAACCGAGATGTCCTCAGATGGGCACTAGGCAGGGATGACCCAGAGGCACTGTACGAGTGGATCTGTTTGGCTGGTAAGGCTGAACATGCCCAGTGCACCTACATGCAGACCCAGCGAACTGAGAAAACAACAACCCTGACGTGGGGACCCTGGAGTGGAGTGACAGCTGCACCACTGAGCAACCGAGCAGGAGACAAGGAGAAGGATTGCCGCTATGCGCAAGGACAGTGCCTCCACTGTGGAAAAGGAGGCCATCAAGCCACCAAGTGCCCGAAACTCAAGTCCAGAGATCGAGCAACAAAAGTCCTGGCCAAGTCGCCCCAGGCATCGCATCGAACAACCGCAGCCAAAGGTGCTACCGACATTGAAGAAGACATATATCTCTACACAGAGGTTGAGGATGCTGCAAAAGAACCAGCGGGAAACATCAGCCACCTGCCTTGAACTGCGCCCTGGGGCAGGTGGAGGAGGATGGGCATGAGGATGCTATGGTGAGTGCTGATTGCCCCACTCTGACAGTGAAAGTGAAGCTGGGCTCCTGCACTAGAACCATGGAAGTTTGGGCTCTGGTTGACTCTGGGTGTTCAAGGTGCCTCATCCACCCTGATCTAGTGGCTGCACTAGACCTACCTAGTTTGGCTGCACTAGACCTACCTAGTTTTCCTCTCCAGCAGCCTTTGATCTTCACCCAGCTAGACGGGTCAACGGCAGGGTGGGGGTGGGGGGTCCAGCAACTCATTTCACTGGAAATGTAGCAATGCAAATGGGCAGCCACAAAGAGGCTTTAAAATTCATCATTGCACCTGTTGGCGATCCCATCGTAATTCTAGGGATCCCCTGGTTAACTTGGCGAAGCCCATATATAAATTGGGAGCACCGGACCCTTACCTTTAGAGATGGGTTTTACCAAGCCCCTACAGTGGGGAGACACTTAAATGTGGTGGGGGGGCAAGGGCTGCAATTGCAGCGCCGCATCCCAGCTTGCCACAGTTGGAAGGACTGCCGGACCGCTATCGAGACTTTGCGGATGTCTTTGGGGAAATGGAGGCAGACCATCTGCCACCCCATCGCAAAACTGACTGTGCAATTGAGTTGCTTCCCAACGCGCAACTGCCCAAACCAAAAATTTGCCCAATGACTAAGAAAGAACTAGAGGCATTGTGCAAGTTCATTGACAAAAACCTGTCATGCGGGTTCATTGAAACTGCCAATTCCCCAGTTGGAGCGCCTGTGCTCTTCCGGAAAAAGAAAGATGGAATGCTCAGACTTTGTATGGACTATCAGGGGGTTAATAACAAACACTCTCTTCCAACAACCTAAGAGATGGCTTTATACATGGAATGGATAATCATTCAGAAATCAGAGTGACTACATCCTTTGCAGCCAAAGGTGGTGGACATCTGTACAGTCAGTAAAAACAAGACCTGGAGCTGACTGTAGTTCAGATCACGAACTTCTTCTTGCACAATTTAGAATCAGACTAAAGAGATTAGGGAAGACCCACAGATCAGCTAGATATGAGCTCACTAATATTCCTAAGGAATATGCAGTGGAGGTGAAGAATAGATTTAAGGGACTGGACTTAGTAGACAGGGTCCTGGAAGAACTCTGGACAGAAGTTTGCAACATTGTTCAGGAGGCGGCAACAAAATACATCCCAAAGAAAGAGAAAACCAAGAAGGCAAAATGGCTGTCTGCTGAGACACTAGAAGTAGCCCAAGAGAGAAGGAAAGCAAAAGGGAACAGTGATAGGGGGAGATATGCCCAATTAAATGCAAAATTCCAGAGGTTAGCCAGAAGAGATAAGGAATTATTTTTAAACAAGCAATGCGTGGAAGTGGAAGAAGACAATAGAATAGGAAGGACAAGAGGTCTCTTCCAGAAAATTAGAAACATTGGAGGTAAATTCCAGGCAAAAATGGGTATGATCAAAAACAAAGATGGCAAGGACCTAACAGAAGAAGAAGAGATCAAGAAAAGGTGGCAAGAATATACAGAAGACCTGTATAGGAAGGATAACAATATTGGGGATAGCTTTGACGGTGTGGTCAGTGAGCTAGAGCCAGACATCCTGAAGAGTGAGGTTGAATGGGCCTTAAGAAGCATCGCTAATAACAAGGCAGCAGGAGACAACGGCATCCCAGCTGAACTGTTCAAAATCTTGCAAGGTGATGCCGTCAAGGTAATGCATGCTATATGCCAGCAAATCTAGAAAACACAAGAATGGCCATCAGATTGGAAAAAAATCAACTTATATCCCCATACCAAAAAAGGGGAACACTAAAGAATGTTCAAATTATCGAACAGTGGCACTCATTTCACATGCCAGTAAGGTAATGCTCAAGATCCTGCAAGGTAGACTTCAGCAGTTCATGGAGTGAGAATTGCCAGATGTACAAGCTGGGTTTAGAAAAGGCAGAGGAACTAGGGACCAAATTGCCAATATCCTCTGGATAATGGAAATAGACAGGGAGTTTCAGAAAAACATCTATTTCTGTTTTATTGACTATTCTAAAGCCTTTGACTGTGTGGACCATAACAAATTGTGGCAAGTTCTTAGCAGTATGGGGATACCAAGTCATCTTGTCTGCCTCCTGAAGAATCTGTATAACGACCAAGTAGCAACAGTAAGAACAGACCACGGAACAAGGGACTGGTTTAAGATTGGGAAAGGAGTACGGCAGGGCTGTATACTCTCACCCTACCTATTCAACTTGTATGCAGAACACATCATGCGACATGCTGGGCTTGAGGAATCCAAGGCTGGAGTTAAAATCTCTGGAAGAAACATTAACAATCTCAGATATGCAGATGATACCACTTTGATGGCTGAAAGCGAAGAGGAACTGAGGAGCCTTATGATGAAGGTGAAAGAAGAAAGTGCAAAAGCTGGCTTGCAGCTAAACCTCAGAAAAACCAAGATTATGTCAACCAGCTTGATTGATAACTGGCAAATAGAGTGAGAAAACATAGAAGCAGTGAAAGACTTTGTATTCCTAGGTGCAAAGATTACTGCAGATGCTGACTGCAGTCAGGAAATCAGAAGATGCTTAATCCTTGGGAGAAGAGCAATGACAAATATCGATCAAATAGTTAAGAGCAGAGACATCACACTGACAACAAAGGCCCGCATAGTTAAAGCAATGGTGTTCCCTGTAGTAACACATGGCTGCAAGAGCTGGACCATAAGGAAGGCTGAGAGAAGGAAGATAGATGCTTTTGAACTGTGGTGTTGGAGGAAAATTCTGAGAGTGCCTTGGACTGCAAGAAGATCAAACCAGTCCATCCTCCAGGAAATCAAGCCAGACTGCTCACTTGAGGGAATGATATTAAAGGCAAAACTGAAGTACTTTGGCCACATAATGAGAAGACAGGACACCCTGGAGAAGATGCTGATGCTGGGGAGAGTGGAAGGCCAAAGGAAGAGGGGCCGACCAAGGGCAAGGTGGATGGATGATATTCTAGAGGTGACGGACTCGTCCCTGGTGGAGCTGGGGGTGTTGACGACCGACAGGAAGCTCTGGCGTGGGCTGGTCCATGAAGTCACGAAGAGTCGGAAGCGACTAAACAAATAAACAACAACATTGGGGGTTAAATTCAGTCTCCCTATGTAACAAATATCCTTTGCCTCTAATGAAAGACATGTTAGCCCACCTATCAAAAGGGAAAATTTTCTCTAAGCTCCACCTATGCGAAGCCTACTTTCGCATATGCATACGAGCTGGAGACAAGTGGAAAACCACTTTTAATTGCCCGTTAGGCTCCTTCCAATACAAAGTCCTCCCGTTCGGCTTAGCCGGCGCGCCTGGAGTGTTCATGCAATTGATTAATGAAGTGTTTCATGATCACTTATTTAAAGGGGTCTTGGTCTACTTGGACAATGTACTTATCTACTCTGAAAATGAGGAGGAGCATGAACACCTTCTTAAGCAGGAGTTGGAAAAACTAAGGGCAGCCAAGCTGTATACCAAGCTGTCCAAATGTGAATTCCACAAAATCCAACTGGACTATTTGGGCTATTGAGTCTCTGACAAGGGGATCGAGATGGACCCTGAAAAGATTAGGCCATCTTAACTTGGGAACGCCCTCACACCCGACGGCAGATGCAAAGTTTTCTGGGGTTCAGCAACTATTACTGCCAGTTCATTCAGGGGTTCTCTGAAATTGCCTTGCCCCTCACTGACCTGCTTCACACGAAAGGGTTGGGGGAAACATGCAAGGTAAAACATCCTGGGGCGGTGTTGAATTGGACACCAGAATGCCAGGCTGCATTTGAGAAACTAAAGACTTTCTTTACCGCAGAACCTATTTTGAGGCACCCTGATCCTGAACGCCCCTTCGTTGTACAAGTAGACGCCTCTGACTTTTCTATTGGGGCTATATTGTTGCAAAAAGACTCTGACAACATCCTGAAACCCTGCGCTTATGTATCCAGGAAATTTTCTGAGGCTGAGCGCCGGTGGCATGTTTGGGAAAAGGAGGCTTTTGCTGTTAAAGCTGCTTTAGAAACTTGGCACCACCTCCTTGAGGGTGCTGCCTACCCGTTCGAAGTTTGGATGGACCACAGGAATTTAGAGGCTCTTCGCACCCCCCGCCACCTTAGCCCAAAACAAATTTGCTGGGCTCAATTTTTCAGTCGGTTTAACTTCCAGTTGAAGTTCATACCCGGCAAGAAAAACTTTCTCGTGGACGCTTTGTCCCACTTGCCTCAGGACTTTGACCAAAGCCTTCAAGTGGTTGGTACTGTTCTCTCTTTACCACAATTGGGACTGGCTGCTGTCACCCGCAGCCAGACCCATGCTCCACCAGCTCAGGGCCCCACCCCCTCACAAACCCAAGGAGCACCGCTCCCTTGTCAGTTGCAAACCAACTTTCTTCAAGCAGTGAAATCTGACACTTGGTTGCTGGCTAATCGAGATAAAGTTTCCTTCAAGGATGATCTCGCATGGGTGGGCCACCACCTTTATGTGCCTGAAACCTTGCATGCTTTGGTGTTACACCGCTCCCATGATGATAAATTGGCGGGCCATTTTGGTTTTGTCAAAACGCTGCATTTGGTCCGCTGCCAATTTTGGTGTCCCTCGCTGCGGTGGGATGTTAAAGACTATGTTGCTTCTTGCCCTGTCTGTGTCATGTCAAAATGGAAAATGGGGAAACCACAAGGGCTTCTCCAGCTTGTTGCCAGCCCATCTCGTCCCTGGGCCGAGATCTCTATGGACTTTATCATTGACCTCCCACCCAGTCAAAAGAAAACTTTCATTTGGGTTGTAAAAGATTTCTTCTCCAAACAAGCCCATTTTATTCCATGCACCTCACTGCCGTCTGCTCAGCAGCTGGCTCGTCTCTTTCTGTTCCACATCTCCTGTCTCCACGGCTGCCCCTCCCGTTTGGTGACCGACTGCAGCACACAATTTACCTCCCAATTTTGGCGGTCCTTTTTGAAATTGATTGACACTGAACAAGCGTTGTCAACGGCGTCGCATCCAGAGATGGACGGATCTACTGAGATTCTTAACTCAACCCTGGAGCAATTTCTTCGCTCCTACACCAACTACCATCAGGACAATTGGGTCGAACCCCTGCCCTTTGCAGAAGTGGCTTACAACAACACCGTTCACCAGAGTACTGGGCAAATCCCTTTCTGGGTTGTTTTCGGCCAGGACTTTGTTCCCATCCCTGAATTGCCCCACCCCCCTTCGACCTCCTGCTCGGCTCACGATTGGGCTGCACAGCTGGCTGATTCCTGGCCGGTAATTCGGCAGGCTCTAAGTGATGCTCAGGCTACCTACAAACTCCATGCTGACAAACACCGTTCTCTGCAGCACACCTTCAAAATTGGGGATCAGGTTTATCTTTCCACTAAATTCATAAAATCCCCTCAACCTTCAAAGAAGCTTTCCCCCAAATTCATCGGGCCATTCCCCATTGTTGCTCTTATCAATCCTGTTACTGTCAAGCTCGACTTGCCCCACAATTTGAAATGCTTACACCCTGTTTTCCATTGCAGCTTACTCAAGCCAGTCCACCACTCTGTCCACTGGCACCCCACAGCTCCTCCGCCTGCTCCTATCATGATCGATGGCCAACAAGACTTTGAAATTAAGGAGGTTGTTGACTCCCGCAAGCTTCACAACTCCCTGCAGTACCTAGTTCGTTGGAAGCACTTCCCCCACCCTGAGTGGGTGCCTGCTCACCACGTCAATGCTCCTGATTTAATTCACCGCTTTCACCTAGCTTACTTTGAAGCCTGTGGCTTAATTGTTCCTTTTCCTGTTATGTATTACTGGGATTTTCTTCTGTCTTTTTTTTGGGGGGGGGCGGTATGTCATGTTCATCATTGCAATGTTTAATGTACATCGTAACGTTTCGCATGCCATGGTGCTGACGTGCGTTCCGGTTGGGAGGGAGCTGCTGGGAGACCTCGTACCAGGCTTTCTATCTGTTTTCATGGGGATGGAATGTGTTTGGGTTATCGTTTGTGTTCAAGGTCCTTTTTACCCATTGATTAGCAGAACTCGTTAGGAGCACCTGCGATGGGGAATTTGAAACGGTTGTACGAGGGGGAGGGCTTACATTCACACTGAGGGTTTTTAGTTTGTATTTGGCACGCTTTTGCTCATTCTCAGCTTTCTTTGTACTTGCATACTATTCTTAAATAAACCAGATTTTATTCAAGCTCTCACTTGTGAGTCTGAGAATACTTTAGGATAGGCAACCATTACATCCAGACACAATTGCACTCTCTGCTTTCATTAAGAAGCCCTGATTTTAGGCAGGAAAGCATTTTGGAAATTAAATATAAAAATCCAACTCTGCTGTCATGAGGGATGTCCAACCTTCTTTAACACAATTTCACAAGGTGCTCCTCTCACATCCACCACAGAATAGTTTTGCAAGATCTGGCTTGGTTGCAACTGCTCCTTGGAGAAATAGGGGCTCATTCGAATAAGCAATTCTGCTGTAAACAATTGTGCAATTTGGTGTTCTTTCTGGAGCGCTTAAGGAACTCCAAGTGTTTTATAATCAGTAATGGGTAATTCTGTCAACACCCCACTGAGGCATGTGTACCCACATGCATGCACCCTTCCCCTACACCCACATCGTGTCACACAATTATTTTCTTTAACAATAGTATCTCAACGGGTATCCAAATGCTGATTCGTTCACAGGAGCCCTGTCTGTGAGAACTCTGACTTAAATGGCACCAAACAGATTTATAAATCAGCTGTTAACATTTTGCTAGTCAGGGTTAGAATTAAGAAAATAAGAATTAAGTGACTTAATTTAAGAAACTGAAGAATACCTTTGCATTGTTTTGAAAAAGCACAGCCTAATATTCTGGATATTAAAATAGGGCTTCTGCAGAATGCATGACAATCTTTTTTTAAAAAAAATAAATTTCTGCTTCTCTTGTAACCAAAAGTTTACTTTCATGGCAACAATAGCTCTCTACAGAAAGGAACTCATGGTTCAGACCCAAGAAAGCTGAGACACTGCTTTCTAAATCTCTGATGGTTTACCAACCTCCAAGCAAATGGAGAGGCAACACAATTTGATGGATGAAATTGGAAGGCATTATCTCCACGTCGCAACATTAACCTTTCAGTCATCTGCAGTTTCAACAGAAGCCTGGCTTTCTGATAGATATCAGGTCCAGCTTGGAGAAAATAAGGATTTTGTTGCAAATTAGACCTTATGGATTAACTAAGAGCTCCCCCATGTCCTGCAGAACTGGAACCTGTTTTAGGTTGTTTTTTTTTTAACCTTCCAGGCAAAATATATTAGCTTGTTTATGTAATGCCAGATTTTGACTTCATGCAGTGACCCCAAAGTGACCCCAAAGACATTGAATGATCCTCCTGGGGGTGATGTTCCAGAACTTACATATTAACAAGACATTTAGCCCAGTACCCTTGACTGATCTGAATAGATACAATCCTGTGGGTGGTTCATGTTTTCATCATGGAAAACCAAGTATTATTAAAGCAATTACATGAGAGTGAAAAATAAGCTTTCTGGAATAGGAATAGGAAGAAATTGTAATAAAATGTGCTGATATTTGTAACAATAGATCAATCTGGATTGCAGCTGAGTCACACTATCATAATGTGGTTTGTTTAGCATTTTGGGTGAACCTAGTCACTGTGGTGCATGGGCAACTTTTAGTCAGCAACCCTTTTATGTGTGTGCATATGTCCTTGTCTCTACCACCTAAATTCACTTTGAAAAGGTGATTTTCAATGGCTTTATTTTCACTTTTTGTTTTTTGGAAGGGGAGAAATTAAGCTCTAAGGCAGGGCCATTAAATGAGCAATTGAAGGTTTATTTAGAAATTATGGTTGGGCTCATAACTGTGGATCCAAGCTATGAACAAAATACTGTAAGTACTTGCTCACCTATGGTGATTAGATGTTTTCTCCAGACCATAAGGAAGTGAAGACTTTGCAAAGGGGAAATACACGGTCCTTCTATTTTTGTGTTCATATAGTTGATGAGTGAGCAGCTAAGGCAGATATGTATAAACAGAGAGGCTCGTAAAAATGTTATGGACTATAAAATGGTGGCTATTGAATGGTAGTTAGGTAATTCAACTCTGACCCAGCAGAATAAGATCTTCAATAGGATTTGAATAGGGCTAACTTTCATGGGAACAATAAGTACTCTGAAATTAGACTCAATCTGCATTCGCATTATTATTAAATCTATCATAATCCGGGAAATAGGTTTACGAAAAAAAAATCACATTTGCCAACAAAGTATTCTTTGTCCTTCTCATGTCTCATAACTCTGATTGACAATGATATGTTGTGGCGATATTATAATTTACACTTTTTTTTTTTTTTGGCAAAATCAACAACTTTAAAGGTTCCTTAAGTTTAAGCCTGAAACTTAAGGAGCTCACAGATAAAGGAGTAGGTTCTTCAGGTAAATCCACATGAGCAAAACTTCAGGGACATTGTTCCAAAGGGCAAGCATTCTGCCTTCCTTGATCCGGTTGTGAAACTGAAGAGATTTTATGGCTATGATATGGTGAAGAATAACAAATGGGGTGTGCATCAGAGGATGGGCAATAGAATTAAAAGAATTAGGAGCTAAATGTTGAATAATTACACAGTTCTCTGCTTATATATATATATATATATATATATATATATATATAGAGAGAGAGAGAGAGAGAGAGAGAGAGTCTTTCCCCAAAACCATGGTGATAGTTTAATAGGTCTCTCAATTTCAAAACAAGGACTATACAGTAAGGATTATCCTTGTTACTGGTCTAAGAATGTTGAATATCCTCTTCTTGCAGTGATGCTAAGAGCTTTAGAAAAATAAGTCTATGGTAACATGAGTACAGCCTTTTCAATATTGGTGCCAGCAGTTGGCATTCTTCTATAGCTATAGCATCTTGGGATGGCCTTTTGGCCCTCGCTCAGAATGTGAGGTTGCCAGATCTGTGAGACATTATTTTAAATGCCCTAATGGTGTCCTCAATTTTGCATCAGCTATGGCACTACAGGAATTTTATTTTAGATGAACTACTTTTTGGTATCTCTGGAGTCTTGGTTTGGCTTTCTGCAAGGAACAATAACATGGTGTTCCTAAGGAAAGTTCAGAATTTAACAGAGAGTAAATTATGTGAGGAGAAAAATACCAAAACTGTTCTTATACATTGTATTTTGCTTGGTGTTACCGTGCATCTTGAAGTTGGTTGTACACCTGTATTATGGGTGCAGAAACAATCAATCATAGACTTATTTATTTTGCAAGAATATAAATAATTTGGTAATAACATGCTAAAGTATGCTAAATACTTGATTTGATTATGTGCCATCCAGTTGGTGTCAACAGTTAGTGACCACATAGATAGATTTTCTCCATGACAGTTTTTCAGGTTGTTAAATGATGCCTCCATCACCACTGTAACTGAGATCCATCCACCTTGCTGCTGGTCATCCTCTTCTTCTCTTTCCTTCCATCTTTCCAAGCATTACAGCCTTCTCCAGAGAGCTGGGTCTTCACATAAAGTGTCTGAAGAAGGATAATTTGAGCCTGGTCATTTATGCCTCTAGTGATAACTCTGGGTTGATTTGGTCAATGATCCATTTGTTTGTTTTCTTAGCTGTCCAGGGTATTCTCAGGAGTCCTCTCCAACATTAAAGTTCAAAAGCATCAATACTCTTTCTATTCTGCTTCTTCAAAGTCCAACTTTCGCTTCCATAGAGTGTCACAGGGAATACCATGGCTTGTGTGATTCTGATCTTTGTAGATATAGACACATCACAGTATTTGACCATCTTTTCCAAGGCCTTCATGCCTGTTCTACTAAGTCCTATTCTGGGGTGTATTTCTGGACTGCTTGTTCCTTTACCATTGATAGTTGATCCTAAAAGGCAGAAGCTCTCCAGCACTTTGATATCTTCAGTACCTATTCTAAATACTAAATATGCTAAAGTATAAAACTATATATCATTTCATTATTTTGAATGCACATTTTTACATTTGGTTTTCTTTAAGATGACTAAAAGTGTTATGAAAGTGCAAAAAGGTTGGCATACCTAGCAAAAACAGGATAAACAAGTTTGGCTTGAAGGGTATATTTTGAAACACATTAAAAATGTAGATACTATGGAAATAAAATCCATTATCAGGCTGGGTGTGTTGAAAAGCATTGTGGAACTAGACATTGTTAATGCAATCTGTCCAAATTAAGAAAGCTTCATTTAGAGTATAATACTTTTTTGCTACTCTGTGTTGTTCTTGCTAAGATACTTCAAGATTAAAACTGGCTATTAGGGGTGTGCAAAACATTTCAAATTTCAAACATCTGGTGCTTAAAATGCTCCATTTTTGAGCTGGAAGCAATGATTTTAGCTTGAAATGGGCAGTTCCAACTATTCTGGAAGCACACCAAGATCCTATCCCTATAGTGCCAAGCACCCATTTCAACATCAGTAGCTGAGCTACTGAAACCCAGCTGAAGCACAGAACACTTCTGGGAGTAGAAAACAACCCGAACATTACAAATCCAAAATGTTTTGCACTACTTTTCACTTTGAAGAAGGCAGATAAGAGGGTAAAATAGCAGACCCTTTACTCCTCTGTTCTCCAGTGTTTCCAAGACTGTCCTCCACCAAGAAATCTGAAAGCTGGGAAACCTTCTTTAGATTTAGCCTACAAAAATTGAGAAACAGTATAGATTAAAGTAGGGTGGAACATTTAGATTCAAGCTCTTTTAGTTTGCATCTTGTTTACTACTCACTGACAACTTTGGGCTGAAAGGCAGCATATTCAAATTCTTAACACACACATTCTGCTCTGGATTATCACTGATGCTTGCTTGTGTAAGCGTGACTCATAATCATAGATTAGGATTCAGAAATACAGAAACCCTTTGAGGTGTTAAGCCTCACACAATTGCTTTTGTGTGGAGTGGAAGATTAGTTCTGTCTTTGTTAGCCACCTCCAATTCCCCTTCCCTTGGCTCTGTCTCCACTCCTAGGGAGAAAGATTTGAGGTGGGGAGGCTTCCTGCTTCAGATTTCCCTTCCCTAAACATGGAATAAGAAGGAAGGGATCAGCAGCATCACAACGTTTTGGCGATGAAGTGAACTGCCTCCTGTGTACTTCATCACCAAACTCACCTTTAGGAATGAGGCTGAGAATATTAACATTTACCAAGTGACAAGCAAGGATAACATTGGTTAATAGCTGTCTTTCTTCGGTAAACACAGTGCAACAAACACTCATTTTCCATCTTTTTTAAAGAAAACATAAAAGTCACGATTTGAGAATTCAGAGTGGAATGAACTTTGTGTCTCTCACTAATTATCCTGATATGTTTTATTAATGGTGTTTATATTTTTATATATTACATTGCATTGCATTTTATATTTATTTTTTAATTGATTACTCTTGTTGTAAACTGCCCAGGGTCCCCCTGGTGAGAGGAGATGGGCGGTGACAAATTGGATAAATAAATAAAATAAATATTCCCCCTCCTGTGATAAGTTGTAAAACTGGGTGATAGTCAACACTCAACCTGAATTTTGGTGTGGTTTTAATTCTGTTCATGCATTTGAATGGATATGGATGGGGTAGAAAATGGGAAGCAATTTTCTAGTAGCCGCCCTTGTTTTGCTTCATTTTATAAATTTCATTACTTTTTTAAAGAACATAAAAACTAACACTAACACAGAATAAAAAGAACAAAGAGAGAAAGAAAGAAAAAACAAAGTGCAGAAAGAAAACATAAAAAGAAATAGAAAGACGAAGCTTCCAATTTCCTTTGCAGCAAATACAAGTATAATTACACAGTTATTTCTTACTCTATGATTACAAAAAAACCCTCACTTTTTTCTATTATCCAATGTTTTTTCTAGTCATCAAAACCACAAGCCATAAGTGCATTTTTTTCATGTTTCACGCAAAAATTCCATAAGGGGTTTCCAGTCAGCCATAAATACAGATATTGTCTTTCCTCTGATCAAGGAAGACAATTTAGCCATCTCTGCCAGTTCCATCATCTTCACCAACCATTCCTCCATTGTGGGTAGTGTAGAACCTTTTCACTTTTCAGCATATAATAATCTTGCTGCAGTTATCATATATAAGCACAAAGTTCTATGTCTTTTTTCATTTCAGGCAACTAGAAAAGGCAGACAACTAGAAAAAAGGGACAGACAACTAGAAAAAAGTCACAAAGTAGGTGCACTTGTGAGGCATCCTTGATCACTCACTAAACCTCTCCAAATTCAGGTCTGAAAAGGATTTCTAAATGTGGCTTGGGTTAAGATTCAAGGTGGTCTGGACTCTGGATAAAATCCTGAGAAAGCACAAAGGCTTAGAATGGAAAAAGATAATCGGAAACATCAAGAGGTTGTGCTTTTCTGCATGTTCTTGTCCACTCCCGACTTTTACTTGGGATGAGAAGGCTACGTATTTGCCTAGCTAAATGTTAGAGCACCCTCTCCCAAATTCTTCTTATGGGTTCAAATCATTACACCAGCGAAATAAATAGGCACTTTTGACTCTTTTGCACCATGAAGGCAATGCAATTCACCTTACTAAGGTGAAGAGGAGATAAAACTTCCCCCAATTAGGTATTTGTGTCATCTTCTAACATCCTTACCACCTTGCAAAAGCTGGAAGGGATTTCAGCAAGCACTGGAGGAGACCAAGAGGAAGCTACAGAAGAGAATAGCACAAATCCATGTGGCTACGTTGCTTCACTCTTACAAGCAAAGGACTTTTGTCTTGCTTTATCAGACAGTTCACTCCAATGTTTTTGAAGCAGCATCTCCACAGAGAACTACCCTAGAAATAACTGGCTTGGTGAGATTAAAAAAAAAAAAACTTTCAAAAATTTAAACTGTGCTGGCCAGTTCTCTCTGGAATATCAGAATTTGACAGTAAAATGGAGTGGGTTATAAATCTTATTTTTTTGTTATAAATAAATCAGCATGTTCAATTGTTGCTTGAGCTGTCAAGCAAAGAAGAGCCCCTGGAAGTTCCAAGAAGTCTTGAATAATGCCATATGGTATAAGAAAACAAATATTTAGAAAATCTCCAGAGTCTACTACTTTTAATAGGAATCTGTCTCTATTACTTAGTAAAATATCTTAATTGGAAATCATCCTTATTCCCTTGTTTACTTTTTCTGATCCATAAAATGGCTGTAGGTAATTTTTGGAAGCCATGGTGGTATGGAAGATAATACTTAAATAACAGTGTTAATTGAAAATGACACCCTGGTAAATACAAATACAGCATTTCTATTTTCCCATATGACAAAGTTGAACAAAGAGAGAGATTTGCTTTGTTTGAAAATCTCCACACTAGGGAGTAAGATTCTACCAAATGTAATGGAAAGATGCATATTAAAAGTAGCACGCTGGACACAAAGGATCAAATTAAGTCAAGTCAAGTCTCCAAGTCACAGAAGATTCTTTGTGACTCCATTGACCCTGTAGGGCTTTCTTGGGCAACCATATGGACTAGTTTACTGCTTTCTTCTGGGATTCTTTCCTCCAACTTCTGGTTTAGCTGACAGTCCTGGCATGTCCTGATGGTTCCCATCAAAGGAGTAATCAGGCCTGACCCTGCTTAGTTTCATAGCCAAGATAAAGTCAGATAGAAGTTGCCACTTAGCTGGGCATGAAAGATTACAGAGAAACACAGGAACACTGAATTGATACGGTTGACACTTTGGCCTTCGGGCCCCTTCAGGTACCTCATTTGTCCCAGCCAATTGGTTCTCATGCCCCAAGTGACCTTTTTAATGAACATTGGTGACACCTTCAAATCAGGACCCACTGTGGCCCTGTTGACGAAGTCCAATATTCTGTCCATCAGGATAAAAAGTGGTGAGCCATGCGAAGTAATGAGGACAAAATAAGAAAAAAGAAAGAAAATAATGCTGAGAGAAACCAAATTAATGCAAAATATCCAGGGTGTGCCTAAGAAAACACATCAGTGTCTCTGCCAGAGCTGATCTAGAGTTGAGCACGAGTCAAGAGCATGATTACCACTGCTGTTTAATATGTCAGAGTAGAATTGCAGCTCAGAACTACAGTCTGGGAATCTGTTTGTGCTTAGAAACCTCCTTTGAATGGGAAGGGAAACAGAATGGGAGTGTAAAGGGCTGTTAGAGAACCATCCTCTGTTCTACAATATTCTTGTGTCTTTACTTGCCTACTGCTGGGTTCCTATTTAGGGGATGTACTTGCAAGTACTGTAAATACCATCAGCAAACCTTTCTCCAAGCTATGCTCTGATTTCAGCGAGCAGCCAAGCATCCGTGGGCAAATCATGATTTCCTGCAACAGGGAGGCTTTGTATACAGCATCAGTTGAACTTGGATGGTATTGATATCTACAAACAGACATATTACTTCTAAGTTGAATTCAATAGGAGAGAATGAAGGCTATTGTGTCCTCTCTGTTCCACCTCCTCCCTCACTGCAAATATATTAGTAATTGAGATGAGTTTGGCTTTGTTTGCTGGATTCAGGGGACTTGATCTCAGCCATTCAGAAAGCAGAACTATCTGAGGAATGTTTATAAACAGTGCTGGGCTGCATGGAGGTATTTCCCACCCATTGTTCTGCATAGAGACACATTGAAATGGATGGATCAGAATGTAGCAAAACAGGTAGAAGTTTACTTTGGGACTATCAGCTTCAGACACCACTAGATGGCAGCAAAGAGATACAGAACATTCTAGCCCTTTCCTGTCATCTTGTGGTTCCCTGGATTTGGCAGCCCAGATTTGGTATTTTGCTTTCCATGAGTGATGAGTTACAGATGATGATGATGATGATGATGATGATGATGATGATGATGATGATGATTTTCACAATCTGTTAGCATGACAAAAAACATCTGTCATGAGTACTGATGGTGAGCAGGAGGGGGCCCCTATCCAGGGGGGAAACTGCATGCGTAGTTTAGAGGCTTTGAACGGTCCTTCGAAGAAATCCAGAATGATAAACCCGCCTTGACTTTTGGGGGTTTATCTGTCTGGGTTTTCCCACGCTTCTTCAGTTTTGTAGGATTTTCTGTCTACAACAGCAGTAATAAAACACTAGAGACTTCCTCCTGGTCTCGGCGTGGTCTTTGCTTAGTCAGGACAACATCTTAGTATTTGGCAGAATGATGCAAAATTGATAACTTTTACTGACTTTTTTTTAAATTGTGCCTTTGAGTCATTCTTGACACCAGGTGACTCCACAAACAAGTCCATGCAGTTCTCTTGGCAATGTTTCCATTGCCTTTGCCTTCTTGCTAGGGCTGAGACAGAATAACTGGGCCAAACTCACCCAGCTGGCTTTATGCCAAAGGTGAACTAGAAGTTTCAGTCTCCTGGTTTCTAGCCCAGTGTCTTTAACCACTAGATCAAACTGGCTCTCATAACAGATTAAGACAAAAATCAATAAATCTAAATCAATGTATACAAAATCCCACTATAAAACCCTGGGAATAGCTGCAATCCAGCCTCCATTAGTAGTGGGCAAGCATCTCCTTCAACTCCCAGGGCTTATTTGAACAGCTGAGTCTTTATGGACCTCCTACAGGCTGACAGAAATGGTGTTACTCAAATGTCTGGGGAGATACTGTTCCAAAGGAAGGGGTGGGAATCAAGAAAGTGTGCTTTTGCAGTTCCTTTAGATGATACTCCCTGGGCAAGGGGATGTGGAGCAAATATGCCCTTTATGACCTTACTAGGCAGGAACATGGCATTAAGTTCCAGGCAAGCAGGGGACCTTTCACTCTACCACTTCTTTAGTAAGGACAGAAAGATTACTTTGAAGTTAGGAAGGGAGGGTATATGAAGGGCAGCAGCCTTCCTCCCTCCAACTTTTTTAAAGGAAACTGGTATACCCATCTGGTCTGTTTTTATGACATCCTTGTATATCTACGATAGCCCATCCTCTTCTTGATGCCTTCCAAATGAAGAAGGACTATAAACCTCAGAAATTGAAGCCGAGAAGTTCTCTGCTGGACAAGACTGCCTATAGCCTAACATTAAGTGAACTTTCAGAGGCATCTGGATGCTAGTCAATACTGATATCAATACCTACACACACATACACTGCCATACACACAAACGCATACACATGCATATATGAAGTTTCTTTAGCTCGGTGTGCATGCATGTGTGGATGTAGACAGGGGAGATAACAACTTCATTGTTTAAGCACTGATGCAACTAAACCTAACTAAACAGGTAAATCATGCAAGCTACACAGATCTGCTCCTATCACAAAGGACTTCCTGTCTCTTTCCTTCTTACAATGTCAAATTTATCTCTCCTTCCAGCCATGTCTAATAAACCTCTGCCCATTTATGCTTTGATGTAGCAAAAAAAGCATGGCCCTTATTTATTTTTTTATTAGCATTGGGCTACCTGACCCCCTATGTACAGCCTGGGTAGGATTCACCATTATTTATTTATTGTCATCTGTGTTCTGTTCCTCCCCAGTAGCAGCAGATGACCCAGCATAATTCAGAAGGAAAAAAGACAACAAAACAAAAACAGAAATCAAACTTCCAAAAGACCTCAAATCTTTCCTCACCCAATCCCCAACGATTTCTAACCCAGGAGATGCCATCTTTCTATAGCACCATCAATTCAGGGAGAATAAATCAACCCAACCAAGATAGTAATTATGTGATGACTATGATATTATTTCTCCTGCCAACCTAGCAGTTTGAAAACATGCAAATGTGAGTAGATTAATAGGTATCGCTTCGGAGGGCAGGTAACGGCATTCCGTGTAGTCATGCCAGCCACATGACCGCGGAGGAAGTGTCTACGGACAAACACCAGCTCTTCAGCTTTGAAACAGAGATGAGCACCGCCCCCTAGAGTCGGACACGACTGGACTTAATGTCAAGGGAAACCTGTACCTTTACCTATGATATTATTTAATATGCTTTGTGTGGGTGGGTGGCTGAGTGCCTTTGAATCAGTGTTGACTCCTAGTGACTGCCTGTAGTTTTCTTGGGAAGGTTTTTCAAAAGTGCCTCCTTCCTGGGGCTGAGAGAAAATGACTGGTCCAAGATCACCCAGCTGGTGTTATGCCTAAAGTGGGACTAAAACTCAGGGTCTCCCAGTCTCTGGTCCTGTCACCCAGCAGTGCCTTTAACCTCTACACCAAACTGTCTCTAATATGCATTATTAGCCCTAGGAAACCCAGTTCTCTGGAAGGATACCTGGCTATTTTCAAAGCATAAATAAATTGTGTATTTCAAAAGGCCATTGTCCCTGTACACAAACTCATCACTTGATTGATTACAGGTAGCACTTGTATAGTGACCACAGTTGGATCTGGCAATTCCATCCAAACATCGTGTGACTGTGATGGACTTACGACATCACTTCCCATTTGGTCATTAAACGAGACAACACATGACCTGGCTTGTGATTTCACTGCCGGCTTCTCCATTGACTCTGCTTGTTGGAAGCCAGCTGTGAAGCATACAAATGGCAATCACAGGATTGCGGGACGCTGCAATGGTCATTAACACCTGCTGGTTGTGAAGCTCCTGAATCTCAATCACATGACTGTGGGACACTGTGACAGTTGTAAGCATGAGGACCAGTTGTAAAGTTACTTTTTCAGTGCCATCATAACTGAGCAGTTGCTAAACAGGGCAGTTGTTAAGCAAGTCCTACCTTAAAGGATACCTCTGTTATTTTAAAATAAATGGATGGATAGATGAACAACTTCAGCAAAGGATTGTTACCTTGTCGTGGTGCTGGAGCTTGAGCACCTCAATGATGCCATGAGCTAAACCATGAAGGGCCACCTAAGATGGGAAGGTCATGACAGAGAGGTCAGACTAAATGCGATTCCTGGGGAAGGTAATGGCAACCCACCCCAGTGTTCTTGCCGTGAAAACTAAATGGATCAGTACAACCAGAGATATGTCGGTATACCATCGGAAGATGAGACCCCCAGGTCGGAAGATGGTCAAAATGCTACTGGGGAGGAACAGAGGATGAGTTCAACTAGCCCCAGACGTGATGACGCAGCTAGCTCAAAGCCAAAAGGACGGCTAGTGGCCGACGGTGCTGGTGGTGAACGGCGAATCCGATGTTCTAAGGATCAACACACCATTGGAACCTGGAATGTAAGATCTATGAGCCAGGGCAAAGTGGATGTGGTTATTGGTGAGATGTCAAGATTCAAGATAGACATGTTGGGCGTCAGTGAACTGAAATGGACTGGAATGGGCCACTTCACATCAAATGACCACCAGATCTACTACTGTGGACAAGAGGACCACAGAAGAAATGGAGTAGCCTTCATAATTAATAGTAAAGTGGCTAAAGCAGTGCTTGGATACAATCCAAAAAATGATAGAATGATCTCAATTCAAATTCAGGGCAAGCCATCTAACATCACAGTGATCCAAATATACGCCCCAACCACAGATGCTGAAGAAGCTGAAGTAGAGCAGTTCTATGAGGATCTGCAGCACCTACTGGACAACACACCTAAACAAGACGTTATTTTCATCACAGGAGACTGGAATGCTAAGGTGGGCAGTCAAATGACACCTGGAATTACAGGTAAGCATGGCCTGGGAGAACAAAATGAAGCAGGACATAGGCTGATAGAATTTTGCCAAGACAACTCACTCTGCATAACGAACACTCTCTTCCAACAACCTAAGAGATGGCTTTATACATGGACTTCACCAGATGGACAACACCAAAATCAGATTGATTACATCCTTTGCAGCCAAAGGTGGCGGACATCTATACAGTCGGTAAAAACAAGACCTGGAGCTGACTGTAGACCTGTATAGGAAGGATAACAATATTGGGGATAGCTTTGACGATGTGGTCAGTGAGCTAGAGCCAGACATCCTGAAGAGTGAGGTTGAATGGGCCTTAAGAAGTATCGTTAATAACAAGGCAGCAGGAGACAACGGCATCCCAGCTGAACTGTTCAAAATCTTGTGAGATGATGCCATCAAGGTAATGCATGCTATATGTCAGCAAATCTAGAAAACACAAGAATGGCCATCAGACTGGAAAAAATCAACTTATATCCCCATACCAAAAAAGGGAAACACTAAAGAATGTTCAAACTATCGAACAGTGGCACTCATTTCACATGCCAGTAAGGTAATGCTCAAGATCCTGCAAGGTAGACTTCAGCAATTCATGGAGCGAGAATTGCCAGATGTACAAGCTGGGTTTAGAAAAGGCAGAGGAACTAGGGACCAAATTGCCAATATCCACTGGATAATGGAAATAGACAGGGAGTTTCAGAAAAACATCTATTTCTGTTTTATTGACTATTCTAAAGCCTTTGACTGTGTGGACCATAACAAATTGTGGCAAGTTCTTAGTGGTATGGGAATACCAAGTCATGTTGTCTGCCTCCTGAAGAATCTGTATAACGACCAAGTAGCAACAGTAAGAACAGACCACGGAACAACGGACTGGTTTAAGATTGGGAAAGGAGTACGGCAGGGCTGTATACTCTCACCCTACCTGTTCAACCTGTACGCAGAACACATCATGTGACATGCTGGGCTTGAGGAATCCAAGGCTGGAGTTAAAATTGCTGGAAGAAACATTAACAATCTCAGATATGCAGATGATACCACTTTGATGGCTGAAAGCGAAGAGGAACTGAGGAGCATTATGATGAAGGTGAAAGAAGAAAGTGCAAAAGCTGGCTTGCAGCTAAACCTCAAAAAAACCAAGATTATGGCAACCAGCTTGATTGATAACTGGCAAATAGAGCGAGAAAACGTAGAGGCAGTGAAAGACTTTGTATTTCTAGGTGCAAAGCTTACTACAGATGCTGACTGCAGTCAGGAAATCAGAAGACGTTTAATCCTTGGGAGAAGAGCAATGACAAATCTCAATAAAATAGTCAAGAGCACAGAGATCACACTGACAACAAAGGTCTGCATAGCCAAAGCAATGGTATTCCCAGTAGTAACATATGGCTGTGAGAGCTGGACCATAAGGAAGGCTGAGAGAAGGAAGATGCTTTTGAACTGTGGTGTTGGAAGAAAATTCTGAGAGTGCCTTGGACTGCAAGAAGATCAAACCAGTCCACCCTCCAGGAAATAAAGCCAGACTGCTCACTTGAGGGAATGATATTAAAGGCAAAACTGAAGTACTTTGGCCACATAATGAGAAGACAGGACACCCTGGAGAAGATGCTGATGCTAGGGAGAGTGGAGGGCAAAAGGAAGAGGGGCCGACCAAGGGCAAGGTGGATGGATTACATTCTAGAGGTGACGGAGTCGTCCCTGGTGGAGCTGGGGGTGTTGACGACCAACAGGAAGCTCTGGCGTGGGCTGGTCCATGAAGTCACGAAGAGTCGGAAGCGACTAAACGAATAAACAACAAAATAGATGAACAAACAAGCTAACAAAGCATGAAATAAACCAATCAGAGATAGTGACATTTATTTCATGAATTTATTTATTATTCTTGAATATATATGCAAATGGAATCATTCACAGGTGCTGTACATAGCCCCTCAGTACACTAGTCTTCATTCGCATTAAATAAAAGAAAATTCACATACAACCAAGAGCTTTTCTTCACAGGATGCCGCGTGCCAGGCTCCGTCTTTATCTGCTATCACGCATGCCTTGGTTCCATCAGCGTTATCTGGTTCTCCCTCAGCCCAGTTGGTGAAGTTCGCTGGATCGTGTATGAGAAGATAGGCTTCTTTGTTGTGCCTCTCCAAAACACTTGCAAAAGCCTTATTCTCATTTTCTAGTTGAGGAGAAGGAATACGGCCACCAGCTAGGGTACACTTCTGGTTGAGATCTTCATATATCCCTTCTTCCTTGTTAGTCACGTACAATCTTTCACTGCCACTGCCAAAAGTCCGAGCTAGAAATGCAATAGGCAAGCAAATGTTTGTTGCACAATACAAAATGCTCCACAGATCAGGTTGCTTTTGCCTGAAAATGTGTTTTCCCCTCCCTAGATATAGGGCAGCAAGCAGATTTTACAAGAAGAGAAAGCAAGGAAGACATGATTTAGTACTTAGTTCTGAAAGGAAGTCAAGAGAGAAATCAAGGAACTGCAAATGGGCCAAACAGCATACACCATTTCACTTTTTAAAAATGCCAAAATCTGGTCCTTTATTATTTGGAGAAAAGCACAGTTATGGACATCCAACCAAGCTGTCCTGCTTCCTATCTGAAAAAGGGCCTTCCTCTAAGAGGGATGCGGTGGCGCTGCGGGTTAAACCGCTGAGCTGTCGATCGGAAGGTCGGCGGTTCGAAACCGTGCGGCGGGGTGAGCTCCCGTTGCTAGTCCCAGCTCCTGCCAACCTAGCAGTTTGAAAACAAGCAAATGTGAGTAGATCAATAGGTACCGCTTCGGCGGGAAGGTAACGGCGTTCCGTGTCGTCATGCTGGCCACATGACCCGGAAGTGTCTGCGGACAACGCCGGCTCTAACGGCTTAGAAACGGAGATGAGCACCGCCCCCTAGAGTCGGACACGACTGGACTTAAGGTCAAGGGAAACCTTTACCTTTACCTAGTTCTCTGTTGAAAATACCCATCTTCCCAGGAGTGCCATTTAATGTAAACAGTGTGCCTGTGGGCAAAGAGCTAAGAGGGAAGCTCGCTGGCCATTCTTCAAAAGAAAAGTGGTTTGCTTAAGCAAGAGTCTTCAAATGCATCCTGTCCCGGGTAATGTGTCCTAAAACAGTAGGAGACTCTGCACTAGCACTTCTCAAACTTCAGAATATATCTGGGAAGAAAGCATGAAGTGGTCTAAGAAAGAAGAAGAATCTGTACATGTTTCAACTTCTCTTTGAACAGGAAAGGTGGTGGAAACTTGGAAAAGGGGACGATTGGCAATGTTCTGAAATCATAGGCTGGACACATTCCGAAAATTGTATTTTGGACTAGGGGCAAATACAGAATTTTTCTGCTATTCCTGAAAGGGTCCTGACTTTTTCCAGACTTTTGCAGAGTCTGGAAAAAACGCCCTGATTTAAGGAATGCACTCAGTCTGACTCTTGAATGGGTGGCATCTTTTTACAGGGAAATGGAAAAATCAGGGATCTTTAATGGATAGCATTTGTTCCAAATGATTAATCCTATTTCATTTCCCTTGCTCCTGAAAAAAGATGCAGTTCCCTGAAGAGGAGCTATCAGCTTGTATCAGGGCTCTCCACCTCTGTTCCTAGGAATTGTGGGGACGATCTCAGCAAGGTAATGCAGATTCTTCAGACAGAAACTCAGTAATAATGGACAAAGTACCCTGTCCCCCAAAAAAAGTTAAAATAGGGCTACCAAATGCAGACTTCAGAACTTCAGGTGACTATCATATGACATCCAAAAGATACAGGAAACTGTAGCCCTTTCCTGCCTCTTCTGATCATCTGAATTTTTGCAGCTCAGATCTGATATCCTTACTTTGACTAATACTCAACATGAGTAAGTTCCTCCCTGTTGGAGCACCCCAAATGAATGTAAATCGGTTCAGGAGATCCATACAGTTTTTTAGCCATTCTCTATGCAGTTGGGAAAAGAGCATGGAAACTGATACTTTCATCAGGTGTCTAGAGGCTACAGGCAGAGGTACAAAGCTGAAAACTGGCCTAAGGGAGGATTCATATGTTGCTTCTGTTGTTTTCATTCAATCGGGCAAAACACAACCCAGAAACAAGAAATAATGGAAGTCCAGGAGGGAGGGAGGATAAAATGGTAGCCTCAACCACACAAACAAAGCCCCACATTTTTCTACCTATGTGGCATGTGTGACAGGCATGAAAAAGATGGCACAGTCCCAGCAACCATCTTGACTTTTTTACCCCTGCCCCTATAGACACTCTGGTAAGAGATAGGCAGCTAGAATTCAACACGTAATTTGGAGGAAAAGCCAGGTTTTCGAGTATCTTACCTCTATGGACTGTGTAGAAGGCGTTTGTCAGATCATTTACCTTTTGTTGAATTAATTGTATATCTTCAACCACAGTAGTTGGTGCTGGAAAGGAAAACAGCATCACTTGAATGGAGACCCAGAAGGCAAGGCAAGCTAAACTGAACTGCTTCTGATTGGTTGGCATGAAACAGTCAACATCTATTCTTTCCTGGACTTGCCTACTTTCTCTTCAAGTGAACCCTTGGCATCTCAACTTAATATGTATCGGTCTTCAGAAGAATGCATGAAACGTCTTGGGGATGAGGGGATTAGATTGTTGCCTCACTCTCTGTGAACAAGAAGGAAGTTGGCTTCCTGCTTTCCTGACTATCCCATTTCAGATGTGAATTCACACATTCGAAGGCTTTTCCAAAGAACAGGCATCCTTGCGTTACAAGTCTAGCTTCAGCCCTGATATGCTTAATTCTATGGTTACGATTTGTTTGTTGGATTGGATTTAGGGAGTAAAAGATCCCAGAAGAGCGTTTTTACCAACTCTGCCTTCCAGGAGCCTTTTTGAATTCAGATAACAGGAATTGCATCCCTGCATTCCCACTTCTGCCCATGTGCTTAGTCCCCTCCCCAGTGCCATATATAGGGTTAGGATTACCACATTTTCCTTCAGGATCTGATGCATGTCCATTGGCCAGAGATGTTCCCAAAAGAAGAAGACTGGACACCAGAATCAGATGCATCTTTTGGTGAGATAATCTATACAAATCATAGAGACAGAGTTATTATGACATGCAAGTGATTCTTAAACTTTAGATTCACATTCCACTCTGCATAGCTAATACGTATCAAAAGCCTCATTTCATGCATTGTCTACAATCTGTACAAGCCCAATCTAACCTAAGACATTTTGATACATATCTGCACAAATTACTAACTTTAACAAACTACAAGCATACATTAATCATACTTTCTAGCCCATTCATTATACCTAGGGATGAACTTTCCAGAAGGATGCCTCTTAGAAACTATAATGTTCTTAATTAGCTATCATACATTACAAGCAAATTGTTATTCTGCACTTACTCTGAGGTTTCTGCTGTTCTAGATGAGGCTCACAAAAACTACTTTCTCCCCAATGCAAGGGTTATTTTATATCAGTCATGAGGGCTGTGCAAATTGATTGCTCAAGGTGGTTCCCCTATCTTTTACTCTTTCCTTCCCTTCCCACCCAATGGTAAATTGTGGCTATTTATTTAAGAACAGCCTGGCCTTTCTCATGGAATGTTTAGAAAATTTGGAAATCTTCCTGTCACTAGGGACCCAAAATATGAGGAAATACTGGAGAATACAGGGTGTGCGTGTGAAAGAATGTCCCTGAAAGATTTTGCAATACTTTGCAATAAGACACCAACCCTTTATGTTTCATAGCTTTGCAGAAAGATCCCTTCATGATTACACTAAACAAATCCAGAAGTTTGCAAACCACTATTTTCACCTTAGTCAGAAAGAGATACCTTGCAAAAGGGCATTATATAAAGATTGGAAAACTCCTTCAGTTTAGCTGGTGCTTGCACTGGTAGAGATGCTGAGACGGAGTTAAGAGAAGTTCAGCTGATAAAGTAGCTTTGCCCATTCTGGAAATAATTGTTGCTTGGAATACTCCTGAACAGATTTATAGGGCAATTTTTACTGATTAGAGT
Source organism: Candoia aspera (assembly GCF_035149785.1). Lineage (NCBI taxonomy): Eukaryota > Metazoa > Chordata > Lepidosauria > Squamata > Candoiidae > Candoia > Candoia aspera. Next base: position 94,980,349 of record NC_086158.1, on the reverse strand, counting down.
CTGACAATCCTGATTTTTCCTGTTCTTTATTCCCCTAGGTAAGATCTCCTTCCATGTCTGTGACTTTTTAAAAAAATGTGTATGCATATGTCTTCATTTACAGATATTTGTCCACATTTTTCTCTAATCTTATCCTGTAAGAGGTTTCCTTAATAATATGCCATTTTGCATATTATTGTTTGTGAGACACATCAATGTACATTTTTGGACTGGAAATGCATTTGAAATTTCTCCGAAATGGGAATGCCCTAGGATATTTGCAGACCAATGGTTATATTTACTTTGAAGGTGCATATTTATTCTTGCTGAACTGCACATAGAATCTAATTTTACTTTACTCTTAGCTTTGGATTGCCTCTTACCATTGCTGACTAATGGCGCTATTCTTTCCAAGCAAAGTATTTCTGGGTGTCTGTTATTTATGCATCGTGTATATAGAAATGAAAACGTAGTGACAGAACCTAATGATTAGGGGCAAATCCATTAAAAGAGACTGCCTACATGCTGAGCAAACTCCAAAAATGTTGGTGGGCCAAAAGCAATGGTGTGTGCAGAGGGTTAAAAAATGTCCAGATAACAGTGAGACTGAATCCTCAACCCCCAACCTCTTTTTATGGCCACGATCTTGATTTTTTGGAAGCCTCCCTTCTCCCACTTCCAGACACCCCTGGCCAAATGCCTATGACTTCTTTTAAAAAAAGTCTCCTTGTAGCACATAATATTAGTGCTTGTTAACTCAGCTTCTGTGTTCTAATAACAGCATCAGTTTTCAGTCAGCAAAAGGAATTCTATATTTTGGGGGGAAATAAGGTCCCTCTTTTTGAGGATATGCAAGATGCAACTTCAGAAAGGATGGGAATGTGGTAAATTATCTAGGGGCATCTGTTTTTCTGTGAAAAAGTTTAGAGCTATACAAATGTATCTCAGGGTAATTTGTTAATTATTATAGGATTTGAAATGAATTGAGGAAGAGACATTTTATAACTGCCAATTTAGTTTTTGCTAAAAACAAAATTGAAGAGAGAGCCAGTCTGCTCTAGCATTTAACTAGAAACTGGGAGACCATAGGTTCTAGTCCTGCCTTGGGCACAAAGCCAGCTGGATGACCTTGAGCCAGCCACTCTCTCTCAGCCCTAGGAAGGAGGCAATGGCAAACCACTTCCAAAAATTCTTGCCAAGGAAACTGCAGGGATTTGTCCAGGCAGTCTCCGAGAATCAGACACAATTGAATGGATTAAAAAAAAATGAAGAAGGAATCTATTCACCAAATATTAATTATTTCTCTTTTCTGGGAACTTATGTGAAAATCATTCTTTTAAAATCCCGAATTACCCAAGACATTTTAAGGAATCACTGCCTACATATTTGAATATCTTGCTTAATATTGACTTGAGCTTTTTCAATCTCAACTTTTTCCTGTTTTGTTCCTTTATTTCCTCTATTGGTGTTAAAGGGAATATAGGAATGGTAAAGGAAAAAAATAATTACTTTTTCCACCTCTTTTTTATTACCGAAGTTTTACTATCTTTCTTTTTGTTTTACAATGGATAATTTTATTGTATTTTAGTTTGTGATAAGTTTTTAATTTTGTCTTTGTTTTCCCTGTCAATAGATGAACTTGGTATATCCTTCCTTAATGTGAATCTCTTCCCAAAATTGCTTCATTTACCTTTCTTAGAACTCATTTTTTATCTTTCTGTCATTGAACTGAATGTCTTAAATGCTCCATGGACTGTTTAAGATCATAACCTGTAACCTGCTCACTGTATTTACTCATTACCAGGTCCCTTATGTGTCACTAGCCTCAAATATTATTTACTACATTGGATTGACTTGTTATTAATGATAGTTGCATTTTTGGGCCTCTGGAATACATAAGCCTGTTAGTAGCCTTTAGTGTTCAAGACCCCAACAAAAATGCCAATATAAAGGAGACCAGAGATCATAATGCAACCTTTGTACATCAACGTTTGCAACAGAGTCAGCAGATTTTTTCCAGAGAGATTGGGGGTGGGGGGGTGGGGGTTAGAACTTGACCTATTTTCAGAGATACTAACAGTTCAATGGTTGATTTACACAATTATAGCAAATTTGCCCCAAATACAATCCAGAGATAGCTCCTGGATGGGAAGATGCGTTTTAAAGGAAGTGCCCACCAACTTTTGGGAAAGACAATAATTAATAAATCTCTCTTCCCACATGCAATACAGAACTTTCCAGTTTGATATATTCTCATTGCTTGTACTATAATAAATTAAGAGGTACAGTCGTTTTCAAATCCTGGTGATTCCAGGGGTAGTTTTCTGGACAATATGGAAGTAGCTTGTGATTACCTTTTTCAAGGAAACTTTTTCAACTTCCTAGCACAGCTGACAGCCCTGGAGTTTCTTAGTGGTCTCTTATTGAAGTTCTAACCAGCCCACCTTAGCTAACCAGTTCTAACCAACCCACCCCTTTTTGGAGTCAGCTACTTTAGCTCTCTCTCTCTCTTTCTGTATCTATTATTGATATTTTGTAAAATCTAATATGCAAATATTTCGTACAATCTACTCTATTATGTAATTTTATTATTTTACTTACTTTATTCTGTTTTTGCTAACCATATCCCCTTTCCATAATTAGAAGCAGCAGCATAACGTAAACTAATTAAAGCAAATGTCATGATAGGGTAGATTACATGAGTTTTTATCCAGCTACGCTTTTTTTCCTCTGTGTAATTTTTCCAGTGATTTTTTTGGGGTCACATTATTACAGCTTTGAATCCATTTCTATCTGCTCATTGCCAAATTCAACATACACCCAATGATGTAACCTGAAGCTTACATAACCCTAAGACCGAGCAAGACATTGTCCCAACAGGAGGTTCTCTGCTTCATTCTCATTGCCCCAAGAAATCAGTTTAAATACTGCACTTTGATGTTTTTGATATTAGCGATCTGGCTCTGTTGTTGTTCAAGTGGATAGTGTAGACTTGTATAGACTTGGCATGGCCTTAAATGTCCTCCACAACTTAACACATCTAAATTCTCTCTTCTAACTCCACATTATAGTCAGTGATACATGTAGAACAGGAACTGTCTGCATTCTGCAAAAGTTGGTTTTAATGTTTGGGATAGCAGCCTGTAGGAGCAGTCTAGATTTGCTTCAAGAGAGCAATCCATGCCACAGAAGCATGATTTCCTTCGTAAAGAAAAGGGGCTATCAGTTCTCCTTGAATCATTTCAACCAAACAATTCGAGTGGCTCAAAGTCCTTCAGGCCAATGCTGGGGGGAATATGCACCTCCGCCCTCCAATCAAAGCACCTCTCTGAAGCTTTTGAGACTCCTAGTGACTAGAGATAGGCAAATCTGGAGAAAACCTTTGCCAAACTGAACTCCGTTTGCTGTGTGCATCAGCAGGACAGTAATCATCCCTCTCTCCCTCCCTCCCTCTCTCAATCCCCATATACATAGAGATCCAAAGAAAACTTTACAATAGTTTGTATCTCTTCTCATCTCTGTTCCTCCATCCTTCTAGAAGAAGAAACTAGTTCACTAAGAACCAGCAACTAAAACTTCTGTCTAGCAAGGAAGTTACTAAAAAGGCCCTTGGCTGTATGCCTTTTTTTTAAAAAAAAAGTTATACCTTGTGTTATAATTAAATGGTTTCTTTCGTAAGCTTCCTATAGTGGAGAAAAGAAGAATCAGTTCCCTGCTTCTCAAGTCCTGTTCTCAAACTTCCAAAAGTATTTGATTTTATTCGATTCCTTTCTCCTCCTCCTCCCCCTCCTCCTCCTCCTCCTCCTCCTCCTCCTCCTCCTCCTCCTCCTCTTCTTCTTCTTCTTCTTCTTCTTCTTCTTCTTCTTCTTCTTCTTCTTCTTCTTCTTCTTCTTCTTCTTCTTCTTCTTCTTCTTCTTCTTCTTCTTCTTTTAAAATACTGCCTCAGTAGGCATCTTTATACTGTCAGAAATTATTATAAAAATATCATAAAAGACCTGCCATACTGGCTTATGGGGACCTTGCCAACCTAGCTGCCCCCTCCTTAATTTCAGTCATGCCAATTAAGATTAAAGGCTGTTGCTTCAAAAATAGGAGAGGAGGTAGATCATTATCCCAAGGCAATCCTTTTTCTTCTCAAGCCGAGGAATTTGACTCTTGGAGAATGCATACTTCAAAGTCTGAGGAAGACTAGAAAAAGAACAAAGTTGACATGGGCTATTCTAAAAGTAAAGAATCCTGACTTATTTTCAGCTAGGCTAAATTTTTGTTTTCCATATATTCTGTTGTTGGTTTCCCTAAAGCTGTAATTATAAATTATTCAACTGCTTAGCTCTCTGTAGCTATCACATGAGAAATGGGGACTTCTGAGTTTGCCCAAGAACCACCAATGACATTTTATCATTGCTATTTTATATATTTATAAGAACAGAAGTGCATATTTTAACAATTATTTTATAAATAAATAGAATGCAATTCCAGGGAAGACATAAATCCTTTAACAAATATTACAAAAAATAAAAGTATCAATTTTTAAAGTCTCAGTCCTTAAGCTCTCATTCATATGAATGATCCTGATATAGGTATTTATTTAAAATCTTGATCTAATACCTTTAAAAATAAATCCTTCGCAAGGTCTTTCCAGAATAAAATATAAACAAGAATCTCCTTCAAGCATCAATAGCAGCAAAACAATCAAAACCATCTGTTTCCAAAAAAGTATTAAATCAAAAATATAACTGAACTCAGTAGAATCTATCTTTGGGGGTGGGGGGGGGGAAGAGCCAAAAAATGTCTTTCAGAAAAGCATATTGGTTCTCAGATCTTTGAGGGGTGGGAACGTTAATGGCAGCAAATATTTCTTCAGTGTTCCTTCCCATGTTGATTAGAATGGAAAGGTCTCTCATTCATAGATTTTTCAAGGTATATAACCTTGGCTCTATGTCCATTTTTAAAAAAGAAGACACTGTAAAGTATTTGTACAATCCATGACAGAGTATAATTGAAACAGGGAGGAATAAAACCTGTTTGTTAACACCAATACACTCAGTGCATGGCTGTAGCCCTCAATACTTGAAAACAGGTTCACAATTCAAGAGTTTAGTATCAGTGCATAGTACACCATGCACCTGCACTATTTGGCCTATCCTTAAAAAAATGAGATGAGACACTGAAGCAAGAAAGGATGTCTTCATGATTCCTAAAGTATTTGGCACTTTAATTTGTGTGAGGAAGAGAGAAAGATGAATGGAGTGGGGGGCATAGGCTCATGGAAATTGTACAAAAAGTGTTTTTTTTTCCTCCTTCATCCATAACACCAGAATAACGTATTAGCAGTCAAAAGCTTCACAGTAATAATTAGTGTTATGGAATTCAATGCCTCAGACAAATTTATGGGTTAGGGTTTTATATCCTTTATATCCCTTATATCCTGTGACCTTGGTTGGTCATCATGGTGCCTTGATCCATTCTCATGTTCTTATCTAGAATTCAAGTTCTCAGGAGGCAAGGAAGGAAGAGATTAATTTATCTTCTGTCAATATCAAGGCAGGAGGAAGGAGGGGGAATGAAAATGATGCAAAAAAAAATATGGGTAAGAATATAAAGGAATCTTGTAGGAGCACAATATGATAAAATGAGTTCTGTGTTGTTATCACACTCCAAGGGATTAATATTTGGACTGCTTTCATTAGAAAAATAATCCAACTGAAATATGGATCATTGATACATCAGTAATGAAAATATTTTAATTTAATTTATTTAGGATGCTTTTAAGTGGCATCCTAACAAGCCACTGGCTGAGATTTTGATAATACAAAGACTGGTTTTGAATACAATTAATTACTTTGATTTATCAGCTGAAACAGATGATTAATTGAGTAATATGTTGCTGGAGTTAATGAATAAGCCTAAATGCAGCATTTAAAAAAAATGTATTGCAAGTGCACACTTTATAACAGTGCAACGAATTTGTCTCAGGCAGAAAGAATGTTTAATCAAATGACTTCAAACTGATATTACTGCTTATCTCCAAAAAAGTTATGGGTCCATTGATACGATTTGCTTTTGATGTGATTACATGAAGCTGCCAGCAGTATTTGCATGCAAAGATGAAAAATTATGTAAATATAAATGGGGGGAGAATTGTACTTTCAGACTTGCAAGAGTCTGTTAATGCAGCCTTAAAATAAGGCAGAATTAGCTCATCTGGTCATGCTTCCTGTCTGTTCCACCTGGTAAGGCTGACATCATGCCCAAGACTGTGATGGGTCTGCCAAAGACACCACAGGCTTTCACTTCCTTTCTTCTTTTCCCACAATGGAGAGAAAAGAGAGAAAGAAAAAAAATGCATGGAGTTGTAATTTTGGTTGGCATCATTGTGGACAAATTTGAAACAGGTAAGGCCCCATTTCTGCGGGACTTCTCTAGGACCTTCTCAGTCTCAGTATATCCTGAGGTAGGACCACTGGATCTTGGCTGCAAACATATGGATGACCACTAGATGTCAGCAAAGAAATTGGAGGGCTGTCATCTAGTGGTCATCCAAAGGTTGGCAGCCCAGTTCTAGTTAAGCAGACTTGTTTCTTGGGAGTGGGGTGGGGACTGTCATAAGAGTAGAATCAAGTAGCTAGAAAGAGTAGAACCAATTATCTAATTACCCAACAATGCTGCCAATTACTCAGTAAGTCTCATATTCTCACTGCCCCTTTGGTTGAAATATGATCAAGGACGGTCACTTTAAAATCACAATGCGTAAAATAGCAATCCTTGCTTTTTGCAAAGAAATACAATTTGGCATTCTTTGCTGAATGATGGGGAGAAGGAGAAGGAGAAGGAAGTCAAGTCAGTAATTTTTGCAATTAAAAAGGTAACGTCTCCTTCAGATCAAGTGTGACACAACTATGCTGTTTTCTTGCCAATGATATGGAAGTAGTTTGTAACAAGAGACCAGGAAACAAATGGAACCACTAGGGGGCACTTTAAACCGAACATTTTATGGGATTTCATTGACAGAGGAATTGCCTTTTATCTGTTTCTGTTACCTGAATGTATCTGAATCAGCTTCTGTTGACAAGCTGATCCCACTTCCTTTGTTATCCCTATTGTGTGGTTTAATGCCTGGTTCTGCTATCTGGCTCCATCTTTCTCAGCTAAATGCCTTTTTCAAAAGCAATCATTTAGGAGCCCTGATAATAGCCTTCACAGTCTTTTAATTTAGTTTTCACTGAAGAAACGAAAGGGAAGGAAAGTTAGAAACATGTTTTAAGGGAAAGGTTCCCCTGCCCCTTTTTCTAAATAGGTTGTTTATATAAAGGATACGGTTTTCAGGAACATATTAAGGGACATGGTAGGGAAGGGGGGAGGAGGAGGAGGTAAAGCCCCTCATATCTTAAGTATTGGGTGACAAATGTATTATGGGCCAAGGGCCAGATTAAAAAACAGGTGAAAAATGTATGGGCCAAAATTGGAAAGTGGATGAGACAGCACCAAATCAACAGTGTATATGTTCTATCTATTTCTAAACAATTAATCATTGCTTTAAAAGCATCCTTTGGAATGATGGAAAAATAAAGAGTTATGCTGAAACTACATGTTCTTCTTCGGTCATATAAAATGGCATATACTGTGCTTCCAATGATTTTTCAATTTTTTTTTCTGTTCCAATTTCATGTTGAGTGGCTTTGGGTAGCATATTGTTCAATGCATGTTCTTTGTTTGGGTGGGATCATACATGTGAATAAAACTGAAATACTTTGGCCACACAATGAGAAGACAGGACACCCTGGAGAAGATGCTGATGCTAGGGAGAGTGGAAGGCAAAAGGAAGAGGGGCTGACCAAGGGCAAGGTGGATGGATGATATTCTAGAGGTGACGGACTCGTCCCTGGGGGAGCTGCGCATGTTGACAACCGACAGGAAGCTCTGGCGTGGGCTGGTCCATGAAGTCACGAAGAGTCGGAAGCGACTAAATGAATAAACAACAACAAAATACATGTGAATAATGTAATATATATATAATTGACAATTATGACAGTACTACCAATAATAAGAAGAGCAGTGAGTCATAACATTCATGTGGATAGTACAGGAATGAACATCAGCAGAACTGGCAGAAGCTAAGATTTGGTCAAAATGGAGGGGGTTTTCTGGTGGCAGCAGCAAGGAGATCAAAATACTTAGTTGCCTCTGAAAAAAAATATTGAGACTGGAAGATATGTAATAAATGTCTGCAGAAACATGCTGAGCTTCCTGTAATTGCATCTGGTGGTACTCTGGATCAGACAAACTTACTTCAAAGGCATCCATTCCAAGATACTGCAACTGTTTCCTGGAGGCACAATTCTTTCCTTTCTGTTTGATGGCTTCTCTGGGGAAGAACAGAGCACCTGGAAATATGCAATATTGATTCTGACTGTCTATTGCCAATAATGAATGTGATCAGAAAGCAACAGGGGTTCATCCAGTTTGCCTTTTATACAGGCAATGCTGTTTCAAGCTTGCAGGACTGTGGAGCTGAACATTCTTTCACAACTGCCTGAAAGTCTGAATTTTCAGAGAATCCATTCTTACTTCAAAAAATGCCAGTCTGGCATTTTGGTTGTTATTGCTACTAAAACTTGGGCTGGTCAGATGAACCGGACTCTTCATAAGGTGAACTGATTGTAAGGTGAGAGAATTATAAGCAAATGTCCTTTGGCAATGCTTAGGTAATGGAGCAGCTGTCACATGGTGATGTTGCTCTACAATGGCAATGAACACGCTGCACCAGACTCTGGGCCAGAAGTCTGAGCACTAGATATACACCAGGTCACTTGACACAGCAGGACTGATTGATTACATTTCCAAGTAAGTACGTCCATTAACATTAAATCAGGTGTGTTAGAGGTGTTACATTCACCTTATCTATGTGTATCCAAGAACAAGAACAGCATATCCTCAAACTTTCCAGAGGATAATAATACAAAAGCACAATTTAAAAGGGGAACAGACAAATGGTGGAAATGAATGAAACAGTGAGAAGAATCCCAAAGTGCCTAAAATATCACATACACTGTAAGGGTAGAACAACGAAGAATAATAAGAAATCTAGGATAGGTTTTGAACATTTGTTGGTCTCCAGTCACCAAGTACTGTTATCAGTTGATGACTGCAGATGTCATGCTGGTGGAAAGAGCAGAAACAATCAAAACCAGTCTTATGCCTTGACATCAACAGGACTTCCATCTTCACATAGCTTTGAATGCTGACTGCCCTATGAGCACCATTCACTGGGATCCAAGATCCCCTTGCTACCCATTGGTGTAAAGGCTGGTTAGATGCTTATTAGGAGTCCTCAAGGTGAGCAGAAATGTGTTGGCCTTCACCCAGAGTACTGGTAGATTCACCACCTCTAAATGAGGCATTATAAATATCAGTGACAGGACTATTCTACATTTTCAGAAACAATTTGACCACGATGGACAAAGAGGTATGTAAAAAGACACAACATAGGAAATTCATCAAGAGTTTTTAGTACTTTTTGTTCAGCTCTGTTCTGAAGGTTGGTTGGTTGGTTGGTTGGTTGATTATGAGCCATCAAGTCAATGTGGACTCTTAGCAACCACACAGAATGATTTTCCCCAGGACAATCTGTCTCCAATATAGTCCTTCAGGTCTTCCAATGGTGTACTCTTTGTTGCTGCAATTGAATCCATCCACCATGCTGTTGGTCATCTTCTCTTTCCTTCCACATTTCCCAGAATTATGGACTTTTTAGGAGAGCTGGGTCTTTGCATAATGACAGTTTGAGGCTGGTCATTTGTACCTTGAGTGAAACTTCTGGAATAATAGTTTGATGATCCATTGGTTTGTTTTCTTGGCTGTCCATGGAGTTCTCAGGAGTCTTCTCCAACACCAGAGTTCAAAGGCATCAACACTCTTCCGATCCTGCTTCTTCAAAGTCCAACCTTTGCTTCCATAGAAAGTCACAGGGAATACCATGGCTTTCACTATTCTGATCTTTGTAGGTATAAACACATCACAGCATTTGAATACCTTTTCCAAGGCCTTCATGGCTGTTCCACCAAGTGCCAATCTGCAGCGTATTTCTTGACTGCTAGTTCCTTTACCGTTGATGGTTGATCCTAAAAGGCAGAAGCCATTTACCACTTCAATAACGTCATTGTCAATGCTAAGGGTGATGGCATGACTCTGGTCTTTATATTTAAACTTAGTCCCATTTTTTTTTCACCTTGGCCCTTGATTTTCATTACTAGAGCTTACAGATCAATTGCATTTCCTGTTCTGAAGAACCTGCTTTAAATTTCATTCAAACTATGTTTGTTCTCCATGTTGTCTCTTCGTTCTTTGAGAAGAGAGAGCCAGGGTTGTGTCCCAAATCTAAAGGTGGAAGAATAGTGATAGGACCATTGCTATGACTAGGTAGAGCAAAGTGGCAACTTCAGACAGCAACTCCAGGACAGGAGGGAGCAGTGACAAGTCTTGGAGGCCACTAAAGTTGTCCTGCTGCATATCATGGTTGAAATCAACTGTGAATCTGTCTGGCTCTGAATATGATTGGAGGAGTGAAGGAAGAAGTCATGATCCTTTGCTTCAGAGCTTGGTCCAGGAAAGCAAAGGAGATGAAGAGATGCAGCAAGAGTGAAGGGTGGAACTGGAGGGAGGTTGTTTACTTAGTGCTGCATTTTCTGCATAGGCATATAAGGCCATAGAGTTCAAATCTGTAGGTGATCTCAGGGTTTGTGGTGCTTTCCTAGGTCCCTTCATATATCTTAGATCTTCTTGCAGATTAATGAAGATAGGCAACCCATGGATTAACGATAGAATGGAGAAAAGCATGCAGATCTATCCCTGACATTTTGATTCCCAATAAAAATGGATTTAAGCCTCTCCTTCAAATAAGACTCAGGAAACCAGATTTATTTTTTCCCCAGTCAGTCTTCAGGTTTAACTTTCTGGTTTTGCTAGGTTTTGATAATTGCTAGGCAACAAGGTAGAACTGACAGCATGAGATGTGATAGAGCACTTTCGGAGGATCAAGACCCAATGACATTTAATGAGGGGAAGATTCTGCTGGAAAAAGGTGCTTGAACCAGCTCCTAAGAAATGCAGATAACATCCAAAGTCTTCAGAGGGTATTAAAAATATACAGTCAATATATATTTCATATCTCAGTATATTCCATATCTCATACATTGGGAACTCCTAATTTTCAAAGCATAGGCAGAAAGAAAGAGGAAGAAGTGGAGATGCAGAAAAAAAAATAAATTATCTATAATTAGGGTGAGAAATAACACTGCATTCTTCCTGCATAACAAATGCTGATTGATTAAAACTTGGAATATGTACAACATACTGTTTAAGTGCAATTCATCATAAATGCAAACAATGCCATAATTTGGTATTTCTGCTTTTGCTATTCTTGGGATGAATATTGATTTCTATTTTGGTTTTGCTCTCTCTCTATATTCTTATCTTCCAGTTTCATATTCTGTATTTTAAAATGTACCCATTATTTTTGTTTTTATTTTCTTTCATTCTATTTTTATTTAAAGAGTATATCAATGCAACACCGAATAATTTAAAAAGCACAATAATGAACAAAAACAAAACAGCACAAGAGCTAAAGAAAAACTGAGAGAATTTGGGAGAATTAAAAAAAAATACATTTATAATCTTAAGGACAGATTTGAAATTTTAAACATCCATATTCAAACTATTGATCCCAAAGTCCTCTTGTATAGGAACAGGTGATCTATTAAGAATTATTGTATTAATATGACTCAGAAATGGAGATGAAATGTGAATAAAATGATCTTTTAAAAAAGATTTCTTCAATACTCTTTTCTATTAAGTTAATTATTCAGCCAGTGCTATGTCCCATTTTTTAAAATATTACTGAAGCAAAGAAATATGTACTTTAGCTTTTCAGTGTTTTGTTCTGGTAGCCAACAACAAAAATGAATGATTTTCTTACATAGAGAGATGGGCGGTGACAGAAATTTGAAATACAAATAAATGAATAAATAAGTCTAGGAAAAAATTAGCATTGCTAAAAAATAATTGCCAAATGTTGATTAGCAAATGACGATTACTTCTAACCAAAAACGTTTTGGAGTTTTTCAAAAACTTTTGACCAGTCATCAGCAGGACAAAACTTTGAGTGAACAACCAATTCAACCATTCTGTTATCACCACTATCTTACCATTGTTTTATATATGTATATGTGTGTGTGTGTGTGTGTGTATAGGTTTGTCTTCAGCGATGCTATGAACAGGACCACCAGAGGAATATTGTCCTGACTAAGCACAGACCATGCCGAGAAGAGGAGAAAGTCTCTAGTGTTTCATTTACTGCTATTGTAGATGGAAAATCCTACCAAACTGAAGAAGTGTGGGAAAACCCAGACAGATAAACCCCAAAACTCAAGGCGGGTCTGTTCTGGGTTTCTTTGAAGGACAGCTCAAAGTGTCTGAACTAAGCATGCGTTTTCCCACCTGGATAGGGGCCTCCTCCTGCTCAGCATCCGTACTCATGGCAAATATCATAATTATGAAGTTTCCTAGATGCTTCCGAAAGTGCCCACAGACAAATTTCTCTTGAGAATTGTTATGGGAGTTGGGGATAGAAAAGGATTTTTATGTAAACATCTCCTCTACGGATATACACATAAGACTTTTTTTAGGAAATTTTCAGAAGCCAGACAATTATTCAGCCAGGCAACCCCCAAAGTTAACTGCTAACTACATGCCAGGCAAATGTGCCTAGTTTAGAACAGGGTTTCTCAGCCAGGGTTCCGTGGAACCCTAGGGTTCTATGAGAGATTACTAGGGGTTCCCTGGGAGATCATGATTTATTTTTTTAAAAAAAAAATTCAGGCAACTTCACATTGCAAGTTTCATTCTTTATTTTTAGTTTAAGAATACTGTTAATGCATATATACTGTCCTAACAGCCAGGAACCACGCTGAGACAAGGAATAGGTCTCTAGTGTTTTATTACTGCTACATTAGACAGAAAATCCTAACAAACTGAAGAAGCGTGGGAAAAACCCAGACAGATAAACCCCAAAAGTCAAGGCGGGTCTGATCTGTGTCTCGTTGAATGGCTGCTTAACTCCTCAGTACTACGCATGCATTTTCCCCCCTGGATAGAGGCCCCCTCCTGCTCACCATCAGTACTCATGACATATACAGGCCTACATATGAAACGAATATAGTAATTTTGTAACTAAGAAGATACAAATACAAATCTCATTCAGGTACGAAACTTCCATGGTGTTCTTAGCCAGTCATTTTTGCCCACCTTAATTTACACTAGATCTTTGGAAATCTTTCCTTGGAGCTTCTGACATGCACTGATCATGTCACACATGGACAACTCTTTGAAGTGTTTCACCAGAGAGGGGTGAGGCTTTAGCACAATTTACTGCACTTACAATTTTCAGATTTTAATACTGATGGGCTATATAACTCTTCAAGAACAGTTTAGATGTGTGTTGAAAAGACCCCTGATAGTAATAGATAATACATTCACTATAGCTCTCCATATATTTTCAGTCTTGCAAGCCATCTTTCCTTCCACTATATCTATTTCCTTTCAAACATTGTCTTTTTTCCTCTAAACTTCTCACCTCTCCATAGTTGAAGACCTCCTCAACTTCGACCAACTGCAGCTGTCTCTGTCCTCTTCTTTCTTCATTTATGTGTCTTGCAGTTTGATCCTCATTCATTTTCTCTGTATGACCAAGCACTTCCAAGGATTTCTGTATTATTCATCCCCTTTTGTATTCATTCCCCATTTATACAGCACTCATTTGCACTGAGTAACCCTCTTGCTTCTCATTTTATGGTACGTTTCTTAAGGACCCCATTCTCACTGTGTTCAACTTACTTCTATGTTTCTGCTGACATGCTTTCATAGACAGCTTTTTCACTTCCTTCAACATTCTTTCCTTGCAACAGGACTACATTTCTACCTGTTCAGTGTTCAACCATTTGCTAAGCATTTCCATTTAGTCTCACTCATGCTTTACTTCCATTAGATACTGTTCTTATTTACCTTCAGCAAGCAATATTCAACTCTATATTCAGGCAAAATAGTCCTTAATTCAAGCCTGTCCACATTATTGCACACATTTTTTTCCTAACTCAACAAATGTACAATAAATCTTCTCACATACAGACACCTCTCAGTGAATAGAGAGAAAAGATTCAGTCTGCACATTTCTTGGCCAGAATAAAGCCAACCTGCACTTCCTAAATTTTGCTGTCATTTCTCATACCCTTTCAGAATTGTTTTAAAAATGAATCCCGTTATTACTTTTGTATTCTGTCTTGCCACCACTGCCTTTGTGTAGAGGCACTAGAACAGCATTCTTCCCAAACATTAGACATAGCCTTCACACTAACATTAAACCAGTTACCCAGCCACTCCTCCTGTCTACAACTGCAGCCTTATGGATTTTCAACATTCTCACACTATTTATGACTCCCTTTTCATCACTTCTTTTTCCCCTTGAACACTAACACTTAATAGCATTTGTTTCAATTTGGGTTTTTGACATATCACTATCCCATATTCCAAACAGTTTTCTAAAATATCCCTTCCAGGATCCACTCACTTCGGTTTTATACCAAATCTTTCCATCTCTTAAAGAGAAGACAAAACATTCACTTTGTTATGTTCAAGGCAGTCAGATGTGGATCTTCACTCAGAAATGGAATGAGGTCACTGTATGTCAAGTGGTCAAGTACATGGAAAGCTGTGACATTTGAAGAAATCAGCTGCACCTTTTCCTGGGCCTGCATGGTTGTGGTTGTTACACATACCAGGAAAAGAGGTGTTTGGCTTAAGGAACAGGTGCTCTGGCATAGCCTGTATGTCACAACGAAACACTTCAAGGGAATCATTTGAGCATAAATAAAATGTCAGTTTGTCCCTGGGCCACTTTCATAGCTCTTGCCATTCATGAATCAGATTGGGAGTGGAGAGGATTAGAAGAAACTCTATCACATGTAAAATAACCTTTTGAGCTACCTTCTTGATAAACTAGTTCACTTAGTGCCTCTTATTGCAATAACTCCACAGTACAGCAAAATCCGATGCAGTATTGAGGGGAACAAATAAACTTGAGATGTGCAAAATGCCCTGATTTAGGAACTGAACTTCCTGGAGAACTCTAACAGATTCTCTTCCCTTCTGGATCTAAGGGAGAACAGAACATTCCGGTTCTGTTCCGAATTTATGAGTTTTGAATATCCCTACTTTAAATGATAGAATATTATGAGAAATGATGAATGCAAGCTAAACTCAACAAAATCAAAGGCGGGCCTCAATGTTTCTGCTAACTTTATGGAGCCAGTTGGGGGTGGATCAGACTGGACGAACTGACATAACTATGCAAACTTCTTATGATTTGAAATTAGCCCATTTTGTTCTTTGGCATGTTAAAATATTCAGGAACTTGAGTACCTACAACAGAAAGGAATATATAGCCTCAGGGAAAAATAGGCTCAGATTACTTTTCAGGAATTGAAGAATGTAAGTACAGACATTGATACATTATGCTGGATTGGAGACATCACCACCACCGGGGTTCCAGAAAAATTTCCAGTTTCTGTTCAATTCATTCAGGTCTGAATCAGAAGGCAATCGGCAATCTCATGCTAAAGTGAGGGTGTGTGATCAGAATCAGTATTAGTATGCTGTAGTGCTGCAAATGTGCTGAAAGAGATTTATTTCTGGAATTAAACTCTCGGAATAGCTGCCCAGGGCTTGTGTAGCCCCTTCACACTTATTTCTTACTTGCCTTTGTCTGCCTCAAAATATTCACCTGATGGATCTAAGAAATCCTGTTAAAGATCCAGTGTGGTCAGCATTTCATTCTATCCACACAGTTCTCATCAGACTCTCTTCCTGCTGCTTTGATTTTTTGTTTGGTTACCTCTTAGAGAAAATCAGCTTTTTAGGCTAAGACTGAATAGCCATTCCTTGGATTATTTTGGTAGGTTTCTAGAGCTTGGAGTAATTTGCAAGGAACGATTCCCACCTCTGATGCACAAAGTACAATACAGTTGGCTGAGTGGCTTTGTGGATCCAGACAAAGTGAGGGACTAAGGAAGCACCAGGGGAGTTGAGAATAGTCTTACCTCCTGGACAATAATCACTCCTTCCAACATCAATCACTGTCCCTGGGAATCAAAGATTTTTTTTTTTTAATTATTAAGTATTAGTAAATACCAACCAAACCCATTAGTTTCAAGCAGTCCTTGGGAGAGAATGAGAAAATGAATCTTTGTTTCTGGCTGCAACAGATAAATACTCCAGCAGTGTTTTTTTTTCCCTTAGACAATTCAATTGTTATAGCTGTATTTTGAATCTGCTAGGAACTGTTAGTAAGCAACTCATTGTTATAAGTGTATTCAGACTGACTTTTGGGTCCAGTACACTGGGTAAACTATAATCATCTACAAAATCATGAGTAAAATTATTTTTTTTTGTCAAATGAAGGGGCTATAACTTTAGGCAAACATTTTGTTCTCCACAGCATTTGTTTGTTTATTGGATTTTTATCCTGCTTTTTTCTCCAGGAGCTCAAGCAGCTTGCATGGGGACTTTCCTTCATTTTACATCTCACAAGAAAAGCTCTGTGAAATTGGCTGGGCTGAGAGAGTCCTCCCAGTCCAGATCCAATATCTTTATATTATTATTGAATTAGCCTCCCAATAAATAAATACATGATTTAGCAAGATGCTTTGGGATCCAAACATTCCATGGCCTGTTTTGCAGATGTTTCCAACATCAGAATTTTGCTGTGTTGAGGAGACACACTGCAGAGCTTCAGGGAGTTGGAATCTTGTGTCTGGCTCCAATTTGGAACTCTCCAAGGCAGGAGTGAAATCTGACCAGTACCACGGGATGCTGTTCCCAGGGCCCTAGCACTGTGTTCTCGGCTGTGTTCAAATCCCATTGATATCAGTCACGATGTATGTCACCTTGATTTTAATGGTCAGCTACACAGTTCATTTAGTCTCAACCCAGACGGGTATCTATGAGTAGTCAAAGTCTCATTAGTTCCTTACCAATGTATCACTATTTTCTCTGAGGAACTCACTAACAATTTTAGTTTCCTGACATTCCCAGGGATATTATTCCATTTTTTAAAAGATGAATGAAAATCAGCTCTTTATGCAAACTTCCATGACTTGGTGTCCTCTAGATGTGGAATTTCAACCCATCAAGGAATTCACCACATCTGGAGGAATGTGGAAGATTGGGGATGACACTAAATAGCTATAATTCATATTCAATAATTTAAATGTCTATCCCCACTCAGCTCCTCATTAAGGGGAACAGAGCATTCAAGCTTATTTTCCAAAGTTATGTAAATAATAGACATTAGTTCTATTATATCTAATAGAACTAATATCATTGGCATTTCTCAATTACTGCTACAGTAAGTCAGTAAAATTAAAATCCAAGAGTTGTAACAAATATGAAGTTTCTGTAGTTGCAATCAAGATGAAAAAAATTAAATTGAATATACTGCAAAGAAGCACTCTAATGTAAATCAAACTTATCTTTAATATCTTCAATCCTTTTTTTTTTTGTATATAACTTTTGGCATTAAGAAATGGGAAAGATCAGACTGCCAAATGAAGAAGTGTCCAAGCACACTCTGTCTCTCAGCTATAATGATTCCCAAAGGACAAAATGGAGAAAAATCTCTGGAAGTCTGTTACTAAGAAAAAAACTGGGATTAGAAGTCATGTCTAAGGAATGATTTTTAGGGGTTACTCAGTTATTTACATAGGCATTATCTGGAAAACCACCAGCATATGATGTTTGTTATGAGAAGACTCCGGCCTTGAAAAAAATGATGAATAAATGATGAATTTGATCTTCCTGAAAAAAAAAGCTTAATTATGAGATAAAATATCAAATTAAGTCAAAGAAAATAAGCAGTGCATCTTTTATACATCCATTTATTCATGACAATTGGCCATAATCTTCAATGCAGGAACCTATTTATCGTTCACATAACTTTGTTAAGATGCCAGATGGTTCCCTGTGAATAAATGAATCATCATTATATACTCTAGGGAAACCCAGCTCTTGAGATGTGTGCGTGTGCGTGTGCACATTTAGAATTGACAGAGGAATGGAGAAGAGATCTGCTATGGATTTCTGTGGAAACCAATTGGCACAATCCAGCAAAAACACGACTCTGCACTGCATATAGAAAGCAATGAGTGCAGTCTGCTTGCATCTATCATACTACAGTCAAAATTCTGCACAAAACAATAAGTATTTGCAGAAGACAAGTGTATATTCAGAAAAAGTGGCTTTCGAAAGGATGCACATTAAGAGTAATTATATTAACACCCCTCCACCTCAAAAAAAGGGAGAGAAGGAGAAACTAGATAAATTTATGTTTTTTTAAAAAAAAAGTCAAGCCAGAAACATTACAGTTAAAAAGTAATCTTTGGGAAGCCTTAGTAGATTAGGAAAATTTGCAAAGTGCAAACAGGTGCATATTTTGGTTATCATTTGTTAATAATCTGTATGAAAAAGCCAACGGACTGGAATGATACCTTAGTAACACAGATGCATTGATACTGATGAGGTTCCCTGTTGTCCCAGTTGATTGCAGGCAGTTTTCACAGCTGAGATTCAGAAATGGGGTACCATTGAGTCTCGAAAATCATGTCTGATATACATGATATCTGAGGCTCCCTATTTCAATGGTTAGACATACCAATGCAACCAAGGGCATTTGTGGGAGATCAAAATGTGCAAGACGGTGGGTGCAGCATCATGATGGAAGCCCCACCCCTTTTGTACATGCAGATTTTGATCCCCGTGTATGTCCCTACATGCAGTGAGTTACATTCCCAAGTGTATAACCTGGCCTCAAGTTTTTCCTCTCCTCAGCTAAGAATGTCAAGCTTAACCAGAAGCAATTTTGCTTGCTTGTCGGTAGCTGAATTCAAAATGGATTCTTGAGAGATAGAACTCAAAACAGAAGGGATGTGAGAAACTGATGCGAGAAATGATCAAGCTGCCACCATGCTTTAACCTTAATTTCTGAGAAACAGCCACCTTCCTTTCTGCAACACAGTTTTTGTCAAAGGGACTGCCAAATCTGCGAATTGTCATTGCTTCAATTTCCCAGTGAAATATTAAATCAGATGTTTGATAAGGTGCCAGAAATCCAGTACAGTAATGAAAAGGAACACTTGTTAATATTACATCTGCCACTATATATTACATCAACCCAGCTAAAGGATGGTGTTTTAGGATGACATTAGTAGACAGCTGATTTAATTCCAGTTTTAAAAAGAGAATATGCAATTTTAATTCCATTTACTCTGGCCAGTGCCAAATTCAACTTGGAAATGTGGGCAAGGGAAACAGGGGCAAATGAGGTGGCCCTATTGAATACCAATAAGCCATTTTTTTTAATTTATCAAGGTTATATAGAGGTGCTGGTACGTGGCCTGAATACCAGTGAAGAGCCCAGGAGAAATGGTGATGCATGACACATCCAAAGACTGCTAGAGCTACAAAATATGGCCAACTCAGCAGCTGGAAAGTGAAAATGGAAATTCATGTTTAATACCAAATGTGGCATTTCCATGTCCTACTGGACTCCTTTGGGATATTATGGATGGACAACCGGGCCCACAGGTCACCTATAGTTACTGTGCCCATACGTCCTTTATTATAAAGGAAAGTCCTTTATTTCAGAAAGCTGTCCCTTAGATTTATTTATTTTTCAAAAGCTCAGTTTTGCCCTCTATTTTGGTCATTTAACTTTGTACAAATGGTACCACTTAATGCACCATCTTTCCCATTTGTGTGAAGATACGGACATTGAATTGTCATTTTAGAATAAATTTACATATCCTGTTTGATTTTAGATATTTTTATTAGAATATGCATTTTTGTAAAGTTTTCCTGGTTTTGCTCTTGAATTTTCCTTTGTAAAACAAAGTTATAAACATAAACAATTATTATTTTTATCCTTATCAACCTCTTTCTTATTTGTCCCTTTTTCAGGCTTGTCCTTTATTTTTTCCAAGAAAATACAGCCACCATACCTATAGTGCCACTCCTACAGCACTCTGAAACCACGCCAGTGAAATCTGATGATGTGATTTTCAAGTTTGTTTATTTCTTAGCAAAGGTAAAACAGGAGCATAGGTAAATTAGCACTATTGAAACCTCCCATTCATCCCCTGCCCCAAATCACCGTACAGGAGGCTGATTTCAACCCATTTGGAGTGATTTGGGAGAGAGTTAAGGGTGGGAATGTGAGGCCTAAGGGAGAACTGGAAAATAAACAAATCCAGTTTCCTCCTTTGGACCACACTGGCAAATGGCCTCTGGGGAGGTACAGGAGCCGAATTGCGCAGAAAACTTGCCAGCATTTTCAGAAATGGAGTCATAAGAGGGGAATCTTATCCCACAAATAAAATGTTCTGATTCAGAATGATCCCCAGATACTATTTCCAGCTGCCACTTCACCATATCTAATATTAATTCCAACATTCAAATGACAGAAAATAATAATAATGACGATGACATATTTTCCTGGCACTGGAAAGCAACGAAGTTGGTTGCAGATGTACTTTGCTGGAGAGACTTTCTAGCATTTGAAGGCTTCCCCCAATCAGCTTTGTTATGTTATTGAACATAAGAGGCATTATATATTGCTTCCTATTTTTAAATAATCAAAGCAGTAGCATATCCCTAAAATGTAAGTGGACTTGAACCCGGGTCTTCCTACTCTTAAGTCCCTCATCTCAACAAATACCCCATGAGGGTTCTCATCATTTTAGAAGCAAGTGAAGCTCTGCCAAGTTTTTTTTTTTAAGTACCAACTAACTAAAGTAAGATTTCACTTTGCACCAAAGCTTGTTGGTGAAAAGCAGCAATAGCTGTCCCTTTAAAATATGAAAAAGCTCTTATTAACATTTGTTTGTACTGGACACAGTAGAAGGCATTAAGATAGAGAACAGAAGCAAAGATAGATGTGGCGATCTGTATTTTTTCTAGATATGGACTAATGGACTAATATGATTCTTGCATTTTTTGCACAACCCTAAAACACACAAGTAGGAGGAGAATAATGAAATCTCTTTGTACCTTGAACCATGCCTCTCTCTCTCACCCAGTTTTAACAAATCTGCACAACCCACTCCAGAGCCCAATCTCTTGCAATCTGAAATTTAATGTAAAACCTCTCATTACAGTTCCACAGCACTGTGCCCAGCTGGTCTGCTTCTTATTCAGTCATTGCTTCAATCCTTGTCGAGAATAAATCTAACTTTCTGCCACAGAAAAGGGTTCCTTAAGGCAAAACAAACAGAACATTTTGCATTTCGAGGACGTACCAACTGCTCTGGTTCAGACAGTTATGGCAATACCTATTCTCTAAAACACCCTAGAACAAGGCTGGAGAATTTGCCACCTCTCATTCCCTGTGATCGAAACTGTGAGCATGATTTCCTGCCATTTAGAACTGGGAAACATACAACAATGGTAGGCTAAACCCTAAATAGGCATATCACAGTTAAAGAAAACCCCAGACTCCACCTAAATACAGTACCTCAGCCAGGACTAAAGTGGCTACACCTACTTTGTAGACCTCGATCCCACAAAAATATTAAAGACAACCACTCACCAGATGGGTGAAAAGTTGTTCACCCATTTCCTAAGAGTAGTACCATCACGCTTCCCTCCTTAAGATACGAAGGATTTTAAATTAAGAAGAGATGGATCTGTGTTGATTTTTGAAGAATCAGTCCAGGGCCAAAATTAGGTTAAACAAGGTTGTAACTATATTCTCTGTCTATCCATTAAACATGAATGAGATGCAGGGTGTTTTCATAGAAGCTTGGTGTTGTGATAGCTGTGGTGTTAAGGTTTTTAAAACATTATCAGAATGAACTGGTCAGTGAGGATAGGGGACAACCACAGCACAATGGCAAGTTTTTCCACTGAGCTATACCTAACTTTTGAAAACTTAAAACATGTCTCCATATTTATGCATGCACCAATGTAATGATTATTTTTTTTTTTGCAAGATTAGAAGGCCTACATAGATACAGATCTTTTCAGCTCTCAAGTCTTGTGTAGTTTGGAGGCAGAGGCCCTTGAACATAGCCCGTACTTTCACACAACCTCAAAACTGCACTTGCTCACCCCTTACCTGTCCTCACCACTGTTGCTGAGAGGTTAAGCAGTACTCCTTGTAGGTGGCCAATGTAGAGGACACAAAACTGGTAGTCCAACCAGCATCCTGCTCATCCATCCTTCTTGTTGCATTGCTGGATTTATTTTCTGGTAAGGTGGAAAAAAGACAATGTGTGGAGACAGGAAAGCTGTTCTTCAGATCCACTTAGCAGGATGGAGGCACAGTGATGACTTGATTCCAGGATAGAGGGAGGAGATCTGAGGAGATAGGACTGGAAGAGAGCTCCTTGTCCACACAGCTCCAGAAGAAATGCTGCAATACTGTATTTCAACAGTTTCTCTGAAAATGTCCCCAAGACTGACAGTACTGTGAGAATGCTGTGGCAGAGCAACAGGCCTGATCCGGCACAACATATGCACCAGATTTATGTGCTTCAGATCATTATTCATAACATAGATTCAGTGTTCGTGTAGGCAAAGGAATGAGATGCAAATATGCACTTCATCTCCAATATCATAATGTATTTTGGAGAGAGCTGTGTCTAGAGTTCAAAAAGAGCATTTCAACAGTTGATGGACTGGATGAACAAATGACTTGAATACCTTAATGAGTTCAGAAACTAGGGAAATGCACTAGCTTAAAAGTTATGAACCCTCCTGTGGAATTCTGAAAGCACAGAATTCACTGTAAATGCTTTACGTGAAAACGGTCTGCAGTAATTAACGAGGCATCACACTATCCTGATAGACAAGACGAGTCATCTGACCACATTTACATCTGATGCTATTCAGGTCTGTTCCATGACAATTATTAATAATTCTGTTAATGAGGAATTTGTCCTAGAGCATTTATGGATGATTGGCAGAGTACATTAAACTAGGCTCCAATGAATGAATATTCGAAAGAAAAAGGGAATAGCTTTGACCTTAGTTAGCAGCTAAAATGATTATTTTTGAAGGAAATTACTGTAATTGTTTTAGTAATGACTGCACACACGGTGCAATTTACCAGAGAAAATGTTAGCCTATGTACGAAAATGTCCATATTTCTGTAAGACATTTCTGAGAAATCCCTATTCCGATCCACAAGTTAGGAAATGTCTCTCTTTTCCTACCGGTGTGAGAATCAAATGATACTAGGTCAAGAATCGATGGAACTTGGGAAATACATATTTCCTATGCTCATAATAAAGTTTTAGATCGTCTCTCTCAAGCTGAGCTTAATTCCTGATGGAAGCAGCCATGTAGTTTTCTTGGCAACAATGTGGGAGTGGTATGCCACTGCCATTTTGGGGGACCCCCATGTAAATTCAGTATTAGGCAAAATTGGCACTTCCAAATTGAGGTTAAGGTTTGGGGGGATGACTAGTGCTAGCAATTATGTGATTGGTTTGTGAGCAGAGGGAAGAAATAAAAAACAGCAAACACATAATTTCTTAATAGTCCATCATTTGTGACAGCTAGCGTGCATTATCTTTTTAAAGCTTCATGAACGATATAACCAACATGCTAAATTAAGCATTTTCTAGAGGATTTCAAAATGTTACCACGCAACACAAATTAAAAAGAGGTGGAGCTTCAGCTGCGACATCCCAGCTGCCATCTTGACTTTTTTGACCATACCATTGGGCCTGGGCATCCCATGGAAGTGTGGAGCCCGTTAAATGGCTGCACTGTGTGTGAGTTTAGAACGCCCTCTCCTCTGTCTTTTTGTTATCATAGTTTTTAACTGTTTTTAACTGTTTTTTAATGGTTGTAGTTGAATTATGTTGATCGTTTAGTTTTGTGTTTTAATTGTGTACACTGCCCAGAGTCACATGCATGAGGTAGGCAGCTATATAAATTCAGTAAATAAAGTAATACATAAATAATTAATACATATTAATACATGTACTATTAATAAATAAATAAATTTGAGGACACCCCTGCAAAAGTCTATTGGTTTGGGAAAAAAATGGATTATTTTCTTCATGCATATGAAATCTTGGGAGAAATTTTACAGTAACTTCTTTCAATATTCCACCAGAACATTTTTTTTTTAAAGAGCTTGCAAAGAAGCAGGTCAGTTTTGCTCCAAACCTCCCTCCAGACTCCTTAATTCTTTTCATTTCACTTCAGTTGATGTGCCTTCTGGCTTCAAGCTGGCCCCAAAACTGTTGTGCTACTGAGGAGAGCAGAAAAGGATATTCAGGATGCATTCTGAGTCTAAATGGAAAATGTGTATTCCAGATCTCTCATGGTCTATAAATACAGTTCAAGCTAACATACATGAAGTTTCTTATGGGTATTTTTCAGACTATTTTCCTGAGACCCAAGGGGCATGATGCTGTACTTTTCTAGATGAACCTCAGTATGTGATGCCTTTATCCTTACGAAATAAAAGCTGAATTGTGCCAAAATTGAAAACTGTGGGAAGGTAGGAAAGTACATTAAATTGTACTGGATTTCAAATCAATCTGGCTAGCGTGCCTAAGGACAGAAAAGAAACATATTTTTTAAAAAAATACTTTCGCAGGATTGTGAAAGATTCAGAGTGACATATTTAAAGTACCACTCTGTTTTAGAAATGCTTCTTTCATTATAAAATAAGCTACCTGGCTATGTTGTTACATTCCCTGAAATTAATTGGATATGTGAATCAGCAAATCAAGCAGAATGAGATTGCATTTTTGCATTAAGTAAAGCTGGAATAAAGTCAACATCAAATTTCTTGTTCCAGAAATTTTGCTTTATTACTGCAGACACTTTACATATTTTTAATAAAGCTTTTACTGACCGAATGGATGTGGACCATTTAATGTTTCAGAAATACTTTAGAGAAGGTGCTGTGAAATGCAGCAGGGACTCTGTCTGCAGATTCTCTTTAAAGCAGCTGTGTCTTTTCCTGGGAAATAACATGGCTGCACATGAACTTGCTAGCAGGTTCTGTGCTTGTACATGGTGGGGTACCTTTTCGGAAGAATTACTTATTCTTATTATTTACCTATAATTAAAAAGTTACACATGTGTGCATTCTTCAGTTTTTGCTAAAACTAGTGGGAATACATGCACAAGTCGATGCAGAAGAGAATGAAAGGAGAACTGTTTTTCACAGGTACATCTAGCAAAAAATGTGAATTATATTTATTTGGAAGATGGGCTGAACCATTTGAAATAATGAGTTTGGCACCAGGGAGCAATTTAGAGGTTCTGAAGTGGAATTTCTTTCTTATGAAGCAACGATACAGTGACATTTTTGTCCAGATCAGTTTCCTGCTGTGTGCCTGAAAAGCACCCAGCAAACCAACATGGAACCTGTTCTTGTGGAGCAAGATTTTTCAACCCAAATTCTTGTATAATGGTTTTGTGGACTGTGGACTGCCTCCAAATAGCCTTTAAGAGTACCTAGACAATGCATTACATTATAGATGGCTTAAAGCAGTGTTCCTCAACCCTATTTTAAAATAGGTGGACTGGCTGGGGAACTCTGGCAGTTGAATTCCACCCATCTTAAAGTTCTCAAATCTCAAAGAAAAGCCTGAACTGTCAGTGGGTAAGTTTATTAACATTGTTCCAGAATGGAGAAGATCCATAATTTTATTTAACTGATTTTATTCCCTAACAAAGCAAAATGATTAAATTTGCTTTGTGGGACTGATAGAGGCTGTCCAAAGATCAGCCCGACACCCATTTTTACCTTGTTTCCTACAGGTATATAGTACATATATATTTCGTTGATGGAGTCCATCATTTATACACTGAAATGTGTATCCATTATGAGGTCATCATAAATTGCCCCAAGAAACATGATTTAACTTCTATTTATGGTAGTCAAGCCCTTAGAACATATGGATTCTACCACATTCAGTCTAAGGGATTACATTTGGGTCCAACAGTTTTTATTAGTTAGCAACCTGACCATGAGTTACATAGTATTACATTTTCAGTTGTGAAATGTTTTGGTTGCTGGTATAGATGTTTCTAGGACTAATTATGCTCTTCTATGCTTTTCTCCAGGGAAGGGAAAATAGTCCAAATTCTCTTCAAATACAGCAGCCAAGAAAATAAGGACCAATAATTAAAGGCTTATATTGGTGTGCTTTTCTAAAATTGCTCAGGAGACTGTTCAAATGCCCAGCCCATTTATGATGGATATGTTCACTGAATTTATCACACATTTGCATGTGAAGCCCATCACGAATCCAGATTATACAGGGCAACATGTACTAAAGGGTAAAGGTTTCAATAGAAAAGAATATACTGTATGTAGCTCAAGGTTGAACTGTGGAGTCCTTGGTGCTCTCTGAGCCTGGTTGCTTGCTTGCAGACGTTTCATTTCCCAACTAGATAACATCCTTAGTGATCATCAGTTAACATCACTGATGATGTTACCTAGTTGGGTAATGAAACATCTGCAAGCAAGCAACCAAGCTCAGAGAGCACCAAGGACTCCACAGGTTATGGTTTTCTGATTGAACTCTTTCTCAAGGAAGTGCTGAATTCAATCATCCATAGTTCCCCTTGGGGGCGGCTAGCTCCTTAGAACTGCCCTGTTCTGCTTACGGACAGAGAGAGAATTTTAACCATCTGGATTCTATTATATTTTAATACTTATATTTTATTGCTGATTTATATTATTGTACAGTATTTATATTATTTTGTAGTTAAGTGTTTTTATTGTAAATTGCCCAGAGTCCCTCCTTGTGGGGGGGATGGGTGGTGATAAATTTGATAAATAAAATAAAATAAAATCTTTATTAGGGTCATAGGCCAGCATAAAAGTGGTCTAAAATTGATACGAAGTGGGTTAATAAGCCTTCCTCATCACACTAAAAACTGATTTTAACTTTCGCCAGTTTCAGAAATGACAGCAGTCACATCTTGATGCTGAGAGTAGAGGATTGAACAAATAAAAATGTATGGAGGAAAATTGTGTTAGATACAATTCAGGCACTCAGGAAGCAAACCAATTTGCTCATAATCTGTATTTTTCTCTCTGTAGAGTGATGCTAAGCTAATGATTTCTATATTAATGAGTCCAACAGTGTAATATATCAAATAGAGAAAGCTGATACTGTAAGATAGATGGACAAAATGAATTCCCCCCCCACCCCGCCCCGGGAATGGAAACAGAATATCTTGTAGAAAGAGTTTCTATGAGTTCTTTAAATTCATACCACTTTTCTAGTTTGGCTGTTTCATTTCAAAGAAAGATATTTTATTTTTAATTAATTTTTATTATAAAAGTTTTTTACAAGGTAAAAACAATACAGATTTAAGGAAAAAAGAAAGTAATAGAAAGTAAAAGAAAGGTGGTAAGTAAATAGAAAACAAATGAAAGAAGAAAAGACAAAAAGAGAAAGAAAGAGAAAAAGAAAGGTATAAAGAAATGGCTTCCGATCTTCTTTACAACAGTTGTAAATGCATTTATTTTTTATCCTCTTTCTCTAAGATTACATCATGGCTCCCTTCTTTCCACATTCTGTCTTTTCTAATCATTAAACCGATAAATCACAAGTTCATTGTTTTTTTCCATTTTAAGCAAAAAGTCCATAAAGGATAAAAAAATAAAAACAAAATAGAGCTGTCGATCGGAAGGTCGGCGGTTCGAAACCGCGCGGCGGGGTGAGCTCCCGTTGCTCGTCCCAGCTCCTGCTCACCTAGCAGTTCGAAAACATGCAAATGTGAGTAGATCAATAGGTACTGCTTCGGCAGGAAGGTAACGGCGTTCCGAGTCGTCATGCTGGCCACATGACCCGGAAGTGTCTATGACAACGCCGGCTCCAAGGCTTAGAAACGGAGATGAGCACCGCCCCCTAGAGTCGGATTCGACTGGACTTTACGTCAAGGGAAACCTTTACCTTTACCTTTACTAAAAGGTAGCACCAGCTCCTAGCAGATTTTTTTTTTTTTTTAGTGGCACTGATAAAAATAGCAGCCCTTTATAAAGATCAGCATCTAGGAAGAGTAATAATACATATGTAAACAATGCTATCTCCACACCACAGTTTTCTACCACATTGCAGATCCCAAGTCACCCCCACACCACTCTTCAAGGTTTAAAAAATTGCTGGAGGGCAGTGAAGATGAAGTTGGAGAAAACTTCTGATGCACCAGATAGTTTCAAGGTCCAGTGAAAATGGCTGAATTTTCCCTAACGCCCACTGATTATACAAAGATTATTCTGAGATTGCAAAGATAAATTGAGGATGCCCCAATCACCACTAAGTTGCCATCTTGATCTCCCAGGGAAAGGCAATATTTCCTCTACATGGCATGTATAATGTATAATGTATTTGTATTGGATACATAAATATGCTCACACAGACAGACACACATTTATGCCCAGCTATGTGGCAGATCTGACCTGGGCTGATCTCAAAAAGCTAAGCAGGTTTAGATTGGATTAGTACTTGAATGAACGACCACTACAAAGCCTAAGGTCTGTAGCCTAGATGGATAAGCATGGGTGTGTGTGAGCGTGCATCTGTCTGTCCATCCATCCATCCATTCATCCATCCATCCATCCATCCATCCATCCATCCATCCATCCATCCATCCATGCAATACCAATTTTTCCATCCATCCATCTATCCATCCATCCATCCATCCATCCATCCTTTTATCTCTCTCTCTCTCTCTCTCTCATCTCTCTCTCATCTATCTATATAAGACAAATAAGGCAATTATATCCCATGTTGAGATAAAAAGCTTTCTAGCACATAAAGAGGAGCTTGCAATGACACTGAAATAAGGAAGGAGGTAATCCTGAAGGGATGGATCTAACTGGTTTTGGGGTTGTGCACCCCTTTTAAAGCCCCCTGCTTAGGAAGTTAGCAGCATGCTTGGTTAAAGAGTTTCATCTAGGAATTAGGTATGAAACTAAGAAACAGCGGGAAGTTCCCCTGGGAACTCTGGATGAGCCACATACACATTTTTCATTTTTGATAGCATAGGAACCTTCTCAATCATTTCCCTCCATCATGTTTTTAAGTCTATTTCTCCTATCCTTTATCTCCTTACAGCAGAGAGTTTCCTCCATGCTTTTAGCATCCAAGGGCATTCTGATTCACCTGTAGGTTTAGTAGATGCAACCTGGACGAAGTAGTACAAAATCTGAGGCCAAACAAGTTGTGTATGACTTCATTTCTATTTCCCAAGGTATTGTTCACCTAGAAATTGCAAGTACAAAGAGAAGGAGAAAAACAAAGACAAGGCGACAGCCATGATAAGGGGGAGCCTTTACACAGATTCATCTTGTGTACCAACTGCACCCATCCCTGGACTGGGAGGCCAAATGCTCTGGTCACTTTCACCCAGTTGGATTACTACAACATGCTTTGCATGGGGCTGCCCTTGAAGACCATTCAGAACTTACAGTGGCATGCAGAGTTCTTGGTGTTCCACAGCTCACCTACTGTATATTTCACCACTGCTGCAAAAGCTGCTCTGGCTTCCAGTCGTTTTCTGGGTGAAATTCAAGGTGCTGGTTATCACCTTTAAAGCTCTGCATGGCAAGAGGTCAGGCTATTTGTGGGATTGCCTCTCCTGGAGACGATCGGCCTGTTCTACCAGGTCCAATAAGGTGGCTGCAGTCCATGTCCCTTCCCTTAAATGTTGTCATCTCACAGGGCCTAGGGAGGGTGTCTTCTCTGTGGCAGCCTCTGCCCTGTGGAACAGATTCCCCCCTGAGATCTGGCAGACCCCGACTCTCCTAGCCTTCCAGAAGTCATTGGAGACCTGGATCTCCCTGCAAGCATTGGGGTAGGGTGAGGCTGAAGCTCAGTGAAATCAAATTTGGATGTATGGAGAAGTGTTCGTTTTGGGAGCACCAGGAGTTTTTGATCCTAGTTCTACTGTCTTTTTATGTTTTTATTGCTGTTTCTGTGAGCCATCTAGAGTTATGGTCCCTAAGATGGGTGGCCATAGAAGTCTTTATAGAAGACTAGCAGTGAACATTACAGAAAATGTTCACTGCTATTCACAGACATTAACAGAGGAGATCATCATTTTAAAAAATCCAAAACAACTTCCTTGTCCTTACTTGTGGCAAATTTTATCAGAATGTGAATGAGTTAAATTAGCTTACCAAGAAGATAGAAACTGTTCAAATGCCATTCACAGAAATAGCTAAGGGACAGTTCTGGATGCACTTAAACCTAAGTGTTTAATGTATGCTGACTTTTTCAGGATCACACAGAAGCAAATGCATGCTAATTACAAATACTCTAACCCAGAGTTTTTCAAACTTGGCAACTTTGAGATGTGTGGACTTCACACATGTTGAAGTCTGCATACCTTAAAGTTGCCAAGTTTGAAAAAGACTGCTCTAACCCTTGCAAGATGGAAGTGTAAACTGTATTCTGCTAACTTGACTTGCAATGGAAGGAAAACTCATCTGAAACTTTATTGCAAATGGGATGCCAGTGAACCGTAGAAATTAAGGTGTTGGACTTGGACCAAGTTGTATGTCACCACTGGCCCTGAGTTTTCTGGGTAATGTTGGGCCAGTCATTAACTCAGCCAAACTATCCCACAAGAGGTGGTGGTAAAGTTACAGTTAGTAGAGATACCCCCATGTAAACCGCCTTAAGCACTCTGAGAAAAAGTGGAATATAACAAAATAAGCAAGTGAGCTGAAATATACATCATCATCACTCATCCATGCTAGTAATCAATTCTTGCTTGGTGGGTTTATTGTCCCAATCATCAGCAATTTTCTGTAATTGCTGAGTCAAGCTCTCTAGCCAATCAAGAATATTTTTTCCTGGTGTTCAAATATCTCTTCTATAAGACTTGTCCTCAATATCTATTCTACCTTCCATCTTTCTTCAAGCTTCATCAGGGTTCTTTGATGTCAGGGGTTGGCGCTCTGAGGTTAGATGCTGCCGATGGTCGTGTGTTCTCATATGTTTTAAAATAAAATACTGCTTTTCTCTTCTGATGTCCTCATTTGATTATTTGATTCATTTCAAATTAACAGTTCAAAGTGTTGATGCAATCCAATTCAAGGCTTTAACTCAATTTAGAAAATCCATTCAACATCACAGATCAAATCAGATCAATTTGATTTCCCTACTAAAGCTCTTCTGAAGGGCTTTTCAGAATCACCAAATCAAAGTCATTCAATTTTACAGTTCAGTCTAAATCATCTTCAAACTGAATTTTCACATCAAACTAAGTTGGGTGTATATTTCAATATAAATAATTCCCGTTGTGCACCAGTCCTATTTCTTAACAAATCCAAGCAACATTTCCACACACAAGAGGTACTAGCAGCAGGCTTGGAAGAAGTGAAAGATTTGTAGAAATTTAGGAAACTAGACAAGGGGGATGATCCAAGGTGTTCTGCCTACAAGATAACAGTGTTTATATGTACCTTAAATAGATGGGTATGACCAACTGGGGGTGGTGGCATCTTGTCAGCCTTGGTTAATGTGGAAAAAGCTAAGCAGGGTTGGACCTGGTTAGTCCTTGGATGAGAAACCCCTAGGACACCCCAGAGCTGCAGGACAGTTTGGGCAATCAGAACTATTCAGAAGAAAACAATAACAAACATCTCAATATTGTTGCCAAGAAAAACATGTGGATGTATCCATGGAATCACCAGGAATTGGGCTGAATTTGTGGAAGGTTTTATCTTTCAATGACAGCTGACTACTGTAAGTTCCATTTGCACATGGGATAATTTTCCTCTTTCTCAACAGCCTGATGAAAGTCAAATCGAGGGTGGAAGCCCCCAGAAGGCTTCATAGGTGGGAGAGGAACCATGAATCCATGTCTGTTGCCAGTGTTTTCTTCCCTGCCTTTTTGGCAGAATGGGGCTCAGATTAAAAAAAATAAAACAAACAGGACCTTTCAAACACTGCATACTCAAGTTTTAAAGCTCCACAAAAATGCAATCCATTTTTCTGTAGCTGGGGATTATTTTATTTTTATCCATTTTTTTACAGACATTATTGTGCATCATCTGTGTGGGAGTAACTTTATATAGCAGAATATGTGTGCCGAGAGAAATAAAAATAATACTGATCTTCACAGAAGTCTTTCTGGAGACTGATCCTTCTCTTGTAAAAAGAAGAATTTTTTTCATTAGGCAATTACATAAAGCCTAACAAACTGATCTAGCTGTCCTCAAAAGCCATATTGAGCTTGGCATCAGGTGCATCCAAGGGAGAGAAAGGTGTGTGGGATGGTAACATCAAGGAAACACTGTGCTGCATATTTGTGTCAGGCACCATGATGCCAGTAGGTCATGGCGGTGTTGGTGTGATGTCATCATTATAATGCACATGTCACCAGGTCAATGCCATCATGGTTTGTTAATGACAC
Source organism: Candoia aspera (assembly GCF_035149785.1). Classification (NCBI taxonomy): domain Eukaryota; kingdom Metazoa; phylum Chordata; class Lepidosauria; order Squamata; family Candoiidae; genus Candoia; species Candoia aspera. The sequence continues at coordinate 94,947,859 of NC_086158.1, read as the reverse complement.
AGCAACCTAGCATGGTATATTCCACACATGCCTTCTGGAGACTATCTGGACAGGCCTCTCCAGTTTTCTTGGTTGCACTTGCCTTCTTCCTAAGACTGAGAGAGAATGACTGGCCCAAAGTCACCCAGTTGGCTTCATAGTATCTTGGTTTCTAGCACAGTGCCTTTAACCATTGCATCAAGCTGGTTGTCCACAAACTCCATAACCAGAACTGAAAGAGAACTGGAAGTGATGGTTGACCATCAGTCTACCCACTTAGAGGAACTCTAGGTCATGTCTAAGGGGAAATGATAAGGAGTTGAAGAGCATTCTCCATACACTCATGTTGATTATTCACTAGATCTCTCCATTTCCAGTTGAGAAGTTGCAGCAAGACAGCACATACTGAAGTGCCTCTTCCAATAACCAGTTGGAAATGTTCTCCTTGTTTTTAGAACATCAAGCAGTGAGGGATCTCTATTACAACAGTTATCACATTATATGCTTCTCTTCTACTATACATCATTACTGACAAGCTCTTCAAATATTTTTTCTTCTACTTCCTGAGATTATTGGTGACATGTGCCAAACTGCAATCTGTATTTAGATTTTATCACTTGCATTTATGTGGTGACAGGTTCATCTGTCATTATTAATAAGTAGCAACGTACTCAAATTCAAAATCAGCTTCTTTGCTAGGAATGGCATTACAAAAATTGATTCTGCATTTTTAATTTGGATACACTTTTGTTGTTGTTGTTGTTGTTGTTGGGTTCTTTTTGTTTTGCTTTGTTTTTGCTTTACCTAGAAGATCTTTACAATTCCTCCCTGCATATTCCTTCATTACTTAAACAAACATCTAATTAAATCTTCCAGGGTGTAAGGCATCTGTTAACAAACACTAATGAATATTTGAAAACTGACAGTTTCATGCAGCTCTACAGATTGTTCTACTGAGTTTCTTTAAGAAGTAGTAACTATTTATAGCAAGCAGCTATGCTTTCATTGTCTCAGCAGAAAGCCGCATCAAGCTGAACCTGTCTGGGCTCAGAACATAAGTGAGGTCAAACCTGCTTAGGATGGGAGACCACCAGAAATCTCAAGGCTGTAGGATAGACTGGGAAGTCCAAAACATCCCAGAAGTCACAAGGAACCAAGTTTGACTCCAGAGATATTTTACCTTATTTACAGCAGGTGGTAACATCTAGCTGACCTTGGCTTTATGAAGGACACTGGGTTTTGATTCTAGCTAGCACTGAATTAATGCCACTTCTTTGTTCCATTTTACCATCTTGAGATCTTATGTATGTTGAACAGGTCTGTTGCAAACTTCCTCCATTTCCCTTAGCTGGTTCAGTGTAGGTTTTCACAGATCACTCCTGGCCAACTGACCCACTCCAGAACTTTGCCACTGACTGCATCCAGGACAAAGTCAATACAAGAAAGAAACCATCTAAAGGTGGAACAGCACACATGTGCGTCTTTCTTGCAGGACTGCCATGTTGAGCATAATTTATTTTCTTTCCAAAGCAAATCAGTTCCTTTCAAAACTTTTTTTTGTCCTGACAGTTTACACACACACAGACACACACACACACACAAAGAGGAGTGTGTCAATACCAACATATAGCTCCATTTCCTTAAGTCAAGTTTCTGTAAAAACAGCAGCATAGCAATTGTTCAGTTCAAAGTGAATGCTTGAATTTAGCAATATTTACTACTAACAACTCACAAATCAGTTAAATGAGATCTTACTTAACCCTGGATTTAAAATCTTAAATCTGATAACACTGATGATACTGATTTCAAGCTCAAGTCCAGTTCACCCAAAACTGTTCCTGGATTTAATAACTTCAAAGGAGAATGAGTAATATGAGATTTATTTTATCTCTTTTATTATAAATCCAGGGATCTAAATCAAAACTGCCAACGTTTAAGTGTCACTTTATGCAGGGAACACTCAATAAATTGAAGGAACACTATCTACCTACCTACCTACCTACCTACCATCTATCTATGAGATAATTTTTAGTTTTTCAGAGAAATTCAGTGTAGTTGGATTAATTTCATGTGACAAAAGCCCTAACTTACACAAAAACATTATTATAATAAAAATCTACTGGATTTTATTCTATGTACAGATTTTAGCATGTTGCAATTTATTTGCCTGCATAAAACAGATAACCTTACAAGACTTAGCATTACAATATTCTGCTGCTTTGAGCATCATTGGGAAGGAAGGAAGGGAATATAGTTTATTTAAGGCATTTGTGGATAAAGGCAATTCGTTTTCTTATATTTGCATTAATAACATGACACCCTCTTATTTGGCCATGGATAGAGCTGTTTCATAAGGCTTGCAAATGGTGTTTTATTGGGTTTTTAATTGCTTTGTCTTTGCTCTTTATGATTATTAAACTGCCTGCTCTGCCAAAGGCAAAGTGTAAGTTTGTAAGACTTGAACAGTCTAATAAGTGCATCCATATTTTCTATTTAACAACATTGTAGAGAGAAAGCTTATGCCTCCCAAGCCACCAGGGATCCCATGCTGCAACAGATGGAGTCCTGGCTGGAAACATGGTTGAACCAAGGGTACCCACGAAGAGATCCAAACTGAGTCAGTTTTCCCAAGCAAGCACATGGCCACAAATCATCTTATATGATTACTAATTTCTAACATATGCATTGCAGAAAGAGAGAGACAGAGAGAGAGAGGGAGGGAGGGAGGATGGGTGGAAGAAGACAAAATACAAGGCTATTTTTTACAGGGGGGAAATGTAGAAATGTTGATAAGGATAGAACACATTTTTCTTGCCTTCTAGTTATGAGTCGTTCCTCATCTAGCTCAAGCTGGCCTGGTCTGGTCATAAGAAAGCTCCGTTCAGTCAGAGGTCCTTAACTTTTGTGTGCCATGGACCCCTTGGAGAGCCTGGAGAAACTAATGGGCCCTTTCTCAGGAAAAGACAGTGAAATGCATAAAATAAACTACAGAGGTATAGACTGCATACAAAGGAAACCAATTGTGCTCAGACTGTTATTAAAATATTAAAGAACAAAAAAAAAGTAATATGTGTGTTTGTTTATTAACCCATTAAGTCAATAACAAGACAAGCTCAATTTCATTTAGAGTTTAGTGAAAATAAAGTTGTAATTGTTTTCCCATCCAAGTTCATGGACCCCCTGAACTCTATGGAGGGACCATCAACCCCTGCACTAAGTCCTTGTTTTTCTACAGCTTTTTCTTGCTACAGTGCCTTAAGCAGCATCCTTTGCTAGAAAGGAGAAACATGAATTCAAGTGACTCTATTTATGGTGGCTAGACCTCAGCTTGCTGATTCAGGTAGGGTAATGTAATGAGTCCAAATGGGTTCAGCATCAGATGTGGATGGAGAAGGCCACTCAATTTTTAGTCATTGGGTTGACCTTCAGGTGGTCATTTTCTCTTGGACTAACCTTTCACTCAGGGCTGTTGTGAGGATAAAACAAGCAGGGACAGAACAATAAATTCAGTGGCTATTCTAATTAGGCTTTGAAAGAAAAGCTGAAGTCATCAAAGCACGGCTTATGTCAGAAGACTAAATTGATGACAGCAATGCAAAGCTCCAAAAGTTGAGAGTAACTATTTGGTCCTTCTCTTTCTCCTCCTTTTTTCTTTTTTCTGCCTAAAGAGTGGCAGTCAGTTTGGCTGTGGTGGCAATGAAAAACAGATCCACAGGACTTTGGTAACTTTGCTACAGAATGTAGAATCCAGGAGTGGATTGCAGTCACTCAGTCTGGGCATTTAGATAGAGATCTAATATGAAATTGGTATATTGTAGTCCTAGCAGCCTCGCATTATTTGTCTACCCAGGGCTGTATTTCCAGAATTGTCCTACAACCTACAGCACTGTGGAACATCCTAATTTTATTCCAGAAGTTCTTTCCTCATCAGAATCTGCAAAGCAGAGTACAAGAACACAGCTTTGAACAGGCCAGAAAATGAAAGCAATCTTGCTGATTCACTCCCATTTACTCTGTTCTAAATCCTTCCATCTCCACCCCCCCCCCCCAGTATTTCTTAAAAATCCCTTTAAGCCTGTCTGACCCTCCTCCCATGCCAATTCCTTTTCTTAACTACTCTCTGTCAAGGGAAAGAAATGCTGTCAATATTCCCCCAGGGTCTGATCTTCCATTAGCTCAGGTTCATGACCCCCAGCTCTTGGATTTGACAGGAAGTTCAGCTTGTCTGGCAGCATCTGTTCTGTTCCGCAAGAATCAATTTCCCTTCCCTGAGGTCATTCTCTTTGATGGCCCTTTCCCTTAATATTATGTTTAATAAATGCCGCTGCAGGAAAACTAAGGGCTGGTGATGCTATTGATTTGCCATATCAATGTCTATTTGAGGTTCATTATAGACTTTGGTGGTGATGGGGAAATGGATGTACTACTCACTTAGCACACTGAATTGCTGCAGGCAGGAAGAATCCAAATGCAGGAATTCTCCCGTCTACTTGTCCAAAAGACAGGCAAGAAGAAAGTATTGTGTGCCTTGAGAAAAGGGCAGATCCAATGCCATAGTCTCTATACTCCGTGACACTTCCCAGCATAATTCAGAGCTGGAAGCAGAATTAAGGCTGTGTCAATCAGTCCACTAAATCCTTAACTCATTAATCAATCAGTTTTAATGTGAGCTTTCCAATCTGGCCCTCGGGCAGAAAGGAATGAAAAAAGGAAAGAGCACTGAGGAACTTGCAATAAGAATGAACAAGCACTTATTTGTGTTGAATCAGGCAGGATCACATGCCTGATTCAACACAACCCATCCTTCAACACCTTAAAACGGCACAGAGGTACTAGAAATGAGCAAATAAATTTCTGCAGGTTGCTGGTTAAAAGGTTGATGAGGAATCAGCTAAAATAGCAGGAACCTTCTGAGCTGCTACTGGTGGTTTTTGGTTTTGAAGAACACTTATTTGACCATGCTTCTCCTTTTTTCCTTCCTTAAGGAAACCAATTTGCTTATTCCTGTATTTTGCCCTTGGTATTACCACCATATCACATAAGCACTCTAAGGTAGGAAAGACAAAAATGGATGGATGGATGGATGGACAATATAGGTCAGCTTTTCTCAACCCTGGAGGAACCCTTGAAATATGTTTCAGGCCTCAGGGAAGGAACCCCTGCACATTCAGGCACAAATAGAGGCCAGAAGTTACAAAATTATTCTATTCGTTTCATGGGTAGGCCTGTAGCAAAGGCATTCACAGTGTTCTGAAGCTAAACTTAAAGAATTAAACTTCCCTCTTTAATGTCAAGTTGCCCAAATTTGAAATAATTTTTTAAATCAATCATGATCTCCCAGGGAACCCCTAGGGACCTCTCATGGAACCCTAGGGTGCCACGGAACCCTGGTTGAGAAACCCTGATATAGATCAATTCTAGCTTCTAAAGTAGTAAACCATGATCTTAGACAGAATATACAAAATGAGGTAAATAGCTAAAGAAATTCTGGCATAGGTGCATATTTCCAAACTGTTGCAAAACAGCCATTGGAAGAGTTTATGCGATAATTAGCCCAAGCAGGCATCTTGCAATATTCTGCAGACAGAGTTCTCTTTCTTTTTCAGGATCACCCTTTTTGTGACCCGGGGGGGAGGGGGGGCTCTCAATCCGTTCTAAGGGTGTCTCAGGTAAATGGTTCTAGCTGATGCCAGCCACTCCCCAACCCATCCACAAGGACCTTGGGAATCTTTAATCTCATCTTTGCTTTCCCAGAACCGTTTCCATAGATTAGAAGCGTAACTCACATCTAGGCGAAGGAAGGTGGCAAAAGACTCAGAAAGACATTTGCTTTCCTGACAGAGGCTGAAGACAAATAATATGAACATCTCTAAGGAGACTTAGAATGTCGCTGCCATGGTCTCAAAAGGAAAACTAATCAAATATTAATTTACTGTGGATGTCATTTAGATTCTGAGTGCCTTTAAATGTGGCTTAGCTGTTGGTCCCCATCCCAGCAAGAAGAGTGGAACGCATAACAAACAGTGAAAAGATAAATCTTATATCAACACTGAGCACATATTAAACCCTCTCTGCTCTTAGGAATATGGGACATAAATATTCCTGTGAAACAAAGAGTGGGTGTTTTAAAATAATTTCATTTGAAAATTGGATTCCTGCACTGGACAGGAGATTGGAATAGATGACCTGCAAGATTCCTTCTAAGCCTTAGATTCTTTGCATGAAAATAATAAAATTTGGTTTTGTTTTAAAGGGGCAGCCTGCATGGCTAGAGGTAATAAAATACAAACATTATTTTCTGAATACATCACACCTTCTCGGTATTCTTTCAACACTTGGCTTAAGTTATGAATTCAGTGTCTGCTGAATTCACATCTCCAACACACTCATACACACCAAGTGTCAAAAATCAGAAGGAGTCTGATGCACCTTTTCCAACTAATAAATTTTACCTAACATTTAAACTTTTAAAATAATATTTTTACATAAAGTAAAATAAAAGATGCATGCATGCATATGTAGAAGTGAAGCTGTGATCTGGAGCTTTAATATGAAAGAGAGTTGATTGCATCTCTGAATCAAATTGACTTTTCAAAGCAGATTTATGATTCAGATTGAGTGAAATTAGATGCCTTTTTAGGCATTCTTTTGGAGCTGATCTGGAACCCTGCTGGCCTCCCAGAAGGCTCTTAAGACATGATTTTGTCATTGTCGCTGGGGGTCCAGCGGTGGTACAGAGCCTGCTGGTTGGTTACGTTGTTAGTAATTTATTGTACTCTCCCACAAATTAGTTTTATTGTTTTAATTAACTGTTTTAATTGGCTTTAATGGCTTTTATTTTTATTTCTAATGGTTGCTGTTTTTAATTTTGTAAGCCTCCCAGAGTCACTTAGGTGAGATGGGGAGCTATATAAACCGAATAAATAAATAAACAAATAAACTCAAGTCAAACTGACTTGATTCATCATGCCAAATTAATTTTTCAAACTGATTCCAGTCAACAAATAGTCTCTTAAGCACCCAGATGTGTGTAAAGAGATATTTGTGTACATAAATACCCCAAGCGCATACCCTTCTGCAAAAAGGCATGTGTAGACATAAACAAGCCAGGGTAACATGTAAGAAATGCTTTAGCAGATCCTGCACCAAACAGAGTGTGTGTTTGGGGGTAGGGGGGTTGATCAGATTATCTCTGAAGAGGCTTCCAACCATATGATTCTGTGAAATCTATGCAGCAGTACAAGGATCCACCAGGTTTCCTACTGAATGCTCACCTTCCTGCAAAGATGGTTTTGCCACCCCATGTTGGCTGATGCTGTCCTACTGCCCTGTTCATACTGGCAAGGGATTTTCATGGATTCATTGAAATATCATAGTGTCCTGTTAAAAAGGAGAAATGTACAGTATTCAAACTGCTTAAGGTACAGGTGGGAAACCTCTCCTTCCCCAGATGTTGGTAGATTAAAATTCCCGCATCACGGATTACTGGTTAGGACGGAAAGGAATTGGGATTCAGCCAAAGAGCATGGGACTGTAGTGCTTATTCCCCAGGAATAAATAATAATCTAAAAGATTCTTTTGGACAGAGAGGACACATCAACCACAAATTGAGGAGGCTGCTGTCCAAGATGCTAGTTCTGGTATCATCCCATCCTGGCGATTTTGCATCTTCAGAAAGCTTCATATTCCAGCCATTCCCTGAAAAAACAGGGATGTGAGGAGCAGAAGCCACTGCAGTATACCAAAGTGCTTTTCAATGATTCATAATTTTCATTAATGGCCATTATGCTTTCCGTGGATTCAAAACTCTGGAGAATTTGACAAGCTGAGCTTCAAAGTCATTTCTCTTATCATGGAGAGATGTTTTAAGTTCCTCCTGGGGAAGGAACAGATGGAAAAAATAGTGGCATAAAGGAAGCCCAGCAGGTGTTTGAATAAAGTCTATCATGTTCTCTCAATGGCAATAATCAGCAGGGTTGTCTAGGGAGCAAGAAGTGTAAGGCTAGAAAAATAGAGTAACCTTATTCTGTGAGCTGACAATGCTCAGCTTCACTTTCTGTGATGGATCTATAAAAGTCTTTCATCCACTGTGCTAAACTTGCTTGTCCATGAGCACATTCATTGCAAGCGTCAGCCCATTTTTTTTTTTTTAACAGAGAAGACTCCCATCTCGCTGCAACCTATGGCAACTTCCAAGGTGTTCCTTCACAACGTTACATTTTCTAGGGAATTTGAGACTGAATTAGCAAGAACAACAAATGTACATAAGAGGAATGGAACTGCAGGTGAGCGGAAGAGAATGTCCTTCCCATGTTCTTTTCAATAGTTGTTGTTGCCTCCCTCCACCCCCCACCAGATGGCTTCTGACTACTGCCTTATCCCTACTTCCTTAATTCAGGTAATTCTCTTTAGTTTTGTTCCACAAAAGAACTGTTCTGTGCCGTAAATCGTTAAAAGTTTATATTTATTTTGGGCCATATTATGACAGATTGAAGCTTGCCAACTCCTCCTGAAATCAATTCTAGAGAGCTCCCCTTTCCCCCATGTGTGCATGTTACCCACTTGGACCTGTGCACTACAACTTATTAATTAATTACAACTGAAATTTATAAATACCCCGTTATTCCTTATTGTGCTCTCTGGATTGAGGGAGAACAAATTGTTCTAATAATTTTATCTAAATTATTTTCTTCAGGATTTAAAACTCACTACTACATCTGCAGTAGCCAAATTTTGTGTTGCTGCAATGAAAATAAGGCAAAACCCAGTAAAGAAGTAATTGGTTTAAAAAATTCCCACTTTTACCTACAATATCATTTTTGGATCGATATTTCTTAATTAAAAAGGTGCCAGGGAATATTCACTGTATATAATAGTTTTTAGTTTTTAAATTTATCATCACATAGGTAATCAATGTATTATTAAAGTACTGGAGGAGTCTATGTAATAGTATTGTTTGATTGGTCTTTTAGCATACTGCTGTATTAATTTGTTTTACTCTGTTGTTGTTGTTGTTGTTTAAATTTGCTTGTCATTGACCAAATAAATACTTACTTAAAAATCTTTCTGATCTGAATTGAAGACTGTTATCCCCCAGAACCACTGGGAGTTGGGCGGCATATAAATTTAATAAATTATTATTATTATTATCATCTCCCCTCTGTTTTCTTTTGTGTTGGATAAACACACCCAGACCTTTCAATCTATTTCTCAGAGTCTAGTTTCGAGTTCCCTAATCATTCTCATTGCTCTTCTTTAAAACTGTTCCCATTTTTCTAAGTTGTTCAGTGAAATTCAAATGGCCCTGGGGATTTAAACCCATTCAAACTAAAGAGGTATTTACTGGTCAATGCCAATTCTATCAGTTCTAGGTTTCAATCTTCCCTTTCATCCTGCTCTTCACAATTTCCTGTTGGAGCCCTGTTATCTTTTTGCTGGAGAAAGGTGAACCAATTTAGGAGCTGAGTATTTCTGCCTTTTGTTCCCCATTAAGATGTTAATATTTTTATTGAGCAGCTGGTATACTGACTCTTTTCTTTTCCTCTCTTTCCGAAGGTACATAAAGAAAACATTTTTCATAGCTTTCTTCACTAGCTTCAGGTCTTTCTCAGCCTACTTGCAACACTTCTTGATGAACAACCACCCTTTCTATTTTTTATATGTGTTTTTTAACATTGCAGCTCTCCTCATTTTCCATAGCTGCTTCTGTTCTTCTTAGCAACTGTGAGACAACCCCATCTCCAACTCCCAAGTAAATATATGGAGGAGCAAAAAAAAACTCATCTTCCTCTCTGTAAATATGTTAAATAGAACTGAGATGAAGGTCACAGCTGGAGAAAGAATGATGAGCTTATAAAGAAAAGAAAGACCCACTATATCTCTGTGCAATTTTTAAGGAGACACGGAAGAAGAAGGGGATTGTCGTCTTTGAAATTGCAGGTTGCCTTAACACAGTCTGTTTCCTCCCCTCCATTCTTACATTCAGGCATTTTCTCATCCCACTTAATTAGCAAAGGAGTCAGGGAAAGTGAAGGCAAGCAGTGAGATTTGGATTTGCAAAGCTGTAGGCTGTTATTTAATAGATTAACAAACACATCCAGATGAAAGGTGTTCAGCACAGATAAAACAACAACAACCACAACCAGGGGCCAGTCACAGGCTGTTATTCTTTTTACTGAGATTCTGGACTACTCTACTGTACCATCAAAACTAATAGTTCCATTTCTTGCCTTCATCCTTGCCTGCAATATATTTACAGAAAAAAACAAGTACCATAATACAACGGTACTCCACAAGATTTATATTACCTCTTTCCCCGACAAGACAGAAAGTTCTTTCAAGGGGACAGGGATTACTTCAGGACTGTACATACACATGAATGTTTGTGTGTGTGTGTTGTGTGTGTGTGTGTATTCCCCAAAGTCATCCGCCTTTACTGAGTTCTTGTAACAATTAAACCTATAGCTGGTACTATGAAGATTCAGGCAGTGAACTTTGAGGGTTTCAACCACTGTTTTCTTCCAAGTAAAATAAATATTATTTGAAGGTTGGAGAAGTCAAAAAATCCTAGACTCTTTGTAATCTCTGATTTTCACTCCAAACTCTAGAAAATATTCTTGGGAGAAGGCTCTATTAAATGTAGAGGTGTCTTATATCAGGTCTTAGTGATTTTTTTCCCCCACAGATAAATGTATTTTTAGGCTACTCTTCTAAAGTTCCAAGACTGGAGTATGGCTGATAGAGGAGAGAGCAGAAGCTTGCAAGTATGAATTACTCCTGATAATAAATTAACACATAACATGGGTTAGGCTTCCTCCATGAACCTCCTGGAAATCATGCTAAAGCTCAGAATCTCTATGTTGTTATGCTATGTTGCAACCTAACCAGCAATTGAAGTGAATATTTGTAGCTCAGGGTTGAACTGTGGAGTCCTTGGTGCTCTCTGAGCCTTGCTGTTTCCTTGCAGACGTTTCATTGCCAATGTTGTTGCCTAGACTGGCAATGACACGTCTGCAAGAAAACAACCAGGCTCAGAGAGCACCAAGGACTCCACTAACCAGCAATACATGGAGCATCCATGTTTTCAACAGTCCTCTCCAGGCTTTTACTACAAATGCAAGATGTGGCCATAAGGTGGGTTGAGTGTGCAAGCTCAGCACATATGGAAGGTTTAATGCTTATTCAGCACAATGTGCTTAGAATCAGAACAAAGGAAGGTCAGAAGCAAAGGCAATACCAATGAAGCAGAGCCAGCATGCATTACCCAAGGATGCCTGTAAAATTCAAGCCTCACACATTCAACCACATGCCTTATAAGATGGTGCTAACTGTTGGGATTTTGGTGTGCTATTATTTCTGGGGCTCTCTACATTCTTATGCATGAGGCCAGAAATGAATTTTGCAATAAACCTGTGACAAACTCACCTGATACTACCTTGCAAGAGACAGCAAAATGACCCCTAACTGGATCAAACTACACCATTACAGAATCAGAACCACATTTCTCAAACTCTTACCATTCATTCCTGGTAGAGTTTTTAAAGGTTAGTAAAAGAACTCCAAGCAGCAAACAGCAATCTTGCAGAGTAGAAGTGTGAACCCCCCAAAAAAGAGAACTTGCACATTAAGCTTAATTACATTCAGAAATAAATTCAGTCTTCACACTGTAGTTAGGTTAAGAAAATAGAGATAGCTTACTTTTATTTGGTAGATCTGGATACAGGTAGGTTCATAGTAGAAAGCACTTCATCATCACTGGTTCTTTGTAGACACTTTCTATGGGGAATAGAAAGTCTGTGTGCAGGTGAGATGGTAGGGGGAGGGCTGCATTCCTGCAACACCTCCTGCTTGCAGGTCTGCCAGTGAGGTAATGGAGATTGTTAATCCCCAAGCCCAAGAAGGAGGAGGAAGTGGAAATCAGGTGACCCACGTGACATCCCACAAGCACAATAGAGACACGTCTACCAGAGAAACCCCCTTACTATGCTTGTGAGACAATGCTGAATTGACCCCTGATAATTCCAACAAGACTTTGTATTTCTAGGTGCAAAGATACTGCAGATGCTGACTGCAGCCAGGAAATCAGAAGACGCTGAATCCTTGGGAGAAGAGCAATGACAAATCTCGATAAAATAGTTAAGAGCAGAGACATCACACTGATGTCCACATAGTTAAAGCAATGGTATTCTCCGTAGTAACATGTGGCTGTGAGAGCTGGACCGTAAGGAAGGCTGAGAGAAGGAAGATAGATGCTTTTGAACTGTGGTGTTGGAGGAAAATTCTGAGAGTGCCTTGGACTGCAAGAAGATCAAACCAGTCCATCCTCCAGGAAATAAAGCCAGACTGCTCACTTGAGGGAATGATATTAAAGGCAAAACTGAAATACTTTGGCCACATAATGAGAAGACAGGACAGCCTGGAGAAGATGCTGATGCTAGGGAGAGTGGAGGGCAAAAGGAAGAGGGGCCGACCAAGGGCAAGGTGGATGGATGATATTCTAGAGGTGACGGACTCATCCTTGGGGAAGCTGGGGGTGTTGATGACTGACAGGAAGCTCTGGCATGGGCTGGTCCATGAAGTCACGAAGAGTCAGAAGCGACTAAACGAATAAACAACAACAATTCCAACAATTTCCACTTTCCATTCACAGAAGGGATGGTACATTTTTCCTGAACAGTCTCACCTGGCAAAATATCTGCCCTCCACTGGTGGGAAACCCTCATCTTGTCTCTCCTCCCTTCTGGAGTTAAGGTGCCATGGCACCTTCAGAATAGCTAATACATATGGTTGTGTGTATACACACACACTCACACACATGCATACATATGGACCTCATGGTGCATCCCAACAGATTATTGTCCATTAAAGACATACTGGGTGAGCTGGAAATGATATTTATACCAAACAATCTCATCTTAAAATAACTTGAAAACTTCTAAAAGTTTTCCCCTCCTCTGTGAAGTTTTGGGGCACTGTATTTATTTAATTCTGTCTTGAAAGCCTTAAATATGTCAGTGCAGACTTAGACAAGGAGATGTATAAATTTCTCTCCAATTCTAGACGAGTTTTGCAAAAGCCAATGGCAACACAATACAATAATAAAGTAATCAGTCAGTCAATTGACTGTATCAAGGCACAACACTGTGTCAACTAACAAAAGGATAAAGAAGTATAAATGTTCCACAGTGCAAATCAAGGTATATTCAAATGAATGCATCACCTTTACATGTGACCCAGATCTCTTCTATGGAACGAGTTCTCAGCTGAGTAGCTTTAACAATAAACTTGGCCATTCTGCTAGCTATATATTTATTTTTGCCCTGAAGGAGGTAAGACAATCTGTTGTTAAGACCCCAATAGTTATTTTGTCCAGTAAAGATTCTAGATACTGGGCCCTAGCTGGAACAGTTGACCTTAAACAAGACATGGCAATGATCTCTATGTCTGAGACTCCACAGATGCACTTCCTCTCACTGCATGGCACGCAGCAGAATCCAGACTTTATGATGGAGCCCAGCAACTCAGAACTTGCTCCAGTAAGGGCTGTTCTTTGATACTGTGCCAAGCCCGCTTGTAGATATTTTTTTGAATTGGAATATTATTTTGTTCCTGGCCAGGCGCTTTAAAGATTAGAAACTTGCAAGCGACTGTATATCACTATACTGGAGTAGGTATTCACGGCCGGTATCTGCCAGTGAAACACTAGGAAATCTGTTCTGTAGACCACGGTCACTAAACCCTGAAGCCCAACTGTAAATCTGTTTGGGCGCTAATATCCAAAGTTCTCTGTCTGAAGATTTCCTTGGCCTGGTGTTCAGCTGAGGGTAAATACTGATTTGATAGCTCATGCTACAAGGTGTCTTTAGTGAGTTGGGTTGTCCATGTGGTGGGCTGCACTATTGGTATCTGTTCTTCTAGGCACATTTTGCATAGCCTACCAGGGTTGATGGTCTGCCAGTAATTGATGACTTACAGGATCAATGCCTATTTTGGCTATAACTGCAGGGCCCAGCATGTTCTTAATCAGTTCCCAGAATATTTCTTAAAAATGAGCATTTCATTCTTAATTCTTGAAACATTAATAATTAATAAATACAAAAAATACAAAAATTTTCAGAGGCCCCACAATTCTGCACTGCAGGTTAACACAGGGACTATTTTTGCATTGTAAACCTTTAGTATGGAAGTCAAAGTACCTGGTTGACAAAAGTCAACACCATCTTCCTGGAATTTGGTCTGTTTGAAGTCATGAGTAAAGAACAACAAAGATACATACTTACTTTTCTCTCCTACCACCCGCTTAGTTCTTGCTTCATCCTTCAACTCCATTGTTCTGATTCCTTATTCATCTCCGATCCCTGCCTAGGTGATATGGCCTTGACACTGCAGATCTGACTCCCCACTAAACCTGCGAATCATTATCTTCTCCAAAGCAAAACATAGCATGAACAATACGATTTTGCTTGCATGAATCGCGATTGAATCTGCTTTCAGAGGTACCTTCTTGTGCTTAGATTTAATAAAGCTTGTTCAAATTAATCAAAATCTAAACTGCAAAATTTCATTAATGTTTAACTGTGCAAAACAAAGCAATAAGCAAAAAGAAGAACACATCCTCCTTTCTCTATTCTCATTGAGACAGGGGAGGTTTTAAATTTATCTAAATGGATAAACCAGCTCCTAGGAGAACTACTCAAGATCCCAGCCCATTTTCTGGGCATTGTGTACCATTCAAAAATAAAGTCAAAGAAATAAAACGAAACCGCTGTGCATGTTGAACTGGGAAGGGTGTGTTCCACACAAAATGAAGATGACTGCTTCAACATAAAAAAGATGAGATTTTTAAAAAAATATATTTTAAATTTCAAGAGTCTTCATAGCTTGGTCTAGGAGTTACCAAATGGGCAAGCTCAAACTGGGGCAACCTCAGGGTTATTACTGAAGCCATTAGTGGCCTGCTAGGACCACAGAACTGGAGCAGAGCTTAACACAGCAGAGAAGCTGTGCACAGAAAAAGAATACTACTGCTGCCTCCTCAGTAGATGGAAGAAGGAAGAAGAGAGGGAGAGAGGAAGTGGGAGTGGCAACAAACAGCTTCCTCTAACAAGCATGGAGATTTGCATCCTGGGAACAAACTCAACTTACATGCTAATTGAGGCCTGCTGATTTGCTAACACTTCCAACAATTATGTGGTTAAGCTACCCCAAAATACCACAGACACTTGTTCTGCTAATGGTTGCCACCAGAAATTATGTTCAGCTTGTTTGGACACAGCCAATTGTCTCCTCAAAAGGACTATTCTTTAATCAGATGCCGTATCATACCTGCTCCTTTTCACTGTGGTAACAGCTCCATCTTATGCACTTAGTGATCCAGAAATAGGAAAAAAGACTGCAGCTTCAATGGTCTATACAGGTAGTGCAGATTTTTCTGTCTGCTCGTGAAGATGCATCAACTTCCATGTGTGAAGGATCTGAGGACCCACAAGGGCTTCATCATATAACCAGACACAAGATTACTATTCCAGGTTACCAATGAAATGCAAGCATACTGGAAACCAGGGGCTTTTTATGGGGGGAAGGATTGGGATTAATTGCCCCAGATTCTACACTGGTAAAAGACCTCATCTGAAGTAAAAGTTAGCATCTGAAAGTATCTTATGGATCAGTGTTTGTCTTTCAAAGCAATAAATCTAATCAGCTCAATATTATGGCAAGAACTGTTTCCCTGTTTCAGGTATTCTCACATACTTCTGATGACTTTATTGTTGACTTCAGTAGAAAAAAGAATGGAGAAAACCATGCAAAGAGAAAAAAGTCTAGAGAGGAGGGGAAAGCATTCAGGTTTATATTTTGCAGGTTGGACTTCTCAAAGTCTTTAAAAGGCCTTGCTTGGAACCATGTCAATGATAATGTGAGCCTAAGTTGGCCTGAGGACCATGTTCGGTCTGTCTCACATCTGTCTCTCATTCCCTTCCTAGAGTAAAGCTGGCTGATTTTTTTTTACTACTGTGTGCATTTACAACATGAAAGAGCATGACTACAATCCCACCTCTGATCCTCCATCACAAAGTCTTGATATCTAATTCCACATTTCATGCTGCATTAACGGCAAGCTGTCACTGGGCATGACAAGGAGAGGACATTCACACCATCTACAAGCAAGCTCTATTGTTTAAAAAAAAAATGCCTATCCCCTCCTCCCTTCCACAAACTCACACTTTACTCACACAGAAGATGGATATGGCCCTGAAATTTAGAATGTGGGAGTGGGGGGAAAGGTGCTAAACATCCCAACGACATATGGGATGATGGCTTGATGCCTAATGATTTGGAATTCCCCACCCATGTTTTAGCCAATTCAATCCATTCAAGTAATATAATATAGAAGGGTACTGGCCCGCAAATTAGTTGCCACCTGCTACATTGCTACCTGTAAAAGGCATCATCACTCAAAAAAAAAAAAAAAAAGGCAAAGGGGGGAGGGATAAAGAGAGCATAGCTTTGCATGAGATTTGCATTCTATATATATAGATGTCTATTTATAAACGGTTATGATTTAAAGAACTGTGTCTCACTTGGGAGGGAAAGAGTCAGACCAAGTAACCTGTATGCTGGGGCTCAGTCTGTTTTCTAAGCTGTAACACCAAAGCCTCTGTATAGGGTCATAGAGGGGACAACCATTTAGAAGGACAAGGTATAAAGCATCAGCTTTCAGGGCTTGTTATCCATTCAAATGGCATACCCTTGTCAGGTCAAAGGTGGTAAGGTTACACAGCCAAGATGCCACCCGAATGCTTTTAATCTAATTTGATTAAGTTGAGACTGCTTTCTGTTCTGGTTAACTTTGAAAACCTCATTAGTTCCAGCAGCGATCAAGGTGAGATGGATGATATTCTCAGTAACAATTACAAAAAAGCAATAGTGGAAATATCTAACCCTTCCAGTTTAGTTTATTTTTATCTATATGCCATTCTTTGCATTGCTTTTCAGCAGAACCCTTTTAGACTTAGCACAGCTGAATATAGAAACTCAAGGTGCTAATGAGAAATGTACTTTAATGCATTGCCCTTTGCTCTCTAGGGGTGCAATTTGAAATCCCAGCTGGATATTCAAATTCATGATGAGAATGCAGTTATTTCTGGATCTCTGACAGGAGGACCTTGTTTTTAGCTGATCAGGAGAGAGGGTGCAAATCACACATGCATCAGCAGCACTGGTGAAAATCCAGCAGAATTATAATGATAATTTCTGTGCTGAAGTACAAGCACAGCAATCCTGTTTTAATTTTAACTGCATTACCAATATAGACATTTAGATATATTCCTGACTTGGTAGCCTCTTAACCATCAATTGTATCATGATGCTTTAATATCTACTATAAGGACCGTATCCCATCAGTAGGGCAACCATGGGAAGTTCTTCCAGCGTGACCATCATCTTCCATCTGATCTGGGCATCAATTGCTCAGGGACAACCTGTGCGTTTTTTCTGCCATCAACACTTGGTATGTGATTTGGCTCTGATAGATACATGATTACAAAAAAATTCAGTGACAGCACAAAATACACTATTACACATTAATCGCACAGCAGTTTAAGGAACAGTGCATCTTTCAGGAATAAGAAAAATATACTGGGATGTGCAGTTTTTAAATCTGTATCATTGAATGAACCTTAGAATATGGGACTACCTTTGCTTGAAGTAGGTCCATTCATTAAGATTACTAAATCAGGGACTTCTGCTGAAAAATTAGATCTGGAGTTAGTGCCCTAGTGTTCTCTAGAAATTTCAGACATCAGTGCCCATCAGCTCTAGCCAACTTTGCAATGGCAAGAGATGGCATGGGGATACTTCAAAATATCTGAAGAACACCAGGCCACATATCCCTGAACTAGGTTTTCATTATAACTCCATGGCTTTGTAGCCTGGTAAAGTTATTGGAAATGGCCAATTGAATAATGTTAACCAACATTTGATGAAATAGACAGCTTCCTATACCAATTATGCACTGAACAGAGGAGACTAAAGAGGCAGTGTGATAGTTAAGCTTCCTGAGGTTACTGAAAAATTGATCCTATTTTTCAGAAAATTGATTCCTAACATGGGTCCCCTAAATGTCACCCCTTTTTGTTCTCTTGAAACCCTTATGGATTTGGTTCTTGCCCTTTGCTGCAACATTAATCTAGTGACATTCAAGCAGTGAAGACACCAGATTTGCTCTCTTACTTCAGAAGTTAAAACAATTGGACAGTCCTGGCCCCTTACCCTCACCCCTGCAATTAGCAAAGAAAGTATGTCCTGCCTATTATGAAGTAGGACAATGAGGAATTAACTAACTTGTTACAGTAAGATCATACAGGAAGTAAGAGGCATGGAGCAAGGAAGTTAAAGTACATTTGCTGTACAAAGATAGCAGAGTGCATAATTTGGAAGTTCGAAAAAGGGCAGCTGATATTATGTATTATCACGAGGAGAGAGCCTTGTCAGAGCCTTGTACAGGGGTGATAAATGATGTTACTGCAGAAATGAAAAATTGCCTTTTTAAAATACAGTGGTAACTAAGAAAATGAACTGATCTTAGCCAGATTAGATCTGAAGGATTAAAGCAAAACAAAGCTAGCCTTCAAATGAATCACTCCAGTTTTTAAATTAGCAGTTATGGCACTATATGATGATAGATCTCTGGCACCTGTCTGACTCTGAATACTAAAAACAACATATTTGCAGATTGCCTGCAAGTAAATAATAGTAGACACATTTGTACTCAAGTAAGGTCCTCTGCATCAGTTGACATTAAAAAAAAAAGACTCTTCTAACTTACAAAGCCCGCATAGCTGACCTTAGCTTTTGTCAGTGCTGGATCTGGTTGGTATTTACATGAGAGACCACCATTTTGATTCCAAAGGATGGGCTCAAAAATCAAAAAAGCATCTGGGAAGAGGCCAGTGGAAAATTACTTCCATCCTATTGCCAAGGAAAAAAAAAAGCACGGATATGTGTATGAAATCACCACAAGTCAAAATCAATTCAACAGAGGCTCTATTTAATTGATAAAAATTCAATCAGAAATTGGCATCCTGCAAAGCCAGATGCCAGCTCCTAATCCAGCTTCAAACTTATTAACAGGAATGTTTCTGGTTTGGAATAAACTGATACATGGCAAGAGCTCAGTGCCTTGTTTCAAACAACACCCATCAGTCCCACCAAAGCAAAGGCCAACATAAACTGGGGTGGAAGAGATTCCAGGGAAGGATGAGATTCAGTGCTGGAGGGGCAATCTATCCAGATTGTCTTAGGATAGACGGATGCTGAGCCCATGCAGATTCTCAGGGGAACTAACAGACTTGCTGCACCAGATGGGTAAGGCCAGATGCAGAGCTGGCTCTTTCTACCATAGCAACTATTTTGGTGGGGGTGAAGGAATGTGGACTTGGCCCTTCAAACTATCAAGAGGGGCACTTAGAAAGGATTACTCGGTCTTGAGAAAGAGAAACATATGAGAAGGAAATGCAAAAGAACCCTGCCTTGATAAGACAGGTCAGAGAGAACCCTGAGAGGCTTTCAAGATTCTGTCATTCTACCCTACAACAATAGAGAATCCCTGCTGTCTCTCTTTCTTGACCTTGGCAATGGGTGATAGTCATCAGCAATAGGACTACTCAATACTCAGGAGCAAAACTGACCAGCTTTTTGCAAGGGAAGAAGGGTTGAGGGAAGAGAGGTTGAGGAGCAGCATGTTCAGTGGCAATAAAACTCATTAAGGGAATAAGAAAATGACCTGTCAATAAAATCTTGACTAGGATCTGAATCTGATCTAACAAGGCAACTTTATTTATCTGTGATAGATATTATTCTTGTCTGAAGAAGGATCTGCAGTGTGGTTTTTTTTTAAAAAAAAAAAGAGGTGGGGAGGAGACAATTTTCTGCAACCTTGACTATGAATAGCTTGCAGTGTGTTCTGTTAAAAAAAAAAGCCAGATCTCAACATTGTGACTCACTTCTCCATTTGCAGGTGCACATGGTTACCAGGGTGATAGAGACTCTCTCCATCAGAGCACCACGTCACGTGTGATTTCTTGCGACAAGTTGCCATGCCACTAGTTAGGCTGCCTTGTCACATGGCTCCAGGCAATTAACCCCCCCCCCTCACACACACACACACAGTTTCCACTGAAAATAGTGAGTTTGCTGTACTGAAGCTTCCTTTACAGCTTTCCTAATGGGGGTGAGGGAGGAAGTCAGCAACTACCAGTTCTGGACCATTAAAGATGCATCCTGGATGTCAAGCCACCCACAGTCATGCTCAAGGAACAAACTTGATAAGTTACTATGTCCTGCATTCTAGGTTCTTGCCTATAAAGCAATGGCTCAGGACCATATAATAGAAGCAGGATGGAGAACAAGGTAAGCTGAAGGCTACATCTGCTTTCCTCCAACTGTCTCAAGAAAGCTGGAAGCACAAGATTCAAAATTCTTATCATATGCCTTGTGTGATAAGGAGACCACTGAAAAAGTGATACCTTGTCATCCTCCCCCTTACTTATGAGGGGATTGGAAAGGCTTCAACAGTCATACAACGTGCGAGCTTTTCTACAGAGCTATTGTACAGGCAGTAGAAAGAGACAGGATTCAAGCTTCTGAGCTTGTTTGGTGGGACCTTCTCACCCTGGTTAGACTAGCCAACCATATTCTTCCTACATCTCCAGGAAGACACCTCCAAATCTTGTCCATCTCTGTATTCCACACCACAAAATTCCCAAAAGCATGGGGCATGATTCATACACATGCCACTTAATGTAAATGCCTGGTCCTACTCAAATGGCCACTTTTATAGGTCTTGTCACAGATGCATTTGACATCACCAAGCAATTGGGCTTCTTCCATGGCCCATATTAATATAGATTAAATCATCGCTATAGTAAAACACCCTTCCTGTATAAAGTATATAAAGCAAACTGGCCCATTGCCACATTGTCAACCATGTACTTCCAAAATTTTCTTATGAGACAGATAATTGGTCCCAGTGCCCACCATTATCTGTTGAATCAATCTGTGGATCTTCAAGAGCTCAGATGGTCTGTTGGGCTGATGAAGAGTGATCAGGCAACTGATTCATCTAAGAAGCAGGCAAGCACTAAAGAAGGTAATCCTTGCAAACAGATCCTTATGCATTAATTCATTTGACTTGTTTGTCTCAGAAAAGAGATTCTCACTATATCACTGTGATCCATTTCAGATACTTATGGAGTGAGTTTGTGTTAAGATAATAAAAATGCCCTTCCTATAGAACACTTTCATAAATTGTTTGCAAAAGCCTGCTGAGAATATATGTCTATAAGCCTCTTTGCCCAAACTTGGCAAACTTCCGTCCAGTGATCTTCTCTTCAACCAACAGGTGGACTAAGAAGAGGACTAGAGTAATGTTAGAAGTGCCCTTGCCTGAACCTTAGCTCAGCTGGATCATAAGAAAGCTCAAGGACTGTGTAATTTCCTGAAACATTTGAAGGCTTTTGCAGAGATCTTTCCAGGATCTTGGTTAAAAACAAAGCAGGCAAAAATATCAGAGCACACATGCTGATTTATTACAAAAAAAAAAGTAAACTGGAAAACTACTGCAATTGTTTTGCTCAGCCTTGTTTGCTTGCTTTACACAAGGCTGAAACCCAAGCTATTTACAGTACTACCTACTTTCCTATAGACCAGCCTGTAGTTTATCAATGGGGCATTTTTTACAGCCCATGGGCTTCCTCCATGGTCCATATTATAGATTAAATTGTCACTGTAGTCAAAGAAAGCCCCACCTTCCTGGGAAGAGGCTTTTAGGAAGAGAATCAGAACCTATTTCTTTCCCCAAAACTACTGCTTTAGCCTGCTTTAGCCTGCTTTAGTGTTTCATATCTGCTGTTTTCATGTATCATGTAAACCACCCAGAACTGCTAAGGGGATGAACTAAAATGATACATTTCAAGGAACAGGAAAAAAGGAGTAATGCACATCTTCTGCTACCATATGGTTTGGAGAACCAGCCCAGTAAGTATCTGAATCAAGCGATGGTGTTCAAGGAGACTCCATATCTGCACTGATAAAAGTAAAAGTAAAGGTTCCCGTTTAGTCGTGTCCAACACTAGGGGGTAGTGCTCATCTCCGTTTCACGGCCAAAGAGCCAGTGTTGTCCGAAGACTCTTCCGTGGTCATGTGGCCAGCATGACCATCACAGAATGCTGTTACCTTCCTACCGAAGCGGTACCTATTTATCTCCTCGAATTTGCATGCTTTCGAAGTGCTAGGTTGGCAAGAGCTGGGACGAGTGCGGGAGCTCACCCCATTGTGTGGCGCTTGGGTCTCGAACCACCAAACTTGGAACTTTCCAGTCAACAAGCCTGGCATCTTACCCGCTGAGCCACCACGCCCCCCAATCTGCACTTATATGCTGTTGAAAAAATTGTATGAAGCACAGAGCTCATTCAATAAAGCATTCTTCTCAAGTCCAAAGGGTTTCAAGTATAATTAAGATGCATGTTACAATGCTGATGCTCATCATAAGATGAGATGTTGCTGCCAGCTACAGAATCAAATCCTTCTAACATGGCAAGGAAAGAAAAGATGTATAGCAAAAGCAGGGGAATTCAGGCAAGTAATTAATTAAAGACAGTAGTCTACTTACAAGACAATTAGGCCAGAGGGAACTCTCCTTTTTTGCAGAAATTATTTTGCCAAACTTCTGCCTTTCCAAAGAGAAAAAAAATCCACCTGGAAACAAGGAGGGTAGGGAAGTGTAAAGGAAGAGGAATGAGTAATCAACCAAACTAAATTTGTTTTCTAAAAATGACCTGATTAGCATTCTGTTTTGTTTCCTTTGTTTTAAATGTTCATTGCAAACCATCATGAATGTGTATTTTAAAAACCAAGGCTAAAATGGAATCAAGCTTTAACAGAAATATTAAAATTGGTTGTCTCATATACGGTTGAGCAAAGTTTCAGACTGATGTCATGCTTTCATCACAGTGTGCTCACCTCCTATGTTAAAAGCATAGGATACAAGATACACCCCTAAAGAATACGCTGCCTTCAGACGGGCATCGCATCTCTGGCAGCATGGTAGACCAAGCTCTGCTGGATACAGGTGACAGACATACAGACATGCAGATGGACAGGCAGGCCGACCCTTTGTTCCTTGTCTCCCATAACATGTGGTAGAAAATTAGAAAGTACTACAATTATTCATCTTAAAAAGGCATTGCATTGCAGAACATACCCTAGAGTTGGTGGTTAGTCATCTGGTTACATCTGAGAAAAAAGACAATATCCTGACAACCTGGGATATCTCAAGGGGAACTGTCTGGCTGCAACCTGGGATTCAGATTTCAAGCCTTTCAGAAATGCTAGCAAAGGAAGGATACCAGAAAGTGACAGCTGTAAACAACAGCACCCTGGAATCAGGGTGCTTGCTTGGATTTTTTTCCAAGGCGTGCAATGAAATCTGAAAAACGCTCCCATGTTCAATCCATCCAACAGTTGCAGCAGTAATATTAGGTGAAACAAACCAATTTTTGCTTTATTCTGCCCCCTTCCACTATCCAAGCAAAGGCCTAGCTTTCTCATCAAAACTTAATGATGCAGAAATATCCCTGACGACAGCAGTTTGAGCAGCACACGTTAATTTATTGTATTTAGAGCTATAACACTATGTTTTACTGCCAATGATAATTGTATCTGACAGTTCCATCACATTAAGACGCATTAGGCACTATGACCTCCAGATGATCATGGAAACCCTAATTTAATAATTTAGGGATCATGCAGGGTCTTGGCAGGCCTAAAGGGGAGGGAAAAGTGGCAGGCAAAATTTGCTCTGGGGAGGACATGCTGATTAAATCTTTAAGGTGAACCTTGGCTGCTGTCTAATGTGCATAGATTTGGCTCCTCTTTTGCATAAGGGCTTTCAGCAGATTGAACCATCAGGTTCCTTGGGGTGTTGGCAAGGCAGATACATCACTCTTACAGAAAGAAAAAAACAATTTCTACCCTTGCCTTCATCCCACACTTTTTCAGTCACATATTCAAAATGCATCGTTTAATGCATGTGCCACAGTTGAAAAAAATTCTTGATTGGAGAGTCTCTCTCTCTCTCTCTCTCTCTCTCTCTCTGTGTAAAACATATATAAACATCAGCTTTCAGATACAACTGGGTTATTCCTCATAAAGCACCATACAGAAGACACTTCTGTGCCAGAAATAATGTATGGTGAATTATTAGGCACAATCATTTCTTATGTAACATTAATGAACTTCAGAGTTTGAATATGATTCAAAATAGATAGCAGGCTACTGGGATCTCCATTTCAGTTATTGTGATCTTTATACAATAAGAATTGGGCATAATGTCATTAAATTAAATTAGCAATCCTTGGCAAGCTGCGTACAGGGTGCATGATATTCCCTGTTGGAGCTTCAGGGCCAGAAATATAAATCCCAAGAATCATTTATCCTCTCAGTCACTAAGAGAATTAGAAGTAGAGATAACATTCAAGGGAACCTCTTGGTTACTCTCTTTCTTTTGTTCTGCTTTCCCAGATTGGAAGGCTACCATTCTTAAGCCCTTCCTTCCTAGAGAAACAAAAGAGACCCTTCCTTCCTTCCTTCCTTCCTTCCTTCCTTCCTTCCTTCCTTCCTTCCTTCCTTCCTTCCATCCATCCATCCATCCATCCATCCATCCATAA
The DNA here is from genome assembly GCF_035149785.1 of Candoia aspera. Taxonomy (NCBI): domain Eukaryota; kingdom Metazoa; phylum Chordata; class Lepidosauria; order Squamata; family Candoiidae; genus Candoia; species Candoia aspera. The sequence goes on along the minus strand of NC_086158.1, from coordinate 94,923,158 downwards.
ACATCTGTCCAGATATTCATAAAGGCTTGGCTTTGCCAAATATGGATTCCAACAAGAGAACTGGAGGACACCAAGCAGGATTATCTCAATTTTTTTTTCTCCTTACGTTGCACAAGGGAATTTATAAGAACTAGCTTCAGGGATTTCAAGCCTCCCTTCTGTGCAGATCTAAACAGTGCTACTTTAAAAAAAAACTCTACTTCTTTTCTTAAAATAAACATTGTGCCAAGTCTAGATGGGTCCTCTGATGAGGTAAGCGGTTGCCACAATATTGTTTTGAATGAAGCTCTGAACAGAACTCTGGGAGCTGAATTTACACACGTGATAAACTGTGTGAGAAGTACAGCAGAGGAATAAAGCAGACATTTTCCATGTGAGAAGTCATTTTTGCAGTCTTCTGGAATCAAAGATTTTGCACCTATGTCTGGTAGCTTCCACCTTAGCCCAGCCTTCTCCCAACCCATTATTCCCAAGAATTTCTTCCTGGCTGCAACTTTGGAAACTGAAATCAGGAGCTGGAAAGCATATTTCCCTACTATTACACTGGATGCAACAAACAATTGGGATAAGAGTTGGTAGAACTTTCAATACTATAGGTTTCATTAGGTAGAGAAGGTAATATCTTATATAAGGGAAAGCCATTGCAGCCAGGGAAATGTAAAAAGAAAGTGTGCCATTTATTGAAAAAAAATTGCACTAGGAATTATTTGTGTGTGTGTGTGTGTGTGTGTGTATGCTTATATGTTGCACACATATGTTGCAATACAGGTCAGATTAGCCACTGAATTGGAATCTGAGAAACTGACAAGAGCAAAGGAAGTTGATACTTGGTACAGTATAAATAAAAAGCATATCGTTTATATGGGACACGGGCCCTCTTTTCCCATGTCATTTTGAAGTCTGGACCCCATTTTGTTAACCAGCAGATGTTACGAGAAACCACCCAGACGGCTTGCTTCGAACAAGGTGGGATACGATTCCAATGTGCTATATTTTACAGTATCTGTTCTCTCTTTCTTCCTCCCACCAACACTGATTCATTTGGTAATCACCGTAATAGATGAATCGAAATAACCAAACCATTTCATTTTGTAGGATGTCTTCCTTGCATCGTCTCAAAGGCAATTTTCAATTTCATTTCACAAATTCAGCTGCAGGCCTTCCCATAACTAGGAATCAAACACACATTGCTTTGCCCATGCCTGGGTGAATCACATCCTCAAGACTGAGATACTGTTTGTGAGCTGTCCAGTGAAACCAAATTGGTTTTAAGGCAGCACAAACTATCTTGCAAAACCAGTCGGTACTGTTAAATCTGCAAAAGCTCATTTATGCATATAAATGGTCATTTAACTCAGCACTCACCAAGTGATGAATATTTATGAGCCATCTAATTTAGACACCCAACACTTTCAACAAAATGTAGCAATGCATGGGACTGAACTCTTGAGAAAGGGCTTGTAATTGAGCCAATGACTCCATGCCATGTTTTGAAAGGAACTTTTGCTTGGAATATACATATGTATATTCAAATCTATGTAGAGCACATGCCAAATTCACATGCAGCTTAACCGTTGTAAAACTGAGCACTTTGAAATACAACTGGTTCCACTAATAACTGTTTGCCAATTTGGCACAGTGACAAGATATGGTTAACACTAAACAAAAACCTGACAGACAAGCTGCAAACAAAAGGAGATGTCTCTTTCTCTTGGTGCTGATCCTCCAAACTGTAGTTAAAAAAAAAATTACTTGGAGCTAGTACTGCAGATAGAAACATGCTTGACGTATTTGTAGGGTTAATGCAAAGTGATTTGTTCCCTTGCTAAAAAAAAATCAGGGCAATGTATATTTTTAGTTCTTTGCAAAGCATGACACTTGTTCTCTTTTCCAAGGGAAGGGAAGGGAAGGGAAGGGAAGGGAAGGGAAGGGAAGGGAAGGGAAGGGAAGGGAAGGGAAGGGAAGGGAAGGGAAGGGAATCCAGAATACATCAAGAGGAAAGGAGGAAGAAAAATTATATTCCCCCCCTCTCCTTCTCTCTCCTAAACTCATCTCTTTATCTTTATAGGGGAAATTACATTTACAATCTATACAAGCCAGCAAACAGAATTGCACCTTTCCTGGAAATAATTTTTACAAGGTTGGTGCTTTCCATCTCCCTGGTGAGACAGCTGGAACTTTAAAGAGCTGCCAGTTTGTCAAAGGATCAGAAATATGAAAACAAAAGAGCTTTAGGTATTTTATGGGAACTCCTTAGACGGCTCAGACTGAATCATCTGGATCTAATTTGGGAATGTCCCAACCAAATTACTCTTATTGTCTTATGAGGAAGAGGCTTCTGTCATACAGTAAAAGCTATTGCAGAGATTTCAAGTGCCACAGGGGTCTTTCTGTAACCACCTTATAAGCTCTGGAACCCTAACCCTAACCCTTATAGGATCTGGAAGGAAGAGGCCCTTGGAAGGAAGGCAACATTCAGCCTTCTGCAACCAGATACGCTGAGTCCCACAATTCAGCATTGCAATTAGCACACATCCCTTCATTTCCATGAGGATATCTTCTGTCCATGTGAGATCATCCACATGTCCTCTGCCTTGCAAGGTTGGTTTGTATTTTAGTCTAGCACAGAAGCGTGAGCCAGACTTGGATGGGCTGAAATGACAGGAAGACCTTAATCCTTCTGATCTTGATGTAACCTATGCTATTATTTCTGAATAGCTGCAGCAAGTTATTGCGCAGGTGAAACTTGGTTGGAAATTGGATTAGGCATGTGAATCCAAACATTCATCAAACAGAAGCCAGATCTGACTGGGGGATGAGGGATTTGAACAGCCCCAGTGAGGTTGATTAGAAGTATTTCCATCCTGCTTGTAGCATTTTCCTCCCTACTTCCTCTTCTACTTTCCAAATCTGATTTCAAAACTTTCCCAGTAGGAGCCAAATTGGTCCCTACTCTGGTGATAATTCCAGCTTTTTCCTTTTTCCTTGCTCCCTCCCCCCCCCCTTTTTTTAAAAGAAACCTTAACTTATATATTATCTGCCAATTATGAGCAATCATTATAGTACCTGTAACCATGGTGGAAACTTGGATGATTTTTTGCCCAAGTTCATGCTTTTGGTAAGATACTCCAATGCTGAAGTCACAAATATGTTTTATTAATCCTTACACCATGACAAACAATTCATTAAAAAAATTCCTACCAGTCAAAATCCAATCTTATGGAGGGAGGGGGGAGGGGCATGCAAACTTGCACATTTTACGGGAACCTTTTGTCAACTCACTACAGCAAATAGTATAAAAAATTCCCAACAGTGTGAAAAATCAAAAGGTCCCTCAGAGTTCTGATTTGGAGCTTGAAGACCAGTCACTTGGAACTGCACAAAATCCTTCAAAGGCTCTAAGGAAAGGTGTGATCTTTGAGAATGTGGATCACAGACCAAGGCTCATAAATATCTCAAACTTGGAAATAAGGGAAATTGGACAATCACTAGGCTGAGGTGTAAGAAGCAAAGCAAAGCAGCAAAATCCATAAGATTGTGTTTCCAATATGTGTTAACTGTAGACAAGGCAAGGTTAGATGAAGATGCTTTCCAGCTGAGGACTTCATACACACATCCATGCCATTTTATTGGAAGTTTGACAGAAGCAACCTGGCCATTCCCTTCTTCCAGAATTTTCCCCACAACTTCTCAGTCTAGCCTACCACCTGCACCCTTGAGCTCTCCTATCCAAGAAGCTATCAGACCAGAACCTGGGAACTTTACAAACAGCATCCATGATTCCAAGAACTAGGACTTCTCTGAGCTATGCCTTACAGAGTAGTTTTGGTTCTGCTTTTTTGGTTTACTTGCTAGATTATTAACAATTTGAAACTGCTGGGTTTCTTCACAGATCATTTAAACTGATTTTTCACTGAACCTATCTTGTTTCTGTATTTAAGCTTGATGGTGGCAAGTGATAAGAAACCATCTCATACACGTCTGTCTCCTGGCTAATCTAACACTGAACTTCAATAACAACAATAGCTAGAACAATAATAATTGGCTAATGACTTATATTCTCAATTGTCCTAGAATTCCCAGGCCCAACTGAGTAAAATCATGGAGAAAACCTGGAGAATTACTTGAAAACTTCTGCCCTGTGGAATCAGCTCAAGAGTGAAAACAGATTTTCAAGAACTTTTTCACACTTCTTTTGAATATCTAAAAGTTCACTTTCAATACAGATAAAAATTAAAGGAGAGATTCCAAACATAATTTCAATTTTAAAAATAGAACCTCATGACATTTTTGTCAGCTTAATTTGGTGTATCACAAGTATACCCACTAAACACATTTGACTTTGCCAATAGACCACCTAAAAGGCATAACGACCTATGTCATTTTTGCCTGGTTGATAAGCTAACTTTTTTTGAAAGAGTAATTGCTTTGGCAGAATTTCTGAGAAGTTTGACAGTTACACCATGGCCAACAGAAACTGGTTTTCAAAAGCATACATAGAGAACTATGAGAAGAGTATCTTCATTTAGCCTAAGAGATGGAAGATCAGTGCTATCCCTTCCATTCTTTTTCAGTAAAAAAAGTACTAAGGAAATACAGCTTCATAACTTAGGACAGTGTTTCTCAACCTTGGCAACTTTCAGATGTGTGGACCTCAACTCCTAGAATTCCCCAGCCAGCATCTTCAAGCTGCCAGGGTTGAGAAACATTAGTCTAATGCAACACTCAAGGCAACTCACAGCAATAAAAGTGACAGAATAAAACACAACAGAAGCAATACAAATAAAACTAAAACCCAAAATTAAATCAATAATTACGATGGTTAACAAATAAAAACTGACAAGGGTTTCTAACTTTACTGAAATCCTCAGGAACATTCCAGGACAGCAGGGTGCATACATTACATTGAGTTGCCAAGGTTGAGAAACACTGACGTAGGGCATGCAAAACTGCTTATTGAGAAAGCACAAAGAAAACCATAGTGCAAAGAATACAATATTTGTTCTGCAATGAGAAATCAACACACTCCATGCAAATATCTCAAAGGGAGGACAAAAGTCCACTCATTTACCAAGAATGGAAATAGTGAATAGTAATATTAATTGTCTGCATTTTACCACTGCATAGATTTTTGACCCAGCTGATTATATGTAATATCTTATGAATTATCTTTTGGTAAAGAGTGATTTGCATTTATCCAGTATTGGGATATGATGGCATTTCTACACTGAAACCAAAATTATCCAGGAAGACAGTCTTCTCAAAACAGGTTGCAAAAAGAATAACATTCCTTTTTTTGTCTTAAAATTAGACTTTAGGGTCACCCAATGAAACTGAAAGACCAGGGACTTCATGACCACCGCTGGTTTAAGTACAGTAGATTTTTGGAAGACGTAGGTATAACCAGAGACCACAAGGCTGGTTTGATGCTAAATGAAATCTCTAGATCCAGAGGAAAGATGCATTTGAATATAGTAAATAAGTAAGATTATTGTTGTAACCACAGGTCATAACATAAAACATACCATAAAATACAATAAAATAACAGTGCTGTGGTGCTGGAGCTTGAGCACCTCAATGATGCCATGAGCTAAACCGTGAAGGGCCACCCAAGATGGGAAGGTCATGACAGAGAGGTCAGACTAAATGCGGTCCCTGGGGAAGGTAATGGCAACCCACCCCAGTATTCTTGCCGTGAAAATTAAATGGATCATTACAACCAGAGATATGTCAGTATACCATCAGAAGATGAGACCCCCAGGTCAGAAGAAGGTCAAAATGCTACTGGGGAGGAACAGAGGATGAGTTCAACTAGCCCCAGACGAAAGGACAGCTAGCGGCCGACGGTGCTGGTGGTGAATGGCGAATCCGATGTTCTAAGGATCAACACACCATTGGAACCTGGAATGTAAGATCTATGAGCCAGGGCAAATTGGATGTGGTTATTGGTGAGATGTCAAGATTAAAGATAGACATTTTGGGTGTCAGTGAACTGAAATGGACTGGAATGGGCCACTTCACATCAAATGACCACCAAATCTACTACTGTGGACAAGAGGACCACAGAAGAAATGGAGTAGCCTTCATAATTAATAGTCAAGTGGCTAAAGCAGTGCTTGGATACAATCCAAAAAACGATACAATGATCTCAATTCGAATTCAGGGCAAGCCATCTAACATCACAGTGATCCAAATATACGCCCCAACCACAGATGCTGAAGAAGCTGAAGTAGAGCAGTTCTGTGAGGATCTGCAGCACCTACTGGACAACACGCCTAAAAGAGATGTTATTTTCATCACAGGAGACTGGAATGCTAAGGTGGGCAGTCAAATGATACCTGGAATTACAGGTAAGTACAGCCTGGGAGAACAAAATGAAGCAGGACATAGGCTGATAGAATTTTGCCAAGACAACTCACTCTGCATAACAAACACTCTCTTCCAACAACCTAAGAGACGGCTTTATACATGGACTTCACCAGATGGACAACACCGAAATCAGATTGACTACATCCTTTGCAGCCAAAGGTGGTGGACATCTGTACAGTCGGTAAAAACAAGACCTGGAGCTGAGTGTAGTTCAGATCACGAACTTCTTCTTGCACAATTTAGGATCAGACTAAAGAGATTAAGGAAGACCCAAAGATCAGCTAGATATGAGCTCACTAATATCCCTAAGGAATATGCAGTGGAGGTGAAGAATAGATTTAAGGGACTGGACTTAGTAGACAGGGTCCTGGAAGAACTATGGACAGAAGTTTGCAACATTGTTCAGGAGGCAGCAACAAAATACATCCCAAAGAAAGAGAAAACCAAGAAGGCAAAATGGCTGTCTGCTGAGACACTAGAAGTAGCCCAAGAAAGAAGGAAAGCAAAAGGCAACAGCGATAGGGGGAGATATGCCCAATTGAATGCAAAATTCCAGAGGTTAGCCAGAAGAGATAAGGAATTATTTTTAAACAAGCAATGCATGGAAGTGGAAGAAGACAATAGAATAGGAAGGACAGGAGACCTCTCCCAGAAAATTAGAAACATTGGAGGTAAATTCCAGGCCAAAATGGGTATGATCAAAAACAAAGATGGCAAGGACCTAACAGAAGAAGAAGAGATCAAGAAACGGTGGCAAGAATATACGGAAGACCTGTATAGGAAGGATAACAATATCAGGGATAGCTTTGATGGTGTGGTCTGTGAGCTAGAGCCAGACATCCTGAAGAGTGAGGTTGAATGGGCCTTAAGAAGCATCGCTAATAACAAGGCAGCAGGAGACGACGGCATCCCAGCTGAACTGTTCAAAATCTTGCAAGATGATGCTGTCAAGGTAATGCATGCTATATGCCAGCAAATTTGGAAAACACAGGAATGGCCATCAGATTGGAAAAAAATCAACTTATATCCCCATACCAAAAAAGGGAAACACTAAAGAATGTTCAAACTATCGAACAGTGGCACTCATTTCACATGCCAGTAAGGTAATGCTCAAGATCCTGCAAGGTAGACTTCAGCAATTCATGGAGCGAGAATTGCCAGATGCACAAGCTGGGTTTAGAAAAGGCAGAGGAACTAGGGACCAAATTGCCAATATCCGCTGGATAATGGAAAAAGCCAGGGAGTTTCAGAAAAACATCTATTTCTGTTTTATTGACTATTCGAAAGCCTTTGACTGTGTGGACCATAACAAATTGTGGCAAGTTCTTAGCGGTATGGGGATACCAAGTCATCTTGTCTGCCTCCTGAAGAATCTGTATAACGACCAAGTAGGAACAGTAAGAACAGACCACGGAACAACAGACTGGTTTAAGATTGGGAAAGGAGTATGGCAGGGCTGTATACTCTCACCTTACCTATTCAACTTGTACGCAGAACACATCATGTGACATGCTCGGCTTGAGGAATCCAAGGCTGGGGTTAAAATCACTGGAGGAAACATTAACAATCTCAGATATGCAGATGATGCCACTTTCATGGCTGAAAGCAAAGAGGAACTGAGGAGCCTTATGATGAAGGTGAAAGAAGAAAGTGCAAAAGCTGGCTTGCAGCTAAACCTCAAAAAAACCAAGATTATGGCAACCAGCGTGATTGATAACTGGCAAATAGAGGGAGAAAATGTAGAAGCAGTGAAAGACTTTGTATTTCTAGGTGCAAAGATTACTGCAGATGCTTTTGAACTGTGGTGTTGGAGGAAAATTCTGAGAGTCCCTTGGACTGCAAGAAGATCAAACCAGTCCATCCTCCAGGAAATAAAGCCAGACTGCTCACTTGAGGGAATGATATTAAAGGCCAAACTGAAATACTTTGGCCACATAATGAGAAGACAGGACACCCTGGAGAAGATGCTGATGCTAGGGAGAGTGGAGGGCAAAAGGAAGAGGGGCCGACCAAGGGCAAGGTGGATGGATGATATTCTAGAGGCGACGGACTCAACCTAGGGGGAGCTGGGGGTAGCAACAACTGACAGGAAGCTCTGGCGTGGGCTGGTCCATGAAGTCACGAAGAGTCAGAAGTGACTGAACGAATAAACAACAACAACAAACTGAAGTAATAAAAAGAGCATTAGATGTAAGAAGGTTACAGCAAGCATTTAAATATAGAGACAAAGTTGGGCATTTTGAGGAGTATAATGTGGCCCATCAGGATAGAGTAGTTAACAAGCACTGCATTATTATTTTGTATTTTGTTTAATCCTGTAAGAAAAATGCACTGCTGTAAACAGTTGTTCCTTAATTGAAACCAAATCAGATTCAGTGACTGGAGAAATAAGCCGACGTTTAATTTGGCTACATCTAAATCACCACAGAAATGCTTGTAAGTTTCATACTTCACATGCTAAGGAAAAAAAAAGACCTACATAACAATGGGAGAAATGTTTTTGCAATTGTCTTTGGCCAAGAATATGTCAGTTATACATATAAAGGCAATTATAAGGATCTTTCTCCATCCTTACCAGCTGAAGGTTTTCCCTTATGTCAGTTATAATAAAATCCCTCTCTGTCAGTGTAAGTGACTCAGTATTTTTTTGAAGCATATTCCAGCATTCTAAGATAAGATTTAAATTTATGCCTCAAACATAAATGTATAAGTCGTTTGGATAAAGCTGCAGAAACTGATTGACATACAGGGGTATAATTAGCAAAAGATATCAATGTAACAAAGCCTTATTGTGAGAGTCAGTTGGACAGGAAGGCTTAAGTAACAACTACTTTCATTCTAACCTAAGATGCCATAACCGTGACATTACTGATAGTCCCTCCCAAGGAGGGTCAAAAAAGTCAAAATGTCAGCTACCCGGCAGACTCTCCAATCCTCCATCCCTCTCTTCTCCAGTAGCAGATGCTGTGTGATAAAATTCTATTATGTCTCAAACATGTAGTAAACATCATGCTTTTTTAAAAATACTTGTCTTATAAATCTAACAAGCATCCCCTGTAAAACCAATTTATAATGTATTTCATGCCATGTAAGTGAATGTATACTTGGATAAGGTTGGCTTCTCTCTACAACAGCAAGATAATAGGACAAACAGAGTCAAATATAAGCAGCTTAGAGGCAAATGATTTTTAAAGGCAGCAGTAACATAACTAGCTTTGAAAGAGAGACAGTTCATAAGGTCTCCTTGGATACACAGTGAAGTAGTATTGCTGTTGGTTCAAATATGTGCTGTAGCTTTGCCCAGTCCTGGTGGCTGGGAATGATAGGAACTGGAGCCCAAGCTGTCTAGAGACTGGACAAGCTGACCTAATGGCTATCCATTTTCAAATCTGGTATTTTTTAAAAAAATGTTCATACCCTTATTTTACTCCTTTTTTCCTCCATATTGCCTTGAACTTGCTCTAATATCTCCAAATCATTCCAGCTCTCTACATTAATCTGTTCCTTTCCTCCATTTCTAATTTCTACTTTTTCCTAAACCCACTTTTCCCAATATTTCTTTTCTAAGCCTGCAAATAGGGTCAGTCTTGGTTTTAATTACATACAATCACTATGAATGGATCAACTAGTTTCCCAGAATATGTACTTGAGATGGATGGCCATATACATTTAATAAATGAATAAACAAACAAACAAACAGACTTTATTGAACTGGACATCCTGGTCTTATTGTCAAATCAAGTTGATTCATCAGTCTCTTCTGTGAATGAGCCAAGTGACCCTTTTCCCCCCAAATTCACTGAGTTTGCACCATTTGATGACTCAGGATGGTGTCTTAAGCTGAAACTTTCGGATGTTATGAACTGAAACAACAATCTGGATCACAGCCAGCCTGCACACTCATAATTGTCTGCCTTTGACAATAAAAGAAACCATCCTGGCCTATTAGACAAGGTTTTAACAATTTCCACCAACTATTAGCTATGAAAATTGCTTTTCTTTCCAGCTGTCTTGGCATCCGTATATCTTGCCTTATTTGTTCTGCTTGCACACACCATCTTCGAACAACTGTACAGGACATTGTTTTGGATACTTGCAGCCTTTCCATTCCAAAGTAAAGGGCAGGATTTAATTAATGGGAATGTGAATATAAGAATGATTATTAAATTATGACCTTTTACAGGACAGGGAATTTTCATATCACAAAGGAATGCAGGTGGATACACTGTAATAAATCAGACCTTTTGTGCTTTGAAATTAATTTTGATGGAGTCATTATTAACTCCCATATATCTAGGAGCCCTGAGATAAACCACTGCCAGTTGTTCAGGGTGGAGATTTTATTAAGGGTTAGAGAATTCAATTTTGCAAAACTGATTTAGATTTCTCATAAATATAATTAACTCACTTCCCTGCTAAAACATTACTCACAAGCACTACCAAGGGCAACTTGTAACACACAGACAGACCAAGATCATTCCTTCCTTTGAAAGCAAATAAGATGTTCTGATTTTTTAAGCATCTGTTCAGTCAAATAGCCTGATTTAACTTTTCTCTGCCTTGAAACACTGAATGATTATTTGGGCAAATAAACAAATAAAGCTTCCTGTTTACAACCGGCAGCTTCTTTCTGACATTTCTGCACAGAATGATGATGTTCTTCATAGCAAAACAAAGCTACAATCAGGAAAAAAAATGCACTGGGGGGCAATTATTTGATCCACTCTCTCTGTCTTAGCCTTGCTATCTCCTTAATGCAGGTGAACAGTTGTCCTACAGAGAGGATAATAGGCAAGAAAGCACTACGGAAAATGACTTTGGTTAGCAGGAGAGATATTCTTCAGACTAATACAATAGGTTTGTGGTGTAAAGTTGCTATTTTTCCTCCCTTAGAGAAAATCAGCTAAACAAGCAAAGTGCCCCATTATCTTCATGCACAATTTAGAAGCCTAGATGCCCCCTTGTCTTTCCATTCTTACTTTGATAACTCAGGGGAGATGTGCTTATCTGCAGATACATTTTTTCTAGGTTTCTGAGATATTGCAATGCTTTGAATTAAATGCAGGAATGACTGATTCCTTAATCTGACATGCGAAGATTATATATATATATATATATATACAGTATGATCATATTATTACATATACATCATATAAGAAACTAAGAAGTGAGGCTTCTTCTATAAGAGATATAAGCGTGAGGCTAATTAAATGTCCCTAGGTGACATTTGGGGATTTTCAGTCTAGAAAGAAGGCAAATGAGAGGGGACAAGATTGAAGTGCACAAAATTATGCATGGCATGGATCAAGGAGAATCCCTTTTCTCCTTCGCACAATACTAGAACCAAAGATCACCTGATGAAACTGAATCCTGGAAAAATCAGGTCAGACATAAGGAAATCTTTTACACAATGTGTAATTACATTTTGGAATCGCAACCAAGAGATGCTACCAGCTTGGCTGGCTTCAAAAAAAAAGAGGGGGGGAGGGTTAGACCAACTCACGAAAATTGTGGATTAATGGCTTTTAGCCTTGAAAAAGAGCAAAAGAGGCCATCTGCTGGAAGACTTGTGGGCTTCCCTGTGCATTTGGTTGCCAGCTGGGAAAGCAGACTGCTGGACTAGAAGGGCCAGGGGTCTGATCCAGCAGGGCCACTGCTTACGTTCTTATCCTTACTGTATGTCCTTATGACTTGTTCAGGAAGTATCACATTACCTTTAATATTCTCTCTACTTTTCCTTGATGTCAGCCATGTGCAGCCAAAATATAAATGTGCTTGAAACAGGGGCCCATTTAGGAAGCAGCCGTATGCAAGGCGGAAAGAGCAGAGAAATAAGATATTCTGTAAACTGTGACTATTTGCCCATCGATCATTTTGAAACAGACTTTTATCTTTTTCTTGGAAATACTGTTTCCATTCAGAACAAGAATCATCAGCACAGCTCTCTATTTTACATAACCAGAGCACTTCACAAGTCCCACAGACAAAAAAAAAAAAAAAGGCAGGCCCCTCCCTCTAAAATAGTGTTTCTCAACCTTGGCAACTTCAAGATGTGTGGACTTCAACTCCCAGAATTCCCCAGCCAGAGTCGAAGTCCACACATCTTGAAGTTGCCAAGGTTGAGAAACCCTGCTCTAAAGGAAGTAAAAAGAACCTAAGGAAAGAAAGAGAGAAAGTAAGCAAATGTAAGAATTCAAACAAAACAATTATGTCCATGTGAATTAGAAATATTACAATTTTAGGAGGTTGTTTTGAAATACGGTAAGTGCCCTCTTTTGCTCATTGAATCAGATAAAAGCAGCAACTACCCATAGATCAAGTGAAGCATAAGCAGTTTCTGGCTAGCAATACTGAGTATAGTTCATGGTCTGGGGAATCTGCCCATAGAAGAAAGCAAATAGCTGAAAACAAAATCTGCAGAACTCTGGACAGGTCTCAACCAATAGGCAGCTCTTTCTATCTATCTTCAAGAGGAGAGGTAAAAGCAAGGGCATCATGAGTTGAGCTTGGCTCCTGATAATTACATGGACACACTGATGTAGGCTTCTTGGCATCAGTATGGAAGTGGTTTGCCACTGCGTCGTTCCAGGGTGGATGTTTGACTTCCCAGTCCAGGGTAGTCCTCGCTTTAACAGCTACAATTGGGACTGGAATTTCGGTTGCTAAGCAAAGTGGTCATTAAGTGAATCTGACCAATTTTATGACCTTTTTTGCAGTGGTAATTAAACAAATCACTGCAGATGATAAGCAAACCACATGGCTGTTAAGCGAATCATGCAGTTCCCCATTGATTTTGCTTGCCAGAAGACCAGGGAGGTCAAAAATGGTGATCGCATGACCATGGGATGCTGCGGCAGTCATAAATGCAAACCACTTGCCAAGCATCCAAATCGTGATCCTGTGACCATGGGGGACACTGTGACAGTCATAAGAGTGAGGACCTGCTGTAAGTCAGTTTTTTCAGCACTGTCGTAAGTCCAAACCCTCATTAAATGAATGGTCATTAAGTGAGGACTACTTCTATAGCCCTGAGATTCCCTACTGGTCTCCAGTGCATATTCTAATCAGGTCTGAGCCTGCTTAGTTTCTCAGCCCAGGGAAAATCAGATGGGTGCTGGCACTTGCTTAGACTCCAGAAGAGACCTTTTCCTTAGCTAGTAGTAAGAGAGGACATGCAAAATATAGATAATTTAGTGACACAGGAGGATAAGAATATGCAAAACCAGAGAAACATCTTGCCCAGATTCTATTCTTGGGCCAACGAAAGGCCTGACTCTATTTCTTCATCTCATTCATCTTTGTCTACAGTGTAGGTTTTAGCACTTTGGCTATTCCACTTCTGTGATAATTGTAATTTTTTAAATCCAGATTAGTTTTCTACACACAAATACTCATACAAGTGCCTGTGTGTCTGCATGTGTGCACACACAGAGAGAAAGACTGTTCTTGGGTTTCCCATTTTCATCAGCTGCACGAAGATCCAGAGGCAGCAAGTAATTGCTGTCATCAACTGCTCAATAGCAGGTATGCAGAGGTCACGTATCCTACTGGAAGATAAGCAAGGCCAGCCCTGGTTAGCCCTTTGATGAGGGAACTGAGGAGTTGGAAAAACAATCCAGAAGAAGGCATTGGCAAACTTCTTCCGAATAGTTGCCAGGAAGCCTGAATGGTTGTGTCCTTAAACGTCAGACTCAACTCTGGGGTATTGTTGCCCTTATAGGAAGGATGCCCAAAGCAATCCTTTTCAGACATGAGCCATACTTGCTTTTAGCCAGTCTAAAAAGTCAGAAAGGAGGCTCAGAATAGTAGAGAGAACTTATCCAGTGTTCTAAAGATACCTTAATTTAGAAGAGGAGAAGAAATGTAGCATGGCACAGATCCTTTCTACTCCATCAGCCCCTTTGTTCAGGCCAGAAGCTGGAAAAGTATTCTTCAGAAGACTGCATGATAGTACAGCCAGGTCAAACGTGGTCTCTCTTCCCCATTTAGGGTGTCAGGGTAGGTATAAACCCTCTTGCCAAAGACCATGGAGTGCTACTTGAAGTTTGGTTAAAGCTCAGCTATATGTTAGCTGAAAAATGGGGCCAGTTAAGAGGTAACCAAAGATTCCCCGGTTGATTCTTGGAGCAATGGAGCAACTGTGCCTGCCGGATCTGAGTGAGACCTTTTTAAAAAAAAATGCAGCAAGGGAAAGTCCCATCATATTTGACTTATCTTCTGCCCTCACTCAGGAACCAAGCAGGTTTCTTTCTTTTGACCTCAATACGTCCAACCAGTTCTGCAAGAGGGTACAGACCTGAGGTATAATGTTATTACGGCAGTTAACAGGGAAGGGTCTGTATCTGAGGGAAAGTTACACGATAATTACAGCAATCTCTTTTCCAAGTAATTCCCCAGGTATGTTATTATTAAAAGGTCTTTTGTGCTTTCACATGTCAGTTGCTCCCCTTTTTATGCTCTGCCAAAGAGAGACATTGATTATTGGCACATTTCTAAATGCGATTAAGCCTTCCTTGTTTCATTCCAGAGAGACTTCCTGAAAAGCCCACTCCGCTTTGCTGTGGGTGTCAGTTTGTGTTTGGGGCAGTTTATTGGCATTTTTTCCCCCAGCTGCCTCTTTCTTTTCTACCTGGATCACTTTCCCCTCCTTTTTGCTCAAGCTACAGCCAGGGCCAGATCTGCTGCTTTGCCAGTTGCATTGCTGGAGAAGCATGCTGCCTGAAGCAGGAGTGGCTGTTTGCTCACTTCTGTAGCCTGCTGCCTGCCTTCACCTTTTTCAGTTTGTCACTGGGAAGATTTTGCCCATGAAGAAGAAGGAATCGGAAGAGTTTTAAAAAAAATTGCCCACAAGAGTCATAGGTTATCAGCTGACATGCTTTTCCTGCAGCTTGATATTGACCATCTGCAAAGACGTTCCAGGGCAACCATTAAAATACGCCACTTTATACAAGATATGTTGTTGGCACTTTTCCTTTACTTCAAGCTAGGAAGTGCCATCGTTATTCCGAAATGCCCAGAAGAGCCACTACACCCTGCCCCAATTTGCTAATGCTTTCATTTGGCATTTCATCTTCCATTATGGTGAAATTCTAGCAGGCCTTCAGATGCGATTTCCTTCAGATGCCATGCTCAATTAGCATTTGTGCTGCACGGACAAAACTAGATGGCTAACAAGAGGCTTCCTTTTCCATTTTAACTAAGCCAAATTTAGTCTTGTTTACCCTAGACTAATCATGCCTAGACGTAACTAGGCTGGTGTGGCTAAACATGGTTTAGCATTGTATCAGAATCTGGGCCAACTGCAGCTATCCTTTGTGGAAACAAGAAAATGTCAAGCTATGTTTACAAGCATTGTTTATAAGCAATGGTTTCAACCGTTCCTTGGTTTTTCTGATACTGTACCATTATAAATATTAGGCACAAATTAATGGGAGGGAGACACACTGGCTAAAGAGAGAGAAAATGTCCAAGTTTGTTCATGTAATGCCATATTGGGGTGGGGTGGGGGCTCCATTTCTCACAAGGGTTGCATTCCCACAAAGACAATCTATCAGGGATCAAAAGTGGGCAGGGTCTAAAATAAAAGTGGGTGGGAGCAGTACTCCTCCACTCTTTCTGGCTTTGTTTGTTTCTTACTCCTTTTCCTTACCCAGCATGCTGATGGAAAGATCCCTCCATTTCCCCAAGACCAGAGTTTCTGAAAGTAAATAACTCATGGTGATGAAATGTTATAGAGCTAGAAGGGTCATGCTGGGGTTGAGTTGAAAGGGTTACAGAGAACATGGGATAAAGGCACCTATTTGCCAGACAGAGTGATATCTGCAGCCACCAGCAATCAGTGAATCTCTTCTATTTGCAAACACGCTGAGGGAACCACTGCAAAGAACCAGTGTGTGCAAACTGCTCAACATTCAGCAGGTTTTTCCAATTTCCCTAGCCACACTAAAAACTCCAATTACAAATGTGCATGTTTAAATGATGTGCCATTTCTTTTAAATGATGGTTTTTAAATCTCCAGCTCTGCAATACAAGCTGCTCTTCAAAAGTTCCCCTTTGATTTATGGTGGCAACTTTTAAAGGCAGTAGCTCGCCTTGCAAGTTATCTGTCAAGCACAGGGCAGGGGCTGCAAGCAACCAATATTTATATCTGTTCTGTCTTCTGGGAATGCAAGGGAGCATACAGGGTGGGCTTCCCCTTCATTTTATCCCTTCCCTGGGCGTTTAGTGGGAAGAGAAAAGTGACAGTCTCTAGTGAGCTTCAAGGTGGAGACTTGTACACGTGTCTGTCTCACCCCAAATCCCACATCTTATCTACTGCTTCATCCCAAAGATCCTTCCATATGGCTTATCAAATGCCATTAGTAGTTAACCTTACTGCATGCTAGCCACTGCTTACCAGGTATATAACTTATTGTTAAAATAATGGAATGGATGTAAAATCATGCATTTCTATAAACTGATTATTTGCCATCAAGTTGTTTTTGACTCCTAGCAACTACACAGATAAATGTTATCCATAATGATCTGTTCCTAACTTGTTCTTTCAGGTCCCCCAAAGGTGTACCAATTACTACTGTAGCTGAGTCCATCCACCTTGCTGCTGGTTGTCCTTTTTCCTTCCACCATTCCCAGCATTAGAGCCTTTTCCAGAGGGATGGGTCTTTGCATAATGTGTCCACAGTAGGATAATTTTAGCCTGCATTATCAGTTAAATTATATGATTTCCATATAATATCTCCCAATTTCCCCAGAATCACTACAAAAAAAGAAAGCTACAGTAGAGAAAGCTGGCTCAGAGTAACAGAGTGAATGGGGGCTATATGGAGAAGGATATTTCTGATGGAAGGAGAACGATCCTTTCCCTTTGCAATGTTTTGCCCTCCTCCCCAAACCTCCTCAATGCTGTTGTAACATAAGAAGTTATAATTCAGACCTTGGGCTGAAGATCTCATTAAAAAAAAAAGTGAAGGAGAACAGAGGGCACAGCAGGTGGAAGAAGATAGAAGCAGACATCTTATATGCTCTGTCACATCCAAGCTAAAATTTTTAAAATCCTGAAGTCAACCATGAAATTAGTGACAGCCAGCAATTGGTATTTATGCCCAAACAAAACAAAATGTCTTTAAATCTCTGTTTAAAATCTCTCTTTAGGCAAAAAGAAAAAAGAAAAAAATCAATATCCCCACATGAAAATTCCTTTCATCCCTGCAAGAGGATGTGCCTTTTCTTTTTACACCACAGACAATATTCTCATTAAAAGAATATCAACAGAACGCAGTCAACAGCAAAAGCTTAAAAGCTTTCTCTTTTCCCTTGTTCTTCCCCACTCCTTTGGATGGAAAAGACCTGGCTTTCTTCACCCAAGTAAACAGAACTACCCATAGTTCAACTGAATTATTTTGATTTGCCATGTAACCTGCACTGTGAATCTCTCGCTGGGGTGAATCACCACCCTTGGCCTAAATCCAGCATCTTCCTGAGAGAAGGTAAAATTAAAGAGTCAAGTTTTCTGACCCTGAACCATCACAAAGTTTAGACATGAATGTGTAAGAAGGAGAGACACTTTAATGCGATGTCTATGTCTATGTCCATGTCCATGTGCATCTCCGTCTCCATCATCTCCAACTATCATCTACCTATCTATCTTTCCCACCTTTTCATTCAGGAGCAAATAAAACACCAACCCTAAGAGATATATTGGACTGAGAGAGTGTAACTGACCCAACATTATCTAGTAAGCATCAATGGCTGAAGGTGGACAATGGCTGAAGGTTTTCCCTGTGTTAGTCCAACATTTTAAGTATACCACAATGGCCCTCTATGAAGTGACAATCATCCATGTGTCCTACATATAGAAAAACAGTAGAGAGAAGCTGAACTAAACCCATTACCACTTATGCTACATATGCTACTTTCTAACAGCAGCAGCAGCAGCAGCAGCAGCAGCAGCAGCAGCAGCAGCAGCAACAAAAGAGATTTTTTGTTCAGCTTTCATCCATGCCTTATTACTTGATTTTGCTTCTCAGAAAGGCTGGGGGAAAAAAAGATTGATTAAACCCAAAGAATTTCCTTCAGTTTCTTCTCACTTTTAGATTGTATGTTAAGCAGATCTGTATCAGGGTAACAGAAGGGCTTCAGTCCATATGCAGAGGCAGACAGATGCTAGGATTGGCCCTAAAGGTCAGTTTGAAGAAGCTATTTGGCACCTATGCTGGCTGGAAATTCTAGTAGTCTGGGGAGAATCAGATTTGGGAAAGTCCTGCAGAAGGATTTGGAAGCCATCAGAGAATCACTGATGGATGCCCTAGAGATAATATTGTTTTTTTTTCTTCTCTCCTTTGTAACCTCAGGTGTCTCACCCCAGTAGCTATCAGCACAAAGAAGTGTGCAACACAAAGGAGATAAACGTAGCTATCACACATCACACAGAAACAAAAAAAGACAACTGTAAGTGTTGGTACATTATTCACCAGTATTTCTACCAAGACTAAAGCAATCGTTTTCTTCCTGGGATAGGAGCTGCTTACCAAAAACTCACATACTGATTTTAAAAATACCTGAACTTTCAAAAGGAGTGGACCCTTTCTTTAAACCAAGGAGATGTACTGTATACATAATTTATCTGGATAATCACCATAATGTGCTGGAAATAGACCAGGTTTTGCAGCTTTGAGGGCAACATGACGGTACCAGAACAAAGGCCAGAACATTTTTGCTTCAGATTGTGGCTGGACCTGGTGATGTACAAATCCCATCTTGGGCTGTTAAAATAATTGAGGATTGACAACATGAAATCTGCAAGGCCTCTGTGCCATTTTCAGGTTGAAAAATAAAACATTCCAAATGTACACCAAAGAGCTATGCCTTCAGGATGAGGTTTAATCCTTGAAAAATTAAATTCAGTAAACGTACAACAGCTTTGCTCTATTGTTACAATCAAGAGCTTCCAATCCGGCACCTCCAGGTTTGTTGAATTGTATCTCTGATCATCATACTTCAGTTAGGGAAGTCAGTTGTAGTTCAACATGCCCAGTGGTTATTAGATTTAGGAAAGCTAGCCTAGATGTATGGATATATGATTCTCAGTGAAAAATGAAGTTGCTCATTAACTCCCTTTTCATTCTTTTAAGGTAATGGTAATATTGCAAGTCAGAGAAGAAAAGGATGATATTTCATAATTCTTCCTGACAATGAAAGAAAACAGAGGTTGCTACTTATGAGTGCTCATATATTTAAATCCCAGCATCTAGCTAAGATGATAATAATAATAATAATAATAATAATAATAATAATAATAATAATAATAATAATAAAAGTCAGACCTCATTAGAATCAGAAAGGTAGACTACTAGGAAATTCCAGGATTATAGGCCAGACTGGGAAGTTAAAAAAAAAATATTCCAGAAAGCATCAGTGCCAAGGCCAAGAAAATCGCATGACTGTATTCCAGGAACTGCAAAGAGAACTTCACCTTTATCTATCATCACCCTGCTGATGCTTGTTATTTGAACCAGTTAAACCAGGGAGCTTTGCTTTCCAAAGTCTATGCCATCTTTCTCAGCTTTTTGACCCTGGAGGAACCCTTGAAATATTTTTCAGGCCTCGCGGAACCCCTGCACATCCAGCCTCAAAGATAGGCTGGAAGTTACAAAATTATGATATTTGTTTCATGTGTAGGCCTGTATATATGCATTTAACGGCTACCTTAAACTAAAAATAAAGAATGCAACTTACCTCTTTAATGTGAAGTTGCCTGAATTTGAAATATTTTTTTAAATAAATCGTGACCTCCCAGGAAATCCTACTGACTGCTCATGGAGCCCTAGGGTTCCATGGAACCCTGTCTGAGAAACCCTGGTCTATGAGCTACCATGGAGCACATACCATTCTGCTCTTGTGGCAACCTGGGGGAAGCATCAGAACAAATCCAATCAAATCCATCTTTATTATGATTCTAGACCAACATATGGTGAAGTGTTGCAAGCCCCAATGAATGGCTAGACAGACTTGAATAGATAGCTTGAGCTTGTCCCAGTCTGCATGGGGTCATTTCTTTGCAGTGAAAGAAGAGTTGGAGATGAAGTTGCTAGATAGGAAGAATTTACTCTGAGGTGTTCCTTGGTTTTAACAGCAAGACTGTTATTATACCCCAGTGGCAAGAAATTCAATAATCCAAGTTGAGGTAGTTACTGCAATGCTGCACTGCAATCTGTTTTTTTTATTATTATTACTATTATTTAATATCATCCTAATAATTTATTGCATTAATGAAATTTGGAGAGGATAATAAATTAGGAGAAGTCGTGACCATCCATTCCCTGGGCAAAAACAAAGAAGCCCTAAAAGATTAATTGGTGGGAGACAGGAACATGAGAATCAATTTAGTGGGGGAAGAAGAAGATAACAAGGTAGAGCCATCTAGGGAAATATAATCCAGAGCACACATAATTCAAATTGGGGAGGGGAGGGGAGGAAGGAAGGAAGGAAGGAAGGAAGGAAGGAGGCAGGCAGGCAGGCAGGCAGGCAGGCAGGCAGGCAAGCAAAAGAGACTTAAGACTTAAATGGCATTGGACAATAAGAGGACCACATCATACTGAACTAGCAAGCAAGCAAGCAAACACTGTATTTAGATAATGTCCTGAGAAGAGGTAAATAATTTTTAAATGTTCCAGTTTAAATCCTGATGCTCCCCTTCCCTTCTCTTTGCATTTGCCACAATCACCTTCTGGTTCCCCAGAGATTTGGATCTTATGGCAGAGAAGAGGCCTCCCATCTCACAGAGCAAAGCATCAATCTTTCAAGAAAATCTGCTATTCTGATGGTACCAGAGAATCCATCATTTGTGTTTAACATGGTCAGGGGCATCTACCAGGGCCATGATGGCTGCCATGAGCACATGACCAAAACCACACCCCTTTTTGTGTTCGTATAAAAAGGGGCAGGGTTTCAATCCCATGATCACAGCTGCCATCTTGACTTTTTTGACCCCACCTCACCGAGATGGACACCCTTGAAAATGGGCAGATCTGACTTCATTTGGTCAGGAATGCCATAGTTCCTTCCAAATTTCCTTTAGCGACAAATAAACGTAAAAAAACCTCACTGCCACCTTCCCCCAGGTCTATAAATCTAGACCTCATCTATTCATGTGATCATGTGCTAACAGGAAAGAGGAGGCAGAGTCCATCCCACGTGGCAAAGAGGAGAAAATCCATTCCTAAGCCTTGTTCTTTATTTTTAAACTGGTTTGCAGTGACACAGCATGAAGAACGCTTTGGAATCTATAGCAACAAGCAGTGTCCCATGTATTACAAGCCATATCACTACAGTTCTGTTTTAGTAAGTTTTAGTTTGGATCAATTTTCACCATCAATTCCATCATCATTTTTTTTTCCCCTGTCCAAACAATCACTCTGAACAGAAAAGTCAAATCACCCAAGCAATGTGAGTCCAAACCCAATAGGGCTTTTTTCCAGTGGAAAACAGTCAAATTATTATTGACTGGAATTAGCACTACGGCAAAGCATGTCATTCTTAAAATATGCCCGGCAGCGCTCTGGGAAAAAAAGCGGTTATGAAGTTATTTCATTTTATTCTGCTCCGCTCAAGCAAATGAAATTTTTGAACAGTGGCAGAACTCATCCTTGTATGCCCTTGAACAATTTTAAGCAAAAGAAGAGGGTGGGTGTGGAAGAAAGAAAATGAGGATGACCTTTAAAAGAGAAGAAGTAGAAGCATGATGTGTGCTCAGGAACTGAGGTGGATTTATGGATTCTTTTGCTCCATACAGGTCTGGTTATGCCACCATCCAGAGGTTCCTTGCTTGCCTTCTTGGATATCTCTAGGCAGCAAAATGGAAGTGCTTTGCCCCTGCTTTCTTCCAGGACATATTTTCAAACTCTCAGTCTAGCCTACAGCCCTGACATTTCCTGCTGCTCTCTCAGCCAAGCATTAAACCTGTCGAAGCTTTGTCAAGATCATATAAAATTGGTTAGAGCTGTTACCTGCTCTAACTTCTTATTTCCTGCTCTAACCTCTTAACCTCCTATTATTGTATAGATTAGAGGCTAGGCATAATAGCCTCTAATCCATACAATAATAACAATTCTATGAAGTAGGTTGGCTGAGAGAGAATGGCTGGGCCATCCCCAAGTCACCCACTGTGGCTGAATGGGGATATGAGTTTTCCCAGTCCGACACCACAATCATTGCTCCACATGGAGTTTCTCTGAGCCAGAAACAAAATGGAAGGTTCTCACACTCCTATCCCAGAGCAAGGCTTTCTATTGCCTCTCTTCTCTAGTATACTCAGGGTTTAATCTTGTTGCCATAACAATTTGGTATTTGGTGTTCTACTTCTTCTTGAAAATTGGTTGACAAATTGATTTGTGTCTTTCTTATATTACAACAATACTTCTATTTTTTTCCCTTTTCCTTTTTTGATGGAAAGTTGTTTCTGTAAGTATCCAGGCTAGATCTTGATGTGTTAAGGGTTAGGGTTAATCCATTCTTTCCTGAATATTATCTTCTTGGACTTCAGATTTCTAATCTGAAATTTGAAGATGTTTTGAATAAATGAAATGGGCCATTCTAAGATTAAATCTATCTACACTTATTTTTTTCTTCTATACAGTCCTGCTCCCTTGTGTTGTTATTTAAAACTTTGAGCTAAGGTTCTACCATCTGAAATAACAACAAACAAACAAACACTGTCCCTCCTTTCTGATTTTTTTTAATTCGTTCAGTCACTCCCAACTCTTTGTGGCCTCATGGACCAGCCCACGCCAGAGCTTCCTGTCAGTTGTTGCTACCCCCAGCTCCCCCTAGGTTGAGTCTGTCACCTCTAGAATATCATCCGTCCACCTTGCCCTTGGTCGGCCCCTCTTCCTTTTGCCCTCCACTCTCCCTAGCATCAGCATCTTCTCCAGGGTGTCCTGTCTTCTCATTATGTGGCCAAAGTACTTCAGTTTTGCCTTTAATATCATTCCCTCAAGTGAGCAGTCTGGCTTGATTTCCTGCAGTATGGACTGGTTTGATCTTCTTGCAGTCCAAGGCACTCTCAGAATTTTCCTCCAACACCACAGTTCAAAAGCATTGATCTTCCTTCTCTCAGCCTTCCTTATGGTCCAGCTCTCGCAGCCATATGTTACTACTGGGACTA
Organism: Candoia aspera; assembly: GCF_035149785.1. Lineage (NCBI taxonomy): Eukaryota > Metazoa > Chordata > Lepidosauria > Squamata > Candoiidae > Candoia > Candoia aspera. Next base: position 94,899,628 of record NC_086158.1, on the reverse strand, counting down.
CCATTGCTTTAACTATGCGGACCTTTGTTGTCAGTGTGATGTCTCTGTTCTTAACTATTTTATCGAGATTTGTCATTGCTCTCCTCCCAAGAATTAAATGTTTGTGATAGGTCTTCTAAAAACGTCCCTTGTATATGAGACATCTCAATTTCTATTAATGGTCCTTCACATTCTACTTCAGACATATTCTATTATTTCTTGTCATCGGACGCGGTGCCGCTGCGGGTTAAACCGCTGAGCTGCCGATCGGAAGGTCGGCGGTTCGAAACCGCGCGGCGGGGTGAGCTCCCGTTGCTCGTCCCAGCTCCTGCTCACCTAGCAGTTCGAAAACATGCAAATGTGAGTAGATCAATAGGTACCGCTTTGGCGGGAAGGTAACGGCGTTCCGAGTCGTCATGCTGGCCACATGACCCGGAAGTGTCTATGACAACGCCGGCTCCAAGGCTTAGAAACGGAGATGAGCACCGCCCCCTAGAGTCGGACACGACTGGACTTTACGTCAAGGGAAACCTTTACCTTTACCTTTAGGCACTATACTTCTGCTGATGCTGAATAGCTGTTTTAACTAATACTAACCACACTAATACTTTGGAAAGGATCATATTTTTAGTTTAGGATCTGCTAAACCATTAGAAATGGTTTCAAGGAACATGTCCTGGTGCATCTCTTTTTACCTACTCAGAAGAGATTTAGTATATTCTGTTAATTTTGCCTCAGTTCCCCATTTGTCTCAAATTCAGTTCCAGCCTTTAACTGATTAACCATCTGTTAATTGGGTAACAATCCTCTGAATACTTGATCAAGCTCATTTATGAATATGCAAAATTATTTGTGATAATGATATCATGAATGTGACACTGAGACAAGGATTGAATCCTGCAGCATCCCACTTATTATTTCTGTTCAGGTTGAATCCACTGATGAACTCTTGATTCAGTAATAATGAACTCCTTGGGTATGTCCATCAATTAGCTATAAAACTATCTAGCTCATATTTTCCTATGTTGCCAACAGGAATATCTTAAAGGACCTTGTTGAGTTGCTGGCTGCTACCAAGAGGTACAAGTCAATGCTAATCTGGGAACACTGATAGAGATATCCATGCAGGTTAGAGGAGTAACATCTAACTTTAGCTCATGCCACTTTCTCTTTCTAGGGAGCCATAATACTCCCTAGTATACGACAGTATAGGTAACAATTAGGAAACAGACAATATAGATCAATATTTCATATGGCATCACAGATTTATAGATCCACTTTTAGGTTTTAAACCTTTGCCTGCACATTTGCAGTAAACGCATGGAATGTCAAGCACACTGAGGTTACCTTTTGTACCTGAATAAGGTTGCATAAGCGGAGATAAAAGTTTCAAATAGATATTACTACAGAAAATGTACTGCACTGAAATATATCATTTTGAGAGGATGATCTGAAAGAAAATATTATATTGAGATCTGGAAGTAAGATGATAATGTTTAGGAAAGATTTTCCTAAAGCTCCAAGGAGGCTTCATATTATCACTGTGGAAACAACACTGCATATTGAAATAACGTGAACTGCAATTTTTCCCAGCCCTAGCCAAATATATTTTTAGAGCATTCAATACTCAAGGTTAGAGTAATGTTTCCTTAAGAAGCCAACTCTAATACATACTAAAAGCATAAATTAGAAAGCACCTCCAATTCTTTATGATGACTCCAGCTGCATTCTATAAATGTAAACTTATTTATTTATTTATTTATTTTCCAATTTATATAGCCACCCATCTCACCAATCAGGTGACTCTGGGTGGTGTACAACAAGGCTGAAACAGTTAATAAATACCTAAAACTATTATTATTATTATTAAAACATTAAAAGTATAAAAAACAAAGCTAAAACAAAAATAATATTGGGCGAAGGGATGTTAATAATAACGGAGCCGCCTGACTAGTTCACCAGTCCCCCGATTTGCACCAACTTTCGGGTGATTCACAGATAGGATTGGCACAAAGAGAATGTTTTTTCAGGTGGGAATCTTGGGAGGTAGGTGGAACACTTTGGCTCCCTCCTCTGATTGGCTTCTTCCATATGAACAACATACTCGATTCAGTTGCCACGTTTATGCATCTTCTGGGTTTTTATCATACATCCATCCACAGGTAACCAAAGGGACTGGGTGTCTGCAGCACTCTTAAGCCACCAAAAATCAAGATTACCACTAATCAAGCTCCAAGTTGGCCAATGAAATGCCAATTACTAGATCTTTTCCCAGTCTGGTTAAGTGTGTGTTATGAATACAATGTTGTATAGCAAAATGGCTGAATGACCCAGTCATTAACATTGTCCCCTGCCTTATGATTTCATCTTGGCCAGGAGAATTGTATCAAGGGTATTGAAGGAAAGCATTTGTGCCTGCCTATGAGCATTTCTGAGAGTGGGAATCTGGTCTGAGCAATGATTAGCAAAAGAGGTTTGTTACTCACCCTACTAGTGAGTGGTTTGGAAAGTGCTTAGGAATATCACAATTCCAGGAGAAAAAGCAGAAGTAGGATGCAAATGTAATACAGCAACCAAATGGAGATGGTCTGCAATGTTCTTCAAGTCTGCTGACTGAGCAGGGCTTAAAACAAGGAAAGAAAGAATCAGTTCCTAGTCCTAAGATGTGACAGTAACAAAAATCCACTCACAGAACCCACAGCTAATCTGCCCCTGAACTGGCACAGGGAAACTTTTTATTTATTTATTTATCATTAAATGTATACCTATCTTTTCTGCTTGAGATAGATCTTTCAATGCATAGGTTTAAGTCACTGGGGAAAGTGTGTCTTTGAATGGCAATGGACCTAGGGCATTTAATGCTTCGAGCAGTTCTGAAATAAGTTTTGAAAAGTGTGCAAACTTGTGTGTTTACTGACGATGATTTAAGAGAGGTGGTGGCAAAGGTGTGAGGGCTGTGAAGGCAAAAGGGAAGAGAAATAGTGATAAGAAAAGGGCCAGAGGAGGAAAAATGCCATGGATTCATTCCACCATCACAAAAGCTTGGAAGGAAAGCTCCTTTTTGAGGGAAAGAAGAAAATAAATGAGAGCTTGGAGAAATGAGGTTGAGGAATAGGGTGGTGAAAGGGAACATGGTGAGAAACCACAATCATCCAAAATTGTGGAACAGGAGGAAAGTAGTATACATCTGGAAAGCAAAAAATAGCTTAGCATTACATGTAAATTAATTGTAGCCAATCACAAAACATACATATTAATATAAGAAGACACACTAATTCTTTTTTAGAGCATAAGATGTACAATAGATAAATGCCAACTATAGTAAAATCAGCCAGATATATGATATGGTATAAGGAATTCAACTCTCTATAAAGAAGAGTATAAAAATATGTACAAAAGTTCTAAGGTTTATAGAAAACACATTTTTCTATTAATATGTATTGTGATCAGTTACCATTAATTTTCATATGATGGAAAGTTATTTTTTGTCATGTTTCATTAGTTCTTTTTTTTTTTTTAATATGAAAGGTGAAATGGATTTGTGCACCAAATAAACACAATAGAACAAAAATGAAAATCAGCAAAACACCGTATATAATTCTGTAAGCCACCCGGAGTCAGTGTGTGTGAATTGGGTGGCCTTATACATCTGTTTAATAAATAAATAAAATAAATATCTATACCTATATCTATATATCTATACCACATCCACATCTATCTCGAAATCTTGAAAGCCAGGGGACCCACAGGGGGTCAGAAATGTCAAGATGGTGAATGGCCACAGCCATGCACTGAAAGTTCCCCCTTTTCATGTGCATTATGACCCACATAAAAAGGAGGGGGCTTTGTTTCCATGGCTGAGGCCACCATCTTGATTTTTTTTTCACTCCCTCCTTGTAGAGACTCCTGTTGAAAACAGTTTGGAAGAAGTGTTTCAGACTTTGCACATGCGTGAGCACAGCACCTTTCCACTCCTCAGCTCCAATTTGTTCACACTGACATGAAGCCTGAAGCTTCCTTAAGGAGAAAGCTGCTGGCTTCAGCTGAGCTCCGAAGTTTTTCAAACTTGGCCAGTCCATTTAGCAGAGAAATTCTCTCCCCCGCCCCACTCAAAATGCTGTTCAGTTATTCCAGATATGTGCTACATTAAGTACTGATTTTGCAGTTGTGGTGTAGCCCTAAGTCAAAAAGACCAGCAGCATCAAAAAAGACCCTCCCTTAAAGAAGGAAGACCAGTCTTTTATCTCTGCTCAGCACAAGCAACTGTGTGTTACGAAACGATGAACAAGAGAACAGATGAGAATGGTTAGCACAAAGGGAGAGATGTTTTCAGAGAAGCACAGCCCAATATAGTCTCTTAGGTGAAGATTAAAGAGTGGGAGACTTGAAAGCACTTAGCTTGTTCCCTTCAATTAAGGCTAAATTTAAAAAAAAAAACCCAAGTAGTGTTTTCTTAATTTTTCTTCTATTTTGTCTTGAGGCAACAATCATTACTGTCACAAAGAAAAGAGTTTGGAAGAACTTTGAACCAAAAATAATCAAAAGAGTTTCGAAATGCCAAGTCTGCCCATTTTCAGTGTCCTCCCCAACTTTGATCTCAGATAAAAGCAAAGAGGTAGTGTGCAGATTTTCTTCCTGACACTTTGGAACCCTCTGGGTTAGCAGATAAACATGGTTTCAGTGAAGTTACTAAACCACTCACTAGGTCCCTTCTCACTATTGCAGACTACAAGTGCTAGCTTCTTTAGAAGCAACTTCTTAGCCCTAAACTGGTCAGGAAAAATCCTTTTTTCCTTTTCGGCAACAACTGAAGGTTTCATTATTCCTAACCAAGTTTCTGTTTCTGACACCAATGCAAAATCACACCTGTGCCCATTATGCAGAGATACAAACCTGATAGGCTGATCATCCTCTGGGCAAGTCGAGATGGAAAGCAATTAACCTGAGGTTGAACAAATGGCCAGTACTTTCCAATGAGATTAGGAAGTATGGTGCAAGTGAAGTGTAGAACTCTCTGTTCCTCAAGAAATGCCTCCAAATCCTCAAGTTACGCATTATGAGCTAGCTATATCTATATACATACTTACATGTGTGTGTCCAGAAATACCAGCCTTATTTATTCATTCATTCATTCATTCATTCATTCGTTCGTTCATGCATGCATGCATGCATGCATGCATGCGTGCATGCCACAAATCAGCATGAGCCACAGAATCAAAGATGAGTTCATGAAGGTAAGTGGCAAAATGATATGGTTGTTCCCACTATTCGCTCTCAGGCTAAATCAATGGCCATTCACCATTTGGGAAAATTTCATTTCTTCACAATGACTGATTAGCCTCTGTTTGTATAGACAAGAATGTAAAGCTTTTATACACTAAGAATAAGCTTTTTTTTTGTTTTACTCCAGATTCCATTGACGAGATTGTTGATATCACAGGATTTAATCTGGAAGCAAGAGCCAGTTTGGTCTAGTGGCTAAGGTGCTGGGCTAGAAACCAGGAGACTGTGAGTTCTAGTCCTGCCTTAGGCACGAAAGCTGGCTGGGTGACCTTGGGCCAGTCCCTCTCTCTCAGCCCAAGAGCCAATCAGGCGTGGTATGAGAGTTCTAGTCCCGCCTTAGGCACGAAAGCCGGCTGGGGGACCTTGGGCCAGTCACTCTCAGCCCAACTTGGTGCAACGTAGACTAGCCTCCTCGTGGTGCACCCAGGGCAACCTGACTTGTCATGGCTAAATGGTCTACACATCTGGCTGCTGGACCTCACAAGGATTTCCCAGCAAGAAAAAAAAGCAGCATGAACACCAAACTGCTATGCCATATGATTAAAAAAAAAACCTGGAAGCCCTGGATGTGCAACCTCAAGTTGTAAGAGAAAGAACTTCTGAAGAACATTTAAAAAATGAAATGGGAACCTATCCGAGGAGGAAGCAAAGCCTTACATGTATCACCTGTATCCTATTCAAGGCAGACTTGAATAATTCTAGTAAAAACTGGGTCAGTGCAGACCTGAAAAAACCAGGGTGCTACTAACGTAGAGTTTCAAAAGCTCCAGTCTAAAGACCAAATATCCAAACAGTAGTGATTTCTAGATGACAATTCTGCACCAGTTGGAAAGTAGCTTCAAGCTTCTTTGATCCCAAACTGCAATGTAGTGGAAACTGCAGCAAACCTTATAATTTCTTCGGAAGGCTGCAAAAGGTCCTTTAAAGGAAATTGGGGGCAGGGGGCTTGATAGCTTTGCTATTCCTGTCAATTTCCACCTCCTTTTCACAAGGGATCAGCTTCCTGTAAAGTCTGGGGCTGCTTAGTTTCTTCCTGAAAAGTGTCTTCTTTCAGTTTTTCATGGAATGCAGGTAGTCCTCACTTAACAATCATTTGTTTAGTGATGGTTCAGACTTACAACAGCATTGAAAAAACTGACCGGTTCTCACACTTAAGACCATGGCAGCGTCCCCGGTCACATGATCATGATTTGGGCACTTAGCAATCGGTTTGCATTATGATCGTCACAGCATCACGTGGTCACATGATCACCAGTTTTGACCTTCCTGGCCAGTTTCTGGCAAGCAAAATCAATGGAAACTGTGTGATTCACTTAACAACCACACCATTTGCTTAATGGCCATGGTGATTCATTTAACAACTGCCACAAAAAAGGTTGTAAAACCGGGTTGGATTCGCTTAATGACCACTTTGCTTAGAAACTGAAGTTGTGGTTGTTAAGCACGGACTACCTGTAGGGGTTGAGACTTATGTTTTCTTCCAGAAGGAGCTCAGTGGAAGGCAGTGACTGAATCATATCCTGTATTCCTTGTTCCTGGTATTTCTGAACTGGCAGAAATGAGGATGATTGGAGTCATTTTCCAACAATTTGTGAAGGATTGGGAGTGGAAATGGGGTAGTGTAGAAGGTCCCAAGTTTAATTCCAAGTGTTCTCAAGGGCACAGCTTGATAACTTTGCCGTGGGAAACAGCTGGGTTCAGTTTCTGCACACTATGAATATAACAAGGACACCTCAACTAGGGCACAGTGGGAGAATGGTTACATATCACACTCACGAAACACTGGGGAACCTGGTAAAGCAAAAAAAACATATTAAAAGTAGATCCTTCTTTTGCTATCCCCTTTCTATGCTTAGAATCCCAGAAGTCTGTTACAGGTTTGATGGATTCTTTTTGGTATACAAAGAGTTGCAGTGAAATGTTAGCCCTCTCAACAAATGAGCCTCATTCAAGGTGATGCAGCAGATGATGTTTTAGCCCATTTTCCCGATTTCTTTTTCCTTTCTTTCTCTTCTCCTCTGTTGTTACCTCCATGCTGCTTGATGGACTAGGATTTACCTTTAGGGACTCTTTAAATCCAAGGAGTACTCATGATGTTGAATTCATAAATAGCATTTATCAAGACATAATCTTAGCTATCAGCAAGAAATTATTGATTTTCAAGACTTGACAACAGCAAGATGAGACTATATTTTACCACCATATATCAAATACTCTAATGGCTCACATCCTGGAAATGTTGAACAAGTGCCAATACACTCCTTACTATTAATTGCTTTTTTTAAAAAAAAGTATGTATTAACAGACAGCCTGTTTGGTCTAGTGGTAATAGTGGCTAAGGTGCTAGGCTAGGACCAGGGAAACCTGAGTTTTAGTCCTGCCTTAGGCACAAGGCCAGCTAGGTGACTTTGGGCCAGTCCTTCTTTCTCAGCCCTAGGGAGCAGAAGGCAAGGGCAAACTACTTCTGAAAATGTTGCCAAGAAAAATGTTTCCAGGCCTGTGGTTGATGTGGTTGTAATCTTTTGGTGGGGCCCCTGCCTTTGTTGTTGTTGTTGTTGTTGTTCTAATGGTTTTAATCAGGCTGTCTGTTATATGTGTTTTGTTTTACCATTTGGGGGGGTTTGTAAGCCACCTAGAGTCTTCTGGAGTGGGTGGCCACACCAAATCTAAAAATTAAATTAAAACAAAATGGACTTGTTGATGTAGCCATTAGGAATCAAGACTGACTCAACGTCACTTACAAAATACATAATACATCTCCCCCTTTTGCTTCACATGCAAGCATCTAACAGCTCAATCCTGTTCTTGGCTGCAGAATTATGTTCTGCTGAGTCAATGGCATAGATTCTACCTCACATATATATAGGATTGCTGTCTGAGTAAATCGCATGAAGTAGCTGGACCAGTGTGATGTTAACAACCAAGCAGTTCAAAGGTATGCAGTGCAGTTTTGTATGGAGCTACTCAAATGTAAGCCCAAGTGATTTCACAGGGCCTGATCTCAAGATAGAGAGAGATGGAGATGGAGAGAGAGAGAGAGTTTTGTATTAGCAGTGTAATAAATAGTGAGTTAATTATGAAATGCTGGAACCAGTCTTGCTCCAGTATTTCTGTAAAATGTCAGACTTTGGACCTGGGAACATGAAAGGCTTTTTTACAGTCAGAATATAGAAGAAAAAGAATATCTAGATTTTTATAGCCTGTGAAAAATTGACCTGCTTGAAAATAATCTAAAAAATCCATCTGGGTTAGCAATGTTCAAAAACCACTGGAAATAATTTTTTGAAGAAGTCATTTCCGTCAGCTTCAAAAAGTCTTCTCAACATGTTACTGCACATTATCCCATGTTTACAAACACAGGGGAACACATAAAGAACTAAAGCATACCCTCTTAGTTCTTATCTGGAGCACCTTTGTCATAAGTAAAGTTGAAGGTGATAAATTAGCTTATCAGGGAGCTACAAGACAGACTGGGAGGAATTCATCATGCCAGCCACATATGACTATCTGCAAAGCTTTCAGAGAGTAGGTGAAACCATGTTATGACATATTCCTGTAGCTATCACTGAAGTAGGATGGTCAGCCCAGCCCTTGGGAATTGCCTTTGAGATGGCAATGGAAAGACACTAACTTCTTGTATCAACGACCAGAGGAAATGAAAGAATACATAAGAAACATTCTGAGAGAGACAAGGCTTCAATAGAGCAAAAGTTATGATTCCTTGCCCAAATGTTGCAAATCAAATTCACAGACATTTAAGAAGGGATGCAAAGCAAAGAGCATGTTGGTTTCTAACTGTCAATCGAAACAACTGTGAAGACATGTAGCCTTCTGAACAAATCTTGGAGAACAGCAAGAAAACAATCAGTGCCTCTTTGGAATCTCCATGTTTTCCTGACTCTGTGTGAAGGCTAAAGTGATGATGAAGAAAAAGGGTCTTGACTGTTAGCCCTGTCCCAAATATAATCACCACATTTCCTCAGTTCAGCCTTTGCTGTGTTGAGCATCCATCTCCAAAAAGAATGTCTCCTCATTCTCATTTGCATTTGTTAGAAAGCTGTTTATGATCCTGGATTCTTGTAAAACGGGATATATATTTGCAAGGGATTGTTGTTGGTATCCAATGGAGTAGAAGGAGAAATTCCTTTGAAACCTTCCTTTTTAATGCCATGGGATGGGAACGGGACCTCACAGAGAAGACAAAAGGATAGGTCAGCACACCTGAACTGAGCTTTGGTGGCCCAATGTCCCTTTTCCTTGTAGCCCTGCTACATTTTAAGAACATTGTTAGTTAAATTTCAGAGACCTGTAAATATTATAGCAATTATACTGGGGAGGGGGGGAGAGATGACATTATTAGTCTTTCAGTTTGGTTTACCAGTAAATGATGTGACCTATTTTCAAAGTTTCTTTATCCATGTCATAACCAGTTCAATGGCAAAAATCTAATCCGCCTTGTCCTTCTACTGAAGGCATACAAGCAAACCACACGTATCAGCTCAAACAACCTGTTACATCACACTTGTATCCAGAAAGCTGACAACAAACTGTGGTTTATTGCCCTGATACCAACTACTCACCCCTTTCACACATCATACCAATCCTCTAAAAAGCCAACCACTATTGGACCCAATTAATAGAAAACAAGGTTTAAAAAGATCAGAAGTAGAGTCCCAAGCTCCAGTTCAGAAGGGAGGGACAGGTTGAAAACATTATGGGAGAAAAAATATTTTTTCACTTAATTCACATAACCCAAAATGTGATGCCTGAATCAGCCATTGCAACCAAGTGTGCTTTCCTAAATAATCATGACAGTATTAAAAACAGACATAAAAGCAGGCAGAGACACATTCTCTACACATCTGCACAACAGGGTTCCTTGCAATATGTCTTCACACCACAGTAACATCCATCTATCAAGGATGCATTTAGCATAAAACAGGTTTCTGATAAAAAAAAGCCTGTAGAAAATGTAACAAGGCAATGGAAAAATAAAAGGCACAATCACCGACTTCCCTGTCCTAGCTTTCTGGACGTACTCAACCTGCAGAAATTATTCCCTACAAGCTGTGCCAAGGACTCATTTTAGAACCACTGCCTTTCAACAAAAACTTGGTCCTTGCCAAGTTTTTGAAAATTGTGATTACACCTCAAGCTTGTAGGTTCCTATTTTTGAACTGCTCAAAACAACATCCTAGGCTAGATATAATACCATGTAAGGAACAAAACTGAACAGTTTGCTATAAAAGATATTGAAATGCAATATTGGATTTTAAAGGCACATTTGGACAAATCTTGCACACGGATATTGACCAAAGGTAAGCAGCTTTTCAGTGGTCAGTGGCTGCAGATTTGACCTTCTGAACCTGAGGTTCTTGGGGGCTGCAAATGGGGTCCTGGAAGTTGTCTGCAGCTCAGGGAGAATGGGTTGCCCAACCCTGATATTGACCATGGGTAGAAAGCCAGGGAAACAGAAGTGTCTCTGTCTACGTAGGAAGTTCTAAGCTAGGATTATTATCCAATTATTATTGTTGTTATTATTTGCTTTATTTTAGAGGTAGTAAAAATAGAAAGAAATGGGACAAAACCAAGAACATAAACATGGCCACTTAAATATTCTAAGAAATTCTCCAATTTTAAATACTGTAGCAAATTAAACTTTGACCACATGGAGTTATATTGGTCAGCCACACCACTGTGTTGTGAGAAAAACCAGTTCATAGGTAGAAAGTGAAGGTCTCTTTACTAATTTATTACACAGCTTGATACACTGACCTTTCTGTGGGACTTATGACAGTTTGCTACACAGAAATGATACCAACTGTAAAAACAGAAGCAAAAAGCAACTACCTACTGGCAACCCCCCAGCTTTAGGTCCTGAACATTCAACATAACAGGTAAGTTTTAAGCAGTTTGCAGTAGGTAAGACAGTGTGGGGTAAGGTGTTTCAGAGCATGGGGGCATCTACAGGGAGCATATTGTTAAGCCCCCACTACCTTAACTTCACCTGGGTGAGGTTCCTCAGTATTACCTTCATGGAGATCTTGATGGAAGAGATGGTTACCTGGAGGTAACCAAGACATGCAGGGCAATAGAGATGACAACCAGCATTTTGAATTGAATCCAGAAGCAAACTGGCAGCTTCCGTACAGCCATAGCATAGGTGTTATATGATTACATTTGCTACCTCCAGTTACCAGATGCCGCTGGACTTTAGAACAATTAAAGCTTCCGCGTCATCTTTAAAGGCAGCCCCTTGTGTGCTTTAGCCATGAGCTACAAGGTTGTGACTGAATGAAGTCAGGGCTCCCAGTCCAAATAAACCTGCAATTGGCATAGCAACTGGGCAAATCCCAGCTAGAATTTCCCCCTACTTCTCCAGCAGAAGCTAAGAGTCCACAGGGACACCCATATTTGGGGGGGGGGACCCTCACATTGGATATTATTAATCAAGTTGTATACTATCTGTAAGGTCGACTCAGCCTTCCATCCTTCCGAGATTGGTAAAATGAGTACCCAGCTTGCTGGGGAAGGTGACGACTGGGGAAGGCAATGGCAAACCACCCCGCTCTATAGTCTGCCAAGAAAACATTGCGAAAGTGGCATCCCCCCAAAGGGTCAGACATGACTTGGTGCTTGCACAGGGGACCTTTCACCATACTATCTGTAAAACATTTTGTACCAACTTTCTTTTGGCAGCCACCATCTTGATGCTTTTTTATCCCCCCCCCTTCCACAGATGCTCTTGATTTGGGGGTACACTCAACTAAAAGCCAGAGGGTATCATAATACCTTTTCTGTCTCATTTATCTCAACCTTCCCTGCTACAATTACAGCCACCGGATTTAATCAAATAGAGCTTTTTAATATAATAATGGACCTACTCCAGTTGGGACCAGGACTGGATGAAGGAGAACAAGATGTGCAAATTAATAATGTTCTCTTTCCCCAACCAGCAATAGTTAGAATCAGGATCTGACTGGAATAGGGAAGGTGGTCATGATCACATTGCCAAGCTTCCCATAAAGTGATGGAGAGTTAGAGACGTTGCCAGAACAGGAGGACTTCCAATATTTTCCAGCAAATTACCAGCAGCAACTGACACCAACAGCACAACCAAAGTTAAAGGTAAATATATAATATTGCTGTTTACAGCACTTTTCTTTAACAACTTTTGTTTACAGCAATTTCTGGATTGTTTTCATTCGTGCAATCCAGATTTGCAGGTTTAATCACCTTTGCTTTTTATTTACTAACTGGTAGTAACACTGTATTAAAAATGAGGTGCTACTTTGTAGCTTTGTTAAGTTCTTTTATTTCAGGCAAGACGTCATTTTTTATTCTCTGTAGCGGATGTTTACATCTTCCACCACACCACACAATGCAGACAACTCAGAAAATTAGGTGCAAATGCATCTGCATCTCAAAACAGGTCAAGCTAAATCAATTCTACATAAATTATGTTTGTTAGACACAAGGATGTTAAGGGCTTGGGGGCACAATCTGTGAAATTAGGTATGCTTCACCACCCCTCTTAAACTGTGAGGTAACCATGCAGGCTTGCATAGTGAGAAGAAAGACTGCTAGCGTGCAAACTTTACCTGTGCTTCATACTTCTTCACTGGAATCATTACTCAGTATACTTGGGGTGGAAGCCCATCTGGAAATTCCAGGGCTGTTGGCTAGATTGGGAAGTCCAAAAGACACCCTCAAAGGAGGCAATTTCAAACTACTGTAATGGTTGCCTACTCCAATATACTCAGTCTCACAAGCCCGGGCTTTAAGATAACTGATTTATTAAAGGAATAGTGTGCAGATACAGGCAAAGCTGAGAATAAACCAAAAGCGCGCGAAATACAAATCAAATACTGTTGCTTCAGTCCAACTCTGCCCCGTGCCTCATCGTAGCAACCACCCCATCCCAGATGTCAACCACCGTCATACATCGGCCTGGGAAAGTAACCTTGAATAGAGTCACCAACCCAAACATGCATTCCAGAGATTACAGCCTCGCAGGGCTGGAAACTTCCAACAGGCAAACACGGATTAGAAGAGTGACATGTGAAACGTTACGATGTATACAGGACATTGAAACGCAGAACATGACAACTACTTCCATACTGCTGCCAAGCAAACACAGATGTCTTCATGAAGTCACCAGGAGGCAAGCTTCTGTTGAAGAAGACTTTTTCTTTTTGTTGAGAAGAGGAAGAAATGCATGAAGGAGAAGAAAGAACCTCTACAATGTACTTGGCCATAGTATATTCAACCCAATGGGTTTTCAGCACTTTATAACAGAGCACACAAAGAATCTGGGGTTAAAGTTTTTTAAAACCAGCAATACGTTGGATTCCATCAGTATAAGTGTACGCACAGTACAGCTTCTTTCTTCTAATTCTAGTAGCATCTCTAAATACTCTAAAAGAGGTCTGCTCAATTTGCTGATTGATGAGAAAAGGTGCATGGAATAAAGTACCTTTTTATCATCAGGACAAGCCTTTTCATATGACTTTGCCCAGTGGGATAAAAGGGAGGTGAAAGTGCTAAAACCATTGGAGAGGAAGGGGGGCAACCAAATGCCAGCTGCACCAGGGCATTCAGAGGAACAGGGAGATTTTGGCAATGCAGTTTGCCCCAGTGAGTTGGAAACATTGCTTTAACCCGCTGCGATCTCTGGTACTTGATTAAGGAAAGTACTGAGCCACTTAAAGGAAACCATAAGAATTTGGCATGACAATTGATCCACATATTCCATTCAACATGAAGAAAAGGAGAAGGTGATGAGAGAAAGGGAAGAAGGGACTTTTAGAGGTTCACAGAAGTCATAACAGATTAAGCCAGATTATAAACATCAGGTCAAAGCACAGTACAAAGCAGCAAAATTGTTTAAAAGAAGCAATCTATTCAAACGTGTCTGAACATACACATGTATTTAGGCATGAGCAGATTGTTTTTTCTTTTAAAGTCCACCAGCTAATTTCTTAAGAGGAAAAAGGATTAATAATTGTGGAGTCCTTGGTGCTCTCTGAGCTTGGTACCTTGCTTGCAGACATTGCATTACCCAACTAGGTAACATCATCAGGACATTACTGAGATGAATAATTGTTGAATGGCAGATGAATAACTTTGGGAAAATATGTCTTCAGAAATGACAGAAATGTTGGCAATGCAGATGAGAACACAGTCTCAGATTGGTTGATAAAAAACAGAAGTGTCCTTCAGGAGTGGAATGAGAACTAAGCATGCTGATAATGAGAAGGCAACCCATTCAAGATCCTTAATTAACTTCTCTTATGAAATGAAAAGTTGCAGTGAACTGTGAATTCTATTCCCACAGCTGTGAAAAGACGGCTGGAGCTCGACACTCCAATCATCAAGGCAAACATGGGTGGTATAGAACTGCCAAGTGTAAACAGATATCTCTGTAACCTGCAACAAAGGAAGGCTTCCTTCTGGGAAGCAAATGGTTTATTGAGAACTGATGGAGTGAAAAGTAGGAAGTGATTGCCAGACCTTCAGCATCACTGACTAAACAGTCAACCACCAGTGCTAATAAAAAGACAGACAGCCTGGATTTATGCTAAGCCACAACATGGTATGTTTTAATAATTGGACTTTTCACTCCTTTGAAATTCTCAACTCCAAAGAAATCAAATGCATAAGTCCAGCCTTTGAAGGAAATTTATGAAAGCTACTAGTCCATATTTATCTATGTTACTTATGGAAGGCACCATGAAGATCTAATGAAGGTAAAGAACAAATTTTCCTCTATTCTAAAAACATTCTTCACTTGACCTCTTAGATAATTCTTCAAAATGACATCAGTACTATTTACTTACCTAAATCTATTCATTTAATTAATATTAGAATCCTCCTTTTCTTTAAACAACTATGAGTGTCTTTGTTAAGATTTGGAGAAATCATGGTGAGACAAAATGTTCAATTAATGCTTCTTTCTTCTCACTACATTCTATATCTGTGTAAGTTCTTTCTTCTCACTCCATCCTATAAACATGCGTATATGTGTTTCCCTTGTTTTTTTCTCAATTATCAATGGTTTAGTACATGTATGGGGTATATTGAAGCAACTGCTGGGATTATATTTCAGTTGATTCATTGTATTGCCTTGAATGAGCAAGATCCATCTATCCTATCATTTCAGACATCCAACCATACTTAGGGTCCAGGGCAAGTCTATCTTTCCCTTCCAAGGTAGCCCAGCAATTACTGTATGTCCTGCTCCCAAACTGTTTCCTTTGTTTATTCTGTTAAGTTGTTCATACTAAAATGGTCTGTTCAATCTTGACATCATCCATGCCAAGTTTATTTGTAAAGTGGAAGCACTAGAATTTCTTAGAGCAAGCCTCTAAAGTCCAGTCAGAGATGAATAGGAAAGAACTAGTTATGTTTTCTTTAAGGTAAGACATCCTTATACTTAGAGAAGATGTTTCTCTAGCCACACAAAAGCACAAGCCAAAATTCACGCTCATTCATTATCCTTTAAGCATACTATTGACTACATCTCGTAAGCATATTGTAGTAGATATATTGTTTCAGCACATCACCCTAGTCATGTAAGAATGCCCAGACCTAATCATGAATTGTAAGTATAAACAACAATAGCAACCACTTTGTTCTTATAGTCTGGAACCAGCCACCATAGAAGTTGCGGTATCAGTACAGTGCAATCCAAAAGAGAAATTTGAAGAACGGGATAATAAGATAGCTAGTGATCTCAAAGCAACTGTTGGCTTTAAGAACCTAGACAGAATCTAGGCATGGACCACACTGTGTTGTTTGGACAACAGCCAGGTAAGCTGAGTTCCCACTACAGAACCTTCCTTTTTTGTTAGAAAGAATAACGTCTGAGTGGAATAAGCATAGATGGCTGTTGGGAGATCTGATGATGCCATAAGCGCCATGACATCATCCTGCAGATGACATGAATGATCTAATATGGGTTAGTTGCAAATGATTTCATGATATGTCTGATGTTGCTTACCCCCTTCAGATGCCCTAAGCTGGATAGTGCAGTAATAACTCTTTCCATCTCACCTTCCACTCTTAAGTGCCTTCTATGGAAGGGGTATTTTGGCTACAGGATATTAGGAAATTCCAAGACTTTATGCTAGACTGTAAAGTTGAAAGAAAAAAAAAACATTTCTGAAGAAGGCAACAACGAACCTCTCCTTTAGCAACATCAAGGAGTTAAGTCTGACTTAAGGGAGTCATGCCCCAAAGCCCTCTTGTCCATTGGAGGAGATGCCAAATATCTGAAAATCTGCCTGCAGCTAAAGGCTGCCAAGGATGGAATGCCACTGTATATCCTGTCACAAAATTAATGAGATGGCAAGCAGCATCAAATAGAAAGAAGCAAATACTAAACACTGACACATATATGAGATGTGAAACAAATTGTTGCTGTGTGGAGAACTATTCTTCAAATAGTCAGCCATTGTCTCTTTAATGCCATAGTATTCTTTACTAACTTTTATGCATTGTGACCTGGAATCAAGGCATCCAAAGATGCTCTCTCTTTCTTTTTGCACAATGTCTAGAAATGATATGTCAAGTCACACAACGTAAGGCATGCTTAGACTAGCTATGCAGCTATTTTACAAATGGGTTCACCATTAAGCTGGAACCTGATATTTTTGAAACTAGTTCATTTTCTTTCTATTCCAAATTATTTGGAAATATCTTCTTTCTCATCTTTATCCCAACACACAAATCCTTTGAACAAGCAAAACTAATAGAAAAAATGGGACATGAAACATCACTCAAACTTGCCAGCTACCGCAGTTACTTCAAGTCTCAGTTTTAAAGCTCTCTTTTTACTCTTTTCATTTTATATTGATGAGACTTATTTGCCTGTTTCATTTAACTTAGAATTTTAATTTTGTAGTTGGAGTTTAACTGCTAATTTTCCCCACAAAAAGCATTAACATCTGTTGCATTTTTACTATTCCACAAGGTATTGCTTGAATACATTGATTCTGTATACTGTGTTTGCCAGTGCAAACAATTCAAAGAGATTGTTGCAGACGTGGCAACAGAGTTTAATTAATCAAGTTAAATTAAGACCTGTTTAGGCCATTGTTTCAAGATCCCTTAGTGGATATACTTATTAACAAGTCTTGAGTTTGAATTACTAAGTTCCTAAGCATATCTGGTAAGACTGCACATCAATCACACTGGTTGTGTTCAGACAACACACTTCAGTCAGTTAGAAACCTAGCAGTTAGATGGGTCAAACATGCTTGGTTTGATCCATTGACTTTGTTGTGAGTGTGTGTTCTGTGAATCTAGCCTGTCTAGTTATTTTGTGGTTAAATATATTGTGCCAACAGGTAGAATTGGGCAATTCAGTGAGCAGGCTGTGTTGTCTGAATGTAGCCACTGGAAAATCCAACACAGATGTGGTCAAATCGCATGACTACTTCCCAATAAATTGTTGTCAGTGCCAACAAAGTTTGGCAAATCCTGCTTTCCAATACATTGGTCTCATTGCAGCCATGTCAGAGGACATCAGGAGAGAAACTGCAGTTTGTGTGTTTGTGTGTGGGGGAGAGAGAGAGAGATGCCCTTGGAATGATCCACCTATTTAGACAATAAATAATAAATAAATATGCTGTTACACAACATATCGTAAGTTATTCTGTCCTGTATTTCCGCTATTGTCAAGCCCAACCTGGATTCAAGAATGAATATAACAAAGCACCAAAGCCTTCTGAAATCCTAGTGTTTCATCAACCCATTGCTGATTAAATACTTCTTTCTTGATATTGTCAAAGTGCTACAGACCGTTTGACAATCCTCTGATGAGCTACAAGAAACACAATTTTTTTTCCAATGGAATCTGTGGATGTTTTCTTCCCATGCTGCTTTTGAAAGCTCATCTGACAGATTTCATTCCTGGAAAATAGATGTTATAATGGAGTTACACAAGGAAGTGATAACAAAGGATACAGTGGATAGAAGTGTTATATCCCTAAAGCACACAGAGAGAAAATACTATTCCTTTAAAATGATTTTTTTTCCTCCCATACAGGTTATAGTGTCCTTACTTTGTTTGTGTTCAAAGAAGAGAACCGGTTTTTGTACATGCCACTGAGATGAATAATATCTGATTTTAATATTTAATATGGTGGTTAAAGAAACAAAATATACATACCTTTAGAGCTTTAAAAATCATTCCAGCTTCCCAGTATGTCATTCCTTATGGCGGGATAATTCACTCAAAGTATTGTAAACCTTTATTCAGACTCTCCTGAGAAATCATTTCCACCTCCCTCCACCCCAAATTATTGCATATTATTCACGTTTCAGTTTTGCTACCTGCCAAATGTATCCCATTCTATCTCTGGTTGTCAGGTCCGCATTTAATATTGTCTGTCTATTTAAGTCTATTTTACGGCTTTTTGGTTTAAATTGTCTCCAAGGCAACTGGGAAAATATTTCAAGGAAACAACGTTTAAATAAAATGATGTAGCACATAACTTCTCCATTCATGGTTTCAGTTAGCCAAGCTATTTCTCAATTGTTGGGTAAGACCAGGAGTTCTCTTGCCATTGAATCCTTTCTGGAAGGCCAGATTACCCTAAAGTCTCCAATAGGAAGGTATTGCCTTCTATTCAATTTTAACTCCAACATTTCCAGTCCCAATGGCTGTTGTCAAGATTGGCAAAGACTGAATGGATGGTAAGGGCGCGAACAGAATGGAAAGAGGCATTGATGGTTGAAAGGGAAGGAGAAACATCAGTTGTTGAGTCAGTCAAGGAAAAAATGAAAATCCAAGAAGTTCATAGAGGGAAGAATTAAAACTGAGAAGGAACAGAAGAGGAAGCTGCCAAGAGAAGGCATAAAGAGGAGGCAAAATCGGTGGCCAAGCAGTTGCCTTGCACTGAGAAAGCTACTGCTTTGCTTCAGTTCCCAGAAGCTCCATAAAGTGCTAAAAAAACTCCTATGTGGAACCTACGAGAGACACTTTCAATTAGCATCAACCATACTGGGATACATAATGAACCAACAGTCTGAACTGATAAAAGTAAGGGGTTCATCAGATAGAAGAACCAAACCAACATCATGTGGGCCCAGAAGCTTATCTCGGGAAGGCAAAGATGATTTAGTAGGCATTTACTGAAAGCTGATGGGATGAAATTCATGAGTGGGATGCTGAGTCCAAAAAGCATAACTTATGCTGAATTAACAGGCCAGAGAAAATGGGAGAAGGAAGAGTATTATGGGTAGTCCTCACTTAACAACCATTCGCTTAGTGATGGTTCAGACTTACAACAATGCTGAAAAACCAAATTGCCACCGGTCCTCACTCTTATGGCCAACATAGCATCCATGCAGTCATGTGATCGTGATTTGGGTGCTTGACATCTGGTACGCATTTATGACCGCCACAGAATCCCATGGTCACATGTTTGCCATTTTCAATCTTCCTGGTTGCCTTCTGGCAAACAAAATCAATGGGGAACCTCATGATTTGCTTACCATGTAGTTTGCTTAACACCTGCTGTGGTTCATTTAACGAACCCTGCAAAAAAGATTGTAAAATCGGGTTGGATTCACTTAATGACTGCTTCATTTAGCAACCAAAATTCTGGTTCTAATTGTGGCTGTTAAGCAAGGACTACCTGTACATATGATGGAAGTGCACCCATGCACGGAGGTCCAGGAATCTGAGCCCAAGCTTCCAGTCAAGAGCATTTGGGTAAGAATATACGGGAGTGGAAACAACAAAGACTTTATTGAGGAGTACATGCTATGGACCACCAAGTCAGGCAGAAGATCTGGATAATGGACCACCTAGACCAGCTTAGGGAGGAGAGACACAATTGGATGGTTGAACAGGGCACTTCAACCATCCAAAGGACTCAGCCAAGACTTCAAGTCCCAAAATTCCTGAGGATCAGGAAGCAATGCCCCGGCATCTGCTGTGCTTTTCCACCTGCCGGTATTTAAGGCCCTCTGCCTCTCAGTCAAAAGCTAGTAAACAACTGTTAATATGAGTAGCCATTGCTAGCTTGATCCTCCTTGAACCCATCCAGTGCCTCTTTAAAAACCATCCCAACTGGCTGTTCTTTCCACACCTGCTGGCAGTGAATTCCACAATTTAATTATGCAGGGTGTGTAAAAGTATTTCCTTCTGTTAGCCCTGAATCTTTATACATTTAACTTCAACAGATGATCTCCAGATCCAACTTTATGGGAAAAGGAAAGAAAAACTCTCTATCCACATAGTCTGTGCCAGGTGTTGCCATAGAGTACATACCTCTATTATGTTTCTCTAACCCTCTTTTACTCCCAAATGCCCAAATTGCTGAAGTATTCATAAGACAGCTGCTCCAGCCCTCCAGAGACTTTGGTTAGTCTTCCTGGCACTTTTTTTTTTTTTTGGCTCAGGAATATCCTTCTTAAGGTCTGGTAACCAGAACTGTCACAGTTCTCTTGAGAAACATCATCATTTATTTTCTTCTTTATACCAGGACCATCCTGCTTCCACTCTGCTGCATGGCTGGGACTATCCTGTGATGGAGGAGCATGCAATTGCATGTTGTGTTCAAAAGGCAGGCAGGCAGGCAAGGTGTGGTTAAAAAGTCCTTTGTAGGACTTCAGCAGAAGCACACTCTTAAAGGAGATCCTTTTTTAAAAAAAAAACCCTAAAGGGAAAATTCTCTCCGTCAACTCAATTTTTAAAGTCAGGCTTTAAATGTGAAAATGAATTACTTAAATCAAAGTTTAAGAGCTAGGTTTTGCCCATTAACCTTCTCAACCTCACCAAAAAATGTGACAAATGCATCACAAGCTAAGTTCCCCTACAGCTTCCTGGGAGGCAAAATCAATCAACTGCATCCCCTGGGATCAACAAGCTTGCTTATTCCCATATTATTTTCACATCTCCTCCTATATCTGGCTTCTTCATTCCTTCTGTATCCAGGGTCACCGTATCTATCAGCACCAGCAGTAATTCTAACTGAACACTTTCTAATTAGATCTGCCCCTTATCAAGCAGAATCCATTAATTCAAGTACCAGAATTGTTACAGATCACAGTAATCTTATGCTTCATGTAATAGGAAGCAATCCTCCTCGTTCTTAAATTTTCAGCTGTTTTTCTCGGGAGCAATGTGAGCTTCTGCTCTACATTAAGCCCAACCTTCGTATTTGCAGGAGATGCAGGAGAACTCCTATTTCTAGAGGCCAGCAAAGAGTTTTGAAGTCAAAAGATTCCAACCTTGGAACATCCTATTCTGACCTTGGAGCAGCTGCTCTGAGGTCACTTGGGACAGTCCATTTCAAGATGGAAATGGCCATGGCAAGCAAAACTGGTACCAGAACACAGTAAGTAATTTAATATATCACAGCACTTCCTTCTTCATCCACCTTCTCCTTCCAGATTTTTCTTTTCTTGGAGCCTCTTACAACTCTCCCCAAAAAAGCCAAAAAACACAACACCTTTCCTTATTCTCCTTTTCACTTTCACTAATACTTCCCTTTCTACCTGCTACTAGCAAAGTGTTTACAATTATGTAAACTTTCCTACCAACTGATACTGGAGCTAACAAAGCTACTCTGGGCACTGTTATATAGTACCATTTCATTCATTATGGGGTGATGGTGAAGGACAAATCACATTCTGCAACAAAAAACAACCATGGGCTTCTACCTAAATTCCACGGATGAATGTTGATGTGGCAAAGATTGATCCTTGGGTATCTTTGCTATGGCCAGCTAGTTTGGAGCAGTGGTTAAGGCACTGGGCTGGAATCTGGGAGACGGTGAGTTCTAGTCCTGCCTTGGGCACAAAGCCAGCTAGGTGACCTTGGCCCAGGCCCTCTCCCTCAGCCCTAGGAAGGAGGCAATGGCAAACCACTTCTGAAAAACCTTGCCAAGAAAACTGCAGGGACTTGTCCAGGCAGTTTCTGAGAACTGTACACAATTGAACAGTTAAAAAATAAATAAATCTTTATTATGCATGGGGTGACCCATTTTCCAAAGCCTATAGATATGACATTTTAACACCAAGCCACTACTTGGGGATATATCCTCAAATTGATGTATTCTCAAGATGAAGATGGAACATTAGAATTTGAACAGATCTTGTTCAGAATAGTGGCAGCTGTTAAAATGTGCATGGTACCAACAGTACTATTTCTATTTTGTACTTTACCAATAAAATTAAAGATAACACTTAGAAATGACAGTACATAGTTGCTTATTTTGCCTTAGGTGAGAACTGCAGATTACATAAAACTCTGTTAAAAAAAAAAAGAAATTAAATGGAACAATATTAGCATTAGGGATGGGGGAGAATTCAGTTTGGTTCACATTTTAATATCAAGAAATTTACTTTGCATTTCTCAAATATATGAATCAGATGCCAGTAATCCTTCAGCTTATTGGATTCCCAATAATCCTTTTCACAAGTAAAGGAGAATTCACACAAAAAAGGCATACTTTTAGGCAACAGGAAAACTTTGTATGCTCAGCAATCGCAATTCTTTTTCAATGAAAAGCTCTACTGAAATTTGATAAGAGAACATGTTTTATCACACAACACTACCAGTCATCCTGGCTCTGACTTGCATTTTATATTGCTTTAC
Source organism: Candoia aspera (assembly GCF_035149785.1). NCBI lineage: Eukaryota > Metazoa > Chordata > Lepidosauria > Squamata > Candoiidae > Candoia > Candoia aspera. The sequence continues at coordinate 94,876,752 of NC_086158.1, read as the reverse complement.
TTAGACCTCTACCTTGAGATCTTTGTCTGGTTCTCAGCATCCCACTTCAAGAAGGTTTCAGAAAACCTGGAAAATATTTGAGATAATGATCAGAGTGCTCGTAACTCCTGTAAGTCTGTGAAGGAAGACTGAAGGAACTGGATATATACTTTATAACCATAGGAAAAAGTGGCTGAAGGGAATATACCTGGAAAGAGGTCATGCAGAAGGTCAGGATTGAGTCTTTCTCATTTCAAAGAGCAAGATATGGAATAAAGGATCTAAGTTACAGGAAAACAAATTTGGATTGAATGTGAGCAAACACTTCCTAACGCTAAGAGAAGTTGATGGTGGAATCAATGACCCAGAGAGGTCTTGCTCCTCTTTATGGGATGTCTTCCCATGGAGGACAAACAGTCATCTGTCTGGGATGGTTTAATTTGGATTCCTGGACCAAACAACTCTAGGTTTCTATTGTATATGCATGAACAGTCTGCTGTGGCTTGTTCAACAAACCATAGTTAAACAAAAACAAGGTTTAGTGTTATATAAAGATCTCACTAATGTGGAATTATAGTTTATTTTTAAAGCAAGAACAGGAAATAGATCACTCCCTTTGCATAAAGGGAATACAGAAATAAGAACAGGAATCTGAATTAGGTGCAGCTCATTCCTGATCCAACAAAGATGACTGTTTTAAAAAACCCTAAAGATCCCAAGTAATATTTTGAACATCAGCTAAGTTTCATAGGCAGCCACTATAACCATTGCATGACTGCAGAGTCACCCACTTTTTCCCCTATATGATTATACATTTGGAGTTTCATAATATTAAAAAATCTATTTAGAAGGGGAGAAAAAGCAATCCTGCCGTTCCACAGCCAAGTGCCTAGCTGATTTCACTGACTGAGGCAGAGAGAGAAAAGTGAGGGCTATAGCTAATTGGGGCCATCTTCCAAGCACAAACCATTTCATAGAGTTAATCAAACAAAAAGCTTCCACTGATTGGTAATTAAACATCCAGGATGCGCATAGGCTGTCAGAACTGTGAAGCCAAAATTATCTGTCATATAGTTTAGCCCTCACTTTCAGGATGGAAAGCATTGTAGCTGCCTCCAGTGAGAGGGAACCATCCCTATCTATGCAAAAGGGGACTGGCAAAATGCCAGTGACTGATTTAGCAAACAACTGGTATTAGTTCAGAGAGACAAGAATATTCAAGCCACCTCTTTCCAGAATGAGTAGCAAATGCTAGTATCTAGGGCAGTGTTTCTCAGCCTCAGCAACTTGAAGGTGTGTGGACTTCAACTCCATGGCTGGCTGGGGAATTCTGGGAGTTGAAGTCCACACACCTTCAAGTTGCTGAGGCTGAGAAACACTGATATAGGGGAAGGCTAAATCATTTGGGTTGGCAATACGGAAAAGTAGTTCAGATGAATAAAAGAAAAAACAGGAGAAGGAAAAGAACCAACAACACTGACCAAAGCAATACTTAAAAGTCTGGAAATACATTGTCCTCACATTCTTTGTTTTGTCTGAGATGTTATTTTGTGGCATGCAAAACATAAGCATGCATGATTATGCCCAATCCCTTCTAACGTTTGAGAGATTCTTGGGTGATCGTTCCCCAGTTCCCACTCTTACGTTAACCGCTATATTTTACACTTCTGTAATGTGCTGATGTGGTTCACAGGTTTCATTTGTCAGTGAACATTTTGCTAATGCACATTTTGAAAAAAGCAATGTAATTTTTAAACTTATTTTAAGTGAATGGAATGGATTTAGGAACAACCACAAATAAATTGTGGCAGTATTTTTTTTTTAATGGCTAATATTCAAAAATACTTAGGGAATACTGGATGTCATTATTCACAACAACCACATTTAAGAGTTATATTAGTTTTACCTCTATGGCATGGTACCAAACATGTGTGTTTGTGTGATTAGAAAAAAATTTGGACACTCGATAGCAATACATGATTCTGGAGGATCTCCAACTCTCAGATTCATTTTTAAGGTGTTCAAGAAACTGCAGGGGGAAAGGATTGGGAAAAACTTACTGTCCTTAGAAAAATCCATCCATGACTTTGAAGCCAACCTTGTATTTGAAAATTATAAGAATAAACCTAACACTTGTTCATCTTTGGGTGATTTGCTGCATAAATTGAATACAATATAATAAAAGCAGATTTACAATGAATCTTTCGATTTCAATTTGATTTTATTAGGGTCACTAACCAGTACAAGATACAATTCTATAAAAATATGCACATTAACTATTAGCCATAAAATATGAGCCATCTAAATTAAAATAATTTTAAATTTGAGTTTACGAGTTCCAATTAAGTGTTAAAATATGTTTGGATTGCGATGTAAGAAGCAAATTTACTAGTCTTCAATTCAGCTCACTTGATTGTAAGTTTGGAGTTTATGTATGAAGCCCATAATGGACACATTATGTGATTTTGTTCCCTTGCCTTTCACTAGAACAGAAGGCAGAAGAGCTACAGTGAATGTTTCTAGTGTTTCAGTGACTGAAGCACATTTTATAATCTTGTAAGAAATGGGATAAATTGCACCCTTGATTTGACAGGCAAACAGGCAGTGGCAACGCTGTCTTAAGAATGTCTCCATATTGCTTTGTCAAATGTCTCCGACCCACAAAGTTTGCTGGTAGATGCTGCCAATCTTCCCACACTAGGCCTGACTTTTGTGGTCTAGAAGATGTCACACAACAACCCAAATCAAGCAGGAGCACCTCATCATTTGTCTCAAACACAAGAAAACCAAGAAAAATGTCAGTGCAAACTTCCAGATGAAAAAACACACAGTCATCCCACTGTTACAGACACACAAAACATACTCTATATGTACACACCATCCTTTTCTCTCTTCCCTCAACCCTGCTTGTTTTGAGATATGTCAAATATATGTATGTATGTATGTATGTATGTAATGTCTATAGCAAGTTATTCAACAACAGCAAAATAAATATCTCCCTCTTATGTCTTTGATTATTCTGAAAAGAAAATTCATCAGATTCCCCCTCACAGACATGTGCCTCACTGTACATAGAACCGAAACCTTGCATGAACTCACCTCTGTAATAAACTTGCTAAGTAGAGAAAGCACTATCTCAGCCCCAAGTATTTATTTGTTGGATTTCATAAATCTGTTCAAGATAGGGCACACAGCATTTTCTCCACAATGATAGCTCTGTAATAGGTCAAAGGAGAGAATGTTCTGGAGAACACTGAAATGTTCTATTTTGCTTCTGGACTGTGCTGATCTGGCCATTCCATAGTTGTGCAGGGGGTTTCTGAAAATAAATCTTCAGGAACAGGAAGTGATTCTCAAAATTCTGGGATGGAATGGACCCATGAGAGAGAATGACTGATCCAAGGTCACCCTGTAAGCTTCCATGGCAGAAGATGGACTTGGACCTGGTTCTCCCCATCTGAGCCCAGCACCTGAACCACTAAATTGCAGCATAAGTATTAGTGTGATAAAAATGACTGAAATCATTTATGTGAGCCATAATTGCTGTATACACAAGTACTGCTACAGTTATTAATAAACAGTTACCACAGTCATACCACAGCAACCAATTTCAAATGAATACTCAAAGACTTCTGGTAAGTTACAAAATGTCCATTTAATTATTTCTCATAGCTTTGAGACAACGAGTACTACCATGGAGAAGAAGGAATCATTGTGGTTAAGAGAATTCCCTTCTTCATGTTTCAAGAAAACAGCATAGAACTTACACATCAGAAGAGAAATCCCCCCTCTGGATTGATAGCTGTGAACTGGCACACTCGAGCATTCACACAATAACAGCCCAGAGTCCAAGCTCCTTTTACTGTTTTAAGGAAGCGAAATGACCAGCACAAGAGCAAAGCTGCGAATGGAGAGTTCCCACGCAAACCTACATTTAAAACTGCATTCACATAATTACTTTTCCCACCACTCCCCACTAAAGCATGTCACCCCCCTTCCCAATCCAGGTGGCTCTCTGGTGTATCTCCTCTCACTGGCCTTGATGTGTGAACACCATAAATCCCTAGCCATAATAATCCACTTCACATTCCAACCCAACACCCCCTCCCATCTGGCAACACGGAGTCTCTTCCCAGTGATAAGAGACCAAAGGAAGATGCTCCCATAAGGAGTTCTGGGAACCTTTTGATCGGAGGATCTGACACTTTGCTTCTGTTGATATCCTACCAGGTTTTGCTGCCTGCACAGTGACAGAGCTCCTGAGGGATTTGGGGCCAATCAGTCTCTCTCCCTCTCACCCTGACAGTCCAATAAGGTGGGTCCTTCCTTCCTTCCTTCCTTCCTTCCTTCCTTCCTTCCTTCCTTCCTTCCTTCCTTCCTTCCTTCCTTCCTTCCTTCCTTTCCTTCCTTCCTTCCTTCCATCCATCCATCCATCCATCCATCCATCCATCCATGCTTCAATCTTAAAGTAAGGATCATACACCCAGTAACACCTAGTAACAAAATTATAGTAAGCACAATATAAAACAATATATATTGATCATATCACACCAAGGAAAAATCATAGAAAAATAAGTAACCTTCATTTATTGCAGGATGGGGGGGGATACCCCAAAGATTTCTGGGGGGAAAAAAAGCCCCTATAATAATAGCCATTCTTAACCTCAACCAGGTGGGGACTAAACTGATTCTGAGATGAAGGTGGTTCCATAGAACTCAGTGGCAAAATCTGGCCTTAATGGTTCATGATAGTAATGTTCATGTAGAGTGGGGTCCCAAAGGGACCCCCCCTTCTGGAACTTATTGGACGGGGAGCAGGGGGTCCACAGATATTCAGATCCTGAACCACCGGCACCTTGAATTGCACCTGGCAGCTAATTGATAATTACCCCAGCTTCCCAAGCAAAGGTGCATAGGCTGATTGGAGCTGTTGAGAAAAAATGCCATAAATAAATACTGTAATCATGTGGTGCATAAATAAATACTGGGAAAAACTGTAGGCTACACACCTCATCAATTATGACAGTTAACAACTTTGAAGACTGATATACAACATTACTTCAGTTAAATTCAAAGGTCTCTTCCATTTTACATAAATAACCCAGCTGATTATCTTGAACATTGCAAAAATGCTTGAGATTATGATTTCAGGTTTGAACTTGAAATCTCGTTTCAACAAGTCCTCAAAAATATATCATGAATATATTCTACTCCCTGTTTTATTTATATCATACAAATTCTTTCTAGATGATGTTGGCAGGGTTGCAAGCAATTACTATATATTACTATGTTTGATGGAAGTGTCCAATTAGTTTTTGAAGAAATTAGGAAAATAATTCAACAACTGTTACCAAGTCTCCGGCTACTGATTTGTTGTCCAGATTTCCTAAATCATATAATTTGATGCAGCAGATAAAACTGATTCATTTTCCATTGTTAGCTGCTAGAAGTCATACCACAAAGCACTGAAAAAAAAGTACATCTCTAATTGGATTTGTGATCTTTAAAAGTATGTGAAATTAGTTTTAAACTTATAATTAAGTTAAACTTTATTCAAATTTAATTACTATTTAAGATATATTATCAACATTTCCTAATAAATTATCTTCATCTGATCAAATGTCATTCTGGCTGACAATTGAATATAGATTGTTAAAATGTTTATATATGTCTTTACAATCACATACACATTCCTATTTCCAAGTTTATTTTCACCTTTTTTCCCCCTTTCCTTTCTGATTTATCTTCCTGTTGAACTCTCTATCAGAGCCTTGATATACTGCTGGTTTGGTAAAAAAAATTCCCCTTCCCCAAAATATTTTTCTTTCAAGAAACTAGTGGTAGTTTTTATATACATTTAACATTACCTCAAGGAAAGCAAGGGAAACTGTACATTTTAAAAATTAAGTTGTGGAATAATATAAGCATCATTAGTCTATTGAAACATATATGGTGATTTGGCAATTCACAGTAGTGGTTATGATCTGGATGGATAATTCATGGAAAGGTCACTCTCACTTTATGAACGTCAGAACCAGAACAGAGGAATAATCACCCACAGCAGTGTTCCCCAACCTGGGGAACTTCCCATTTCATCTCCCAGAACTCTTTGACTAAGCATGCTTATTACTACGAATTCTGGAAGCTCAAGCTTAGAAGTTGCTCAGTTTGGGGAAAAACTGATCCATTAACTATAATGATCTATAGCAGCCTTTTCCAACATGCTCTCCTTCATATATGTTGGATCACAACTCCTATCATCAAGCCAGCATGACTATTTGGCTAGTAAAGATGGGAACTGTAGCTGAACACATCTGAAGTGGATAAGGCCAACTGTTGCCAAGATAATGGGATATACTTGTTAGTTAAGGGCAATTCATTCTGTGCTCATCTTTGTTGCATATCCTTTCTGGGGAAAAAACAAAAACTTTTACCATGTGCTTGTCCTAGGGCTCAGATTCCACTGCAGGCTAGGATATTGCAAAAACTCAATACATTATCTTAACAGATTACAAGAATGAGACCAAGCTGGGGGTTTTAAATGGCCTCTTTTTCTTGATAATAAAGACATTTTTCATTTTAAGGTTGATATATTAATGCATCATTGATGCCAACATGAGCCGGCAATGCAGTGACAGCTCTTTCAACATCAGTGGCATTGTGCTATGGAATCATCTACTGAATCTGTGGTTTTCCATGCAACATGAATCTCAATTACAGTCTCCCTAATTGCTGTAAAATGAAGGCAATTGATTATTTCCCACAAGCTTCATTTTCCTCTGCAGCCAAAAGGCTCTACTAGGCATTCAAGTTTCTACTAATAAAAATTCCAGCAGTTGGTTTACTTATTTATTTATACTAAGGCCAGGAATAAAAATGAATAAACACTCATCAAATACATATGACACTGTGTGTGCGTGAGAGCGTGCATTCAAATACACGATACAGCATATATGTATGTATATTTACATTATAGTATTTGACATAGCACTGCTTCCTCTCTAGATTTAAGAAAGATTCAGTGGCATTTTCCAGCTTTCAGAAGGGACGGACCTCTTATGAAAATGTTTAGTTTAGCGCCAAATGCCAAATTGCCGTTTTAACAAACAAGAGGTCTTTTACCTCCTGTTGCTTCAGAAGACCAGATCTCCCCTCTCTGCTACGCATGGTAGCAAAGCTTACCTGCTACCATCCTTTTAAATGCCAAACCCCCCATACATATCACAGATGCTTTTTGCAAAAAAAAAAAAAAAATCAGTTATGTTTCTAAACAGAACTACCCTGTAGGTGGAGTGAAGAAAGATTGTTCATGAAACACAACTGCAAGGCTGCTTTGGGACTGAGAAACAGTTACACTTTTCTTTCGATCTCGGCCCCAACTATAAGATTAGAACAAGAGAGGCATATTATATTGACCTTTCTTACTTTTAAATGGTGCATGGATATTAAAAACTGCTCAGAACTTTACTGCATTTGTAAGACATTTACTCGACAATACAATTAAGGGTCAGAATTCAGTAACTGGAAAAAATATGCCTAATGTTTGCAGAGATCCAAACTGTATGGCCTGCCACCTAGAGGACAGCAAAGCTGACACCAGATATTCTTCCCTAAGGAGGGCATTCCAGAATTTCTTCTTTGTCAACCAAACATATTGTGGAGACAGTGTTTGCAGGTGGCCATCATGGATCCCCAGGATAATTAAAGATGAGGACCAACTTTGAACTGAATCTGCAAACTAATAGGACACAAGTGTAGTTTTTTTTTTTTTTTTAAGACTACTGTGATCTGGGTTATCTATGCTAATGAAAACTCTGGGTAATGCACTCGGTAATACATGCAATTTCTAAACCATTTCCAGCAAAAACCTAATTCTAAATGTAGCATCAGATCTTAGTGCTGTTCCCACAACATGCTTAACTAGGTCAATGGAGAAGTTAGGAACACCAAAATGGAGTTAATTAGTCCAATCAACTAACTGCCAGGCAATTAGGTTTTATTCTAAACAAACCCAGCCTTGCATTCTATTAAAGAAACTCTATGCAGTCAACTAATTCCTCCTATGTCATGCAAGCTACTTACTAAATGGTTAACTATCCCTTTTAACATCTGTAACTGAAGCATAGTCCTAGACAGGCCCCATAAAAATGGAGCTTCTCTAGGCACTCCATTTCTGTCATTATTTTAGCTCCCTCTCCACAAGGAATCAAAGGGTGGTTTTAAAAAGTAGCAAAAAATGCAGCAGATATGTTTTTTAAAAAAATTCTTTTCTCCCTATGGAGGAAAACACACAGACACATCACTGGCAGGAAGTAGAAAAGGAAATGAGAACCCCACAGATGCAGCAGTTAGGAAGACTGAAAAAAAGGCTGCAAGATGATTGATAGGTCACCTAAAAATTGCATGTTGCCAGTACACAAATGCAAATTAATTGACTGGAAGAGAAAAGGGCTGGGTTATTCATGCCATAGCAACAGGGTTGATAGGGATGGGATGGACTGTCTCTGTCCATCTGAATCCTGTGATTTGTGCCTTTCAAGGAAAGGCTGGATCAAAGAGCTCTAATAATATAAAAATCCATTCTTTTTTTGGAAGGAGAACCCTATCCAGATGTGGTTGGATTCTATGTCCCTGAATTAGAGGAAGTTACTTTGGGATTAAACTATGAAGTATTGGCCCTCATTCAGTCCACTGGATTTCATCTAGCCTGTTAAGATTAGTTCAACATTTTATCTTATTATTTAATTCATATGTTAATGAGTTGTTGAGCTGGATCAGCATATTACAGATATCTCAAATCCCTAGATTACTTTTTTTTCAGCAGTATCATATCAATGCTAAAAGTATGATGGCTGAGATTGATCTTAGAGGACCCCATAGCAGAAATACAAAGGGGTTGAGCAGAAGGCTATCAGCATGATCCTCTGAAAATGACACATGTCTAGCTTGAGTACCAACTCAGCTGCAGACCTGACTCTGAGGTATAGAATAGTTAGTGGTGGTGGTATTGCTGAAAAGTCAAGGATAACCAAAATCAAAGAGAAAGATCTGTTTAAGGTGTGGTTGCTATCAATCTTCAACCAAGTTGCTCTATAGAAACATTTAATAACCATGTCAATTACTGTGGCCACAATAACCCTGATATAATTTATGTTATATATGTATATATCCAGTGAAGCTTTGCATTTTGCCAAAATAAATCTCGCTGGCATTTAACCCTCATCACCAACATTTGGCTTAGCATATATATTTGATGGGAGGAATACAAAGTTATGAAGCAGGAAACTTAACTTCTATCTCCCTTTAGGAGCAAAAGCTAATCTTTCCATTGCCCACCAGTGGAAATACTTGAGTAATATTTAATTTGAAATATAGGTTGATAAGATTTGGTCAATAGCTCTGCCAGAGAAGGTCTCTAACAGAATTCATTTGCTCAGAAAATAAAAAGAGAAAGCAAACATTATTTTATTAGGCCTGGCAGAATTACATCTTTTTTATAAAAGATAAAATGAATACACTTCAGGACATATGGACGGTGCAAAAAACTTGTTGTCGGATTGTTTAATGTAAATGTAGAATTTTTGTGATGCTATTTTTTTTAAAAAAAGACAAATATCCTGAGCTATGTGGTCCTGTGCTGTGCTGAAAGAAATTTGCACCATGTGAAGAGCCAACGAGGGGAAAACTTAAACATGCATCTAGATATTCTCAGCACTACTGCTATATCGACTTTATTTCATGGGACCAAAATAGATGCTTCTAGATTTTAATTAGCATGCATCAGTAGTGTAACCTTTGTCCTGAACAATCTGAGCCCCTTAACTGCTCAACAGGTGATACCCATGGAAGTTAATCTGATTTCTGGAATAACAGCCAACATTCCTGATTCAATGTTTTCAACGCCTTTGATTTCTCATAGAACCTGAGTATTGGAAATGTCTCTCCAGCATTATAATCAATAATAATGTTGAGATCATATTGCTTTTTTTTGTTAGAAGGTGGCCCATCTCATATGTAAGTTGATACTGTTTCTTTCTGTACATATATGTTGGCATCCATCTGTTCCTTTTTTTAAACTGTTTTTTCCGGGACGCTTTGCCATCCTGTCCCCAGTGACCAGTGGGCTTTATCGCCCAAAGGGTGCACTCTTCCAGGGGATGGTGAGATAAACAACAAAACGGGGCTTCCCTTTTTCCCCAAGGATATTTCTGAAAGCTGCAACAAAACAGTGTCCTCCAAGAATTGCTGGAGAAACCAGTTGTACCAAATGTCACCACAAACGGTTCCACAATATTGGTGATTGCTACTGATGCCATGGAAACCAAGGACTCTGCTTCCATGAACAGGCGGATCTACAAGCTCCAGTGAGAATCTTATTCATTTTGTAAGTCAAAACAAAGCTAACAAAAGTTCTGCTGGCTTCATTTTCCCACTGCTGTTGAAACGATTCCCAAACTCTTAGGTACTAGAATAGATGTGTCCAGTTGAAGTCCCAGGTCTGCATAATGGCTTCACTCCTTTAAGAGGGCCCTCAAAACCTCCCAAAACAGAAAACGAATTGTCCGTTCCATGTAATAGAGGAGGGAAAAACGAAATGCACGATAGGACCGTAATCAAATTAGCTGTACTTCAGTGTAAGTGAGGGACAGGTGCATTTGCATTACATATTTTGATCCCACTCTTTTGTAAGAGTGGCCTTTGGCAAGGGTGACCCTTGACCTCCCAAAAGCTGAGCATTCTTGTGCTACAGGAAAACTTTAACTGGTCCCAAAATAGCATGAAAAGAGTTACAGAGATAGGGGCAAGATAGGCTTGTACAATGTCCACTTAGCAATTTAAAGGTTATACATAAAAAGGCAAAATAATAATAATAATAATAATAATAATAATAATAATAATAATAGCATATAAATGCAAAATAACTCCTACTTCCCTGTGGCCTCCAGTGTATATCCATTCTCCCATTGTTGCCCAGATCAGCCCATCTGTCCTTCACATTTCTGAAAGGTGCACCAAAGAAATCATATTGTAGGTGTCCACCTCCTGGGATCCACAGATGACCTCCAGAGTTTGCATCCTTTGTTGTTCAATCGAGCCAAATGGCCAAAGGGATGAAACACCCAAGTAACCCCCCAAATCAAATATATCTAAATATTCCAACACATCTATTGCCCCCCATACTAACAATCTCCACAACTGCACACAGTAGGTGCTTCCATAGCTTTATATTGGTTCAGTCCACATCAATGAACACCTCCTGCCCCACCCCTTGCGTTTTTAACACTTCCAAAATATACTCAAGTCACACTGATGCCATTTGGACCCCCTTTGATGGCTTTTGTCCTTTTGAGTTCATGCATCGTAGCAATGCAATTCCTGCGGTGACCAAGGCAGTCCTACAGCAAATCAGCCAGAACTCTCCTTCAGAGATACCTTCATCTGTTACTGTGATGCCTTTCAAGCTGGCACTGGTTAGCATCCCCCAGGTTTAAACCTGGATCTCTCTAATCCAGCCCCCAACCCCTGGCTGTAAAGCAACAATGGCTTTTGAGGACCCTCAAATGAGCCCAAGAATGCCAAGCCTTGAGAGATGTAGGATTAATTGGCAGCTCTTCATATACAAGCAGCACCTAAAACGTGCCCCCTCCCTGCCTGCCTCCCCAAGTCACAGTTGCCAATTTTTTAAAAAAATTATTATTATTATTACTGTTTTATTTTATGTTTTGAAAGAGACTCCAAAGCACAGTCACGTCTGTTTTATGGTGATTCTTTGGGATTCTGGAAAAGTAACTTGGAAAAGCAGTCCAGCCTTCCCACTCGTCAGGAGAAGGTGGAGAGAACAAGCGGCTTGCATGGTATATTCCTTCCTCAGCCTCTTGGCTCCTGCTTTCTCCCACGCCCCCTCCTGCATTTCTGCTTGCCCGTGCTGCTGAATCTTTTCACAGACTGCTCCCCCTGCAGAAAACAGCAGAATGGGACACGCTTGCTCCAAAGCTAGCCGGCAGCTGTCACATACCAGAGGCAGCAAGAAGGCTGAGCAAAGAAGCTCACTCTGTCATTTAGGATGACTCACAGGGAATTGGCAGTAATTCCCCTCCTTCTTGTAGTGGACAGAAGCCACCTCAAAAGCTACGCTGGACCAGATCAAGGTAAGGCAGGAGAATTACATCCTCTCTCTCTCTTAAGCAATCGAGTTCCCAGGCTTTTGAAGGATGGCTGAGCGATCGAGATTGGGGTTATCCACTTGGCAGGGCATGCCACTTCTAATTCCTTCCTGGAGATATCTCTAGGGTGCCTTACAATCTCTGAAATCCTGGCTCTCAGCAGACAGATTGAAGCCAGCCACATCAACTGCTTTCCTTTCTCAAGTGCAACTTTCATCATGAGGCTGTTGCACCCATGTTGCCCCTGAAGGACGAAAAGATGCTCCACGTTCCTAAAGTCTCATCTCTGGAAGTAACTTGGGGACCACTTTTAGGAAGCCAGCTGACTGGGAATCTATCTGCCCCTTTTCAATTTTCCTCACATAGGACTTAATTTAACCCCAGTTTCAGGATGCAAAAGAGAGAAAAAAAACCATTCCACAGATCCTTCACAATCTAGAGGCTCCCAAAGACAAATAGATGTCCTTATTTTATGCTGAGTATTTGGAAATCTAAGGTACTCACTCCAGCCATCTGCAAATGCAATAAGGGTCTGTCTGTTGAACTGGCTTTACTGTATAGATACTGGTTAAAACATTGGTGTTATATTTTTAACAAGAATACCTTCAGGAAAATCCCAAACGTTGAGATGATAACCCTTATTATTTAATAGTTCTGGGGGATGGATGGATAGATAGATAGATAGATAGATAGATAGATAGATAGATAGATAGATAGATAGATAGATAGATAGATAGATAGATAGATAGATAGGCTGGCTGTATTTTTCTCTTGCTTTCCAATTTCTCTTGCTTTCCAATTGAAATTTATGTATAGCTTGCAAAATCTTGCTTGTTTTGCTAATGTTCTTGCAATTGACAATGTAGTTCAGAAATGATATCAAGAGGTAAAGCTTTGCTGAAGTGTGTTAAATGCACAGAAGGGGACCTTAGACTGTCTTTTATGATCAATTGCCTTAAAGACTGTTTTAAACCAACAGCACCAAATAACTTCTCCAACTCTAATAAAAATGTGTGAAATGTGCTTTTTCACTTTTATCCAGATTGCATTGGATATGTGCTAAGTGGAAGTGATTTCCTGTTCCTTCTTTACTTCATTTGGTTGATTTATACCTGGTTATGGATGGGAAGTACTTTGGAATGAGTGAATGTTGTTTAAATAATTGCATGAGGCAATGAATAAATTATCCAGCAAGATTCTAAGCAGAGACTGGCTACGATTTGCCATCCAATATTCTCCATGAATTGCTGCAAGAGTTGCCATGAACACAAAATTAAGCTGTTGGAATAGCTAGCAAACCCTGATTGTTGCTAAAACTCAGTGCATTTTAGAAATGAACAGTTATATCCACCAATGGGGATAAAGATGGCAGTTCCATATTCTCCTATGAATACAGGCAACTCATATGCAGCCACTCACATAAACATGGTCTATTCCTAAGAAAGATCTGTTGCAATGTGCTTGCCTGTCATTATGTTTTATTCTTTAAAATGTTGGCATCAACCAGCTGAATGCTGCTTTAAATGCTATTATAAAATGATCTCTATAACTTATACACATATTTTTGAACATTAGTGTGTCACTTGTACCCATTTTAGGGTGGATTAGTTTTATGCTGGTCTATGGCTGTAATAAAGACTTGATTTGATCTGATTAGGGTAGTTAGTGAAAGAAAGCATATACATTTACCCAAACAGTGCTATGATAGTTCAGATTTCAGCTGTAAGTTGCTTGGCTTATTCAATCCTCCCCAAACATGACTGGTTTTGATGAACTTCAAGAGAAGGTAATTCTGTGATTGTGGAGCAAGACAGACCTTGACAAAGCCATATACAGATTGATACTCACAGGATATTTCTCTTGACCAATGAGAGGGCAATAAGATATAAGGGAGGAAGTCACCTCACCAAGTTCTTGTACCCCAAGCCTTTAAGGGACTTAGGAGTAAAATTTGGGTATCAAGTTGTGCCTGCCCATGGGAAGCCACACCAGATGATTTTTGGAATGTTATGATTCAACAGACCAACCTGGTTAACCAAGAGTTGACAGGAAATTAGTGCAACTTAGTGCATGGATTTGCTGGCTGCTCTAGCAACTTCAGGATGACAGCCAGGAGTACCCAGAATGACTAGAATAGCTGAAGGTGAAATAGTGGATGAGTTTTTCACTAAGAATTTAACTAACAACAGTGAATGAATTCAAACCATTCTATGGATCTCCTTCTCCCCTTCTCTTTCTCCTCCCCCTCCTCCTCCAATGGCATAACATGATTCTTTCATTGCTGTCTTTTAACACCTTTTTCATATCTAGCAGGATCAGTAAGAAATGTATCAGCAAGGTTTGTAAAAGTTTTGTTAATGATGGTGATGGCTTAGCCAAAGAAAGATTATCATTTGCTGTTGGCTTGCTCTGAAATACTAACACCAAGTCTGACTGGCACACTACTTCAAAGAGCTGGCAAATGCAACCTGCAGAGTCTGAACTGCTGAGTTAAAACACTCTCTGCCCATCCTTGAATCAGGAGAAAGCTATACTGGTATGAGATTTGCTGTCCCCACTGCTTTATTGCCTCTGTGCTCAATTACCTGAACTTCTTCAAAGGTGACAAAGACTAGCAAACTCTACATACAAGTAGTCCTTGCTTAACAACCATTTGCTTAGTTTGGACTTACAACAGTGCTGAAAAAACCAACTTGTGACCTGTCCTCACACTTACAACCATCATAGCATCCCCATAATCATGTGATCATGATTTGGATGCTTGGCAACCAGTTCGCATTTATGACCATCACAGCATCCTGTGGTCACATGGTCACCATTTTCAACCTTCCTGGCTTCTGGCAAGCAAAATCAATGGGGAACTGCGTGATTTGCCTAACAACCATGTGGTTCAATTAACTGCCATGGTGATTCGCTTAACGACCACCACAAAAAAGCTCATAAAATTGGGTTAGATTTGCTTAATGAGCGCTTGGCTTAGCAACCAAAATTCTGGTTCCAATTGTGGTTGTTAAGCAAGGACTACCTGTACCTTGAATATGCTGTTGGACAATGTTGGAATAAGGGGGCAAATACTATTCTAGTACAAGTACTGTTAAAGGTGAAATAAGGCTGTTTCACTCATGGGCTGGTGATGGGAAGTCATGAAAACGTGGAAGAAAAAAAGATTATGCCACAACATTCGTACCATAGTTGAGTGCAAATGAGGAAGGTCCCTGAGTCCCTTGCTTCAGTTCCATCTGAATTGTCCTCCACAGTCTTCAGCATAAAAGGCAGTTATCTTCAATCTCACTTGCCAATGGGTATAATGCAAGCTCCATTTATAGAGGGATTTGATACTTGCTAGTGGGGCATCATCAGTTTCCCCTTGGTTCTTCTGAACTGGAGAAAACAGGATTTATGGAAGTGGAGATGACTGAATTAAACAACAGTTTATTAGTACATTAGTTTATTATTAGCAACTGGGAAATGGCGGTGAGGGGCGGGAGCCACTCATGTAATCCAATTTCCTTCCCTGTTTGCAGCTAAAACATCAGGCCCATATTCACTGACCTGGGATTTGAAACCACAGAATGGATTGGACCTTCAGAAAATTCTGCTATTTGTCTTGAAACGAATGATGGGTTCATAATAAACCTGAAAATCCCAGGTGTTACTCTATTTAGAGAAATTAGCAAGGGCCAAGTGTGTCTAATTTGTTTTGCTTTTGACAAGATGAACAGTTGTGATCAGACTTTGTTTCATATCGAGAAAAAATGGGGGAATATTGGCCAGCACAGGCTAATGATTTTTTTTTCTTTAAAATATCTTATGACCAGGATGAGAAATTTGTTTAGACTATATTTTAACACCAAGTGGCCAATGCACATTTCTAGATCTAAAAAGTGAGTCTCCTTTGGGTTCTTGTACTCCTCAGATTTTGCAGCACCATTTCCCGACTGAACAGCCTCTATGTATCAGGCAAAACAGGCCCGCACATTTTGTATGGTAGGGGAAAATGCTCTAAAGCAGGGTTCCTCAACCTTGTCAACTTCTAAGCTTTGTGGACTTCAACTCCCAGAATTGGAGAGCTGGCTGGGGAATTCTGGGAGTTGATGTCCACACAGCTTAGAGTTGCCAAGGTTGAGGAACTCTGTTCTAAAGTATGGCCTTCAAAGGCTTTTGCTAATGGGACAAGATGAGCACGTGCTCAAAACAACAGAGGCTCTAAAAAGGCAAAACAGAGAGATTTCTCTCCTGTGGGGTCCTTGGTGTTCTCTGAGCTTCGTTGTTGTCTTGCAGACATTCCGTTGCCTGACTAGGCGACATCTTCAAGGCTAGAAGACAGGGTTGGTAGGGGTGTTGTTCTCTCCTTGGTAGCTCCTTGATTAGGCCATTGTTTATGCTGGAAGTCCTGGCAAATCCAGCATGCCTCATTAGCATGTGAATTAGCATGTAAATTGAGTTGTCCCACAATGCAACTCTGAGGAAGCTGTTTGTTGCCACTCCCACTTCCTGTCACTCTCTTCCTTCCTTCTTCCACCCAGGGAGAAGCAAGCATGCTACTCTGCTCTCCATTCACCAGGGCCATGTGCCCGGGCCTTGATGAAGGATTCTAACCCTTTCTTCCACACAGCCCTTGGCAGCAAATAGGGCTGAGGGTTTAGGGCAAACCTAAGTATTTAGAAAGAAACAAAGAACAAAGGAACTTCATCTTTTCCACCAAGATGGATGTAACAGAAGCAACAATAAAGTCAGTAAGAAATTATTTTACTTATCTTAAACTAATCTGTCTAAGTGTGTGATTCTTTATGCTTGGGAGGGCTGAGTATGTAAAATCAATAACCTGTGTTTCTCTGGCATGCTAACTGAAGCTATCTAAGATAATTTTCTTTTTCTCTGCCAGCTTCTCAGCTGTGTTTTAAGCTATGCTCCATTTCAGTGGTTCTAGCAGACCACTAAATTAGATTCAGTTTACTGTTTGATTGTTTGTCTGAGTTGGTAGTTCCTCAATTAGGGTATTGTTTACTGCCCTCCACCAACACTGGCAGGGCAAGCTACTGTACATAAACAGAGAGCAAGTCCCACTCCCTTCTAACACTGATGATGTTACCTAGTCGGGCAACGAAACATCTGCAAGAAAACAACAAGGCTCAGAGAGCACCAAGGACTCCACAGTTCAGCCCTGAGCTACAGAGATTCTCTTCAGATTTCTCTACCTTTTACCTGTGATTACTCTATTCCATACTTTAAGCACAATAACTGAGCCACTTTTAATCCTTGACTATCTAAAAGTAGTAGCTGGAATGGGAGTAACAGCAACACTCAAGAACAGAGGAAAGCTGGGGCACCAGAAGGGGTGTAAAGTAACCTTTGCGTATTAAGATATACCATCAGTGGAGCACAAATGGCTAAGCTGATGGAATTAATAAGAGAAAATACTTTATCTGGATTTATTTCCACTTGGCAACCACTTTTAGACTACTTGCTAATATTAGAAAAAGTTGAAGTATTGTTTTTAGGTTTTACTGATTGAATGGTTTGCATTGATGGAAATAATGTTATTAAGATTTAATTAATGGTAAGAGATTATATTTGAAATTTATATACTGTATATATCTGTACTGGAGATAGTTGGAAGCTACTTTCTGTTTCTCTTTTCTAACTATTTGCACTTTTATGTTTTTTTTTCTTTTTTCTTTAGTTCTGGATTCTAACTTTTCTATACTGTTGTGTATTTTATCTATACTTTGAAAATCAATAAAGCTTAATATAAAAAAAAAAGATATACCAGAGAAGGAATGTTCTTTTTGAGCCAAACTAAGCATGGGGCACATTGGAGTAAGTCTGGGTGTCTTTCTTTTTGCACCGGCTGAGCTTTGTGGATGGACTGGAGATGGAGACATGCAATTGCCAAGTAAAGGAGAATTTATTTCAACTACAGAAAGAGGAAGAGAAGATCACATCCCTTCCTCCTTCCCTGCTAACAGATAAGGTTTAAAAAAAGCATGAGACCGGCCCTTTTTACAAAATACAGGATCACCCTGTTAATGACTAAGAATAACAAGAAAAGTTAATGAACAGGTGTTTTATCAACAAGCTCAGTGTTGCCAGGGCTGCAAGATAAGAGGTTGAGCTCAGGGTAGAGAAGACTGCAAGGTTGTACAGCTTGAGAAAATGCCCATTTTTATGAAAAAGAAGTAACCAATGCTGTACCATACCTTCTTCAACATGCAGAGTTCAGTAGATGCTCAGCCACCACACATCCAAGGATGACATGTAACTCACCACAAGCGCTGGGCACCAGACAGCAAGAACTTCTTCTGAAGTCCAAGGTAGCCCTTCAAGAAAGCCAAAAAACAACAAAAAATGATACCCCAAATCTAGAGTTTAGGACTTGAATTTGCAAGCAAGACCTGGGGCAATCGAAGCCTCAGTTCTCCCTGCCTGTAGAGAAGATATATTAATTGATAATAAATGGAGAGTCAGTTTTGTCTGGGGTGTCAGGCCACTCCATACAAAACTGTCATGTACCTTATATACACAAATAGGGTTAAAAAGCTAAAAGTTTAAAACTAGATAATAAAACAGTTCAACGCACAGGTCTAGCAGTACATAAAATTTGGCATTGATTAAACTTTAGAGCAGGGTTTCTCAACTAGGGTTCCATGGAAACCAAGGATTCCGTGAGAGGTCACTAGGGGTTCCCTAGGAGATCATGACTTATTTAAACAGATATTTCAAATGTGGGCAACTTCACATTAAAGAGGCAAGTTTCATTCTTTATTTCTAGTTTAAGAACACTGTAAATGCATATAGACAGGCCTACCCATGAAACAAATATAATGGTTTTGTAACTTCTGACCTGTATTTGAGCCTGAATGTGCAGGGGTTCCCCGAGGCCTGAAAAATATTTCAAGGGTTCCTCCAGGGTCAAAAGGCTGAGAAGGGCTGCTCTAGATTAAGCGAGAGTGCAGCTGACAAGACCCCGCTTCCCCCAAGGCCTGTTGAAAAAGCCAGGCTTGGATGGCCTTTCTGAAATCCCGCAGCTCTGCAAAAGTGTTGGTTTAAAATCATGCTTTGCCCCACTACTGAAGTTGCCTTTAGAAGAAAACACCTGTAGAAGATAAATGTGTGGCCTGATCCATGAAAGGTCCAGGTGATCCATTCAATGGTCAGCTTTCACATCTTCCTCCTCCTCTTACCCCAAGAGATCTGTTCTCATTCCTCCTCGATATATCATGGATTAAACCTCTCAGGGTAATTATTATTATTAGTTAAAAAAAAATAGAACGGGAAGTTGTTTGTGTTCTACAGCAACACTGGAATGCACTTCAACGTCACACTTTTGGTTCTTCTGGTTTGGCTCTTCTATTGCGAAGAGCACAGCTTAACAGAGCCCTAGGCTGAGTACTTCTGAGAAATATATTAAGAAAGCAAGGGTGCGGTAGAAGTTGAGCTATTATTGATATCACCCCACTTGACAACATTTTGTACTTGAGGACTGCAATGCTGGTTAAAACGGTATTCAGAGAAGAAAATGCTTAGCCTGGAGAGTTGTATTTCAAGGAAATGATAACTTAAGGAAGGAATTCAGAACAGAGCTCTGGCTAATAAAAAATGGAATCTAACCATGTAAAAGGAAAGGCAGACTTTTTATACTTGTGCAAAGTCCAGTCATGTTCCTCCCCCATCAAATTAGTTGCTGTCCAACTTGCTGTAAAAATAAGAGATTTTATCTGCAGTCTACTCTTTTGGCTTAGTGAATATCTTTGGGTTTTATTTCTAAAATTTACTGATCTTTGAAGTGGAATAGACCAGAAAAGGGGAGGTGGATGAACA